>NC_086373.1:55006573-55624552 GCF_036588685.1 Mytilus trossulus
GTTACAGAGACCACCTTCTGAGGCAACTCTAAATTAAGTGTTTTCTTAACAGTATCCAGTTAAGCCAATTATTTCATTTTCAGGGGTCCAGATTAAGATTGTTTGATCAAATCTATGAAAATATGTTTCTTAATAATTTATTGAGTAATTAATTTAACAAGAAAGCATATTGGATGTTTTCAATTAACTTTTTAAATAATTTTTGTTGTCAAATTTGATCATGTGGATGTATTTTTTAATAAAAAAAAATTCTTACAAAAATCTTTTAAAATATTTAAATCTCTTTATTGATAAAAATAAACAAATAGTTAAACTTCGATAAAAAGTTTATTTGAATATGATATTTCAAGGAATAAAGAAATTACACTAGTTTGAAATTTTTATTACATGTAACATGACCTGGTGTTTCACATGAATATTGGTACCTCAGGTAAACAAGTCAAGTACCTGTGAATTTTGTCTAATTATTGTTTGAGTTATATTTTACTTATTAAAGATAAGATAAGCTTATTTTTAAGATAAGTTTTGAAAGTGAGTTTTGTATTTAAGTATTTTTAAAGGAATTTTATTTAATTTAATTTAGCTAAAAAAACAAGAATTTTTGAAAAAAACCAATTTTTATTTTAAAAAACATGATTTTTTTAAAAATTTCTTTCAAATTCTTGAAATTTAGCCATTTAGCTGCTACAGACACCTTACTTTTTTAAAATATCTTGTTTAACAAGAAAGTTATTAAACTTTAACTTTTTCTAGTAGATACATGTTTTGTAAATTTCCTGCCATAAAATTCCTGTAAATTTTAACATGAGGGTAGTGTTATTAAAAGAATCAGGACTACCATAAAACTTGTCGGATTGATTTGAAATTTTGTATGCTGGTTCGATATAGAATAAACTTAATGCATGCTAATTTTTTTGGCATTTAATTGACGAATATAGTTCCCTTTAATTAAGGTGTATTCTTTCTTTATTTTTTTTCTTGGCCTTTCTCATTGATTATTTAGTTTTTATGGGTTGGAAATGAAAGAAGATAGGTGAAATAAACTTTTGGTTGTTGTATTTTAACTTATTTTGATATGGAAAGAGTGATTAGGCTAAGTGCAAAAAGGTGATATTTACAGTTTTCGGAACATCTCTTGACTTGTCAATAGGGGTAGGGATGTGTATTGGCTAATTTTGTAAAAGTGATTGCTTCAATCTTTCTGAATTTTGGATATACTTTTGGACAGGTACTATACATTACACACACAAAAGATTGGACAAAAGTGCATGGTGCAAATTTTTTAATGTGACAAAAAGTTATAAAGAACTAATAGAGGAATTAATTGTGGTCTGTGGCCTAAGAGGCTGATACCCAAATTCTTGAAAATGAAGAAAGGGCCAACTTTTTTGGCAGAAAGTCACTTCAAATGATAAATATTATTGTTTTATTGTAATTTTAATCAATTTTAATTTTTAAACTGGCAATATTATGCAATTTAAGGCATTTTTGGCCATTTTGATGCACTGAAAGCCCTTTGACCCCAGTTTCAGCCCTTTCTGTCAATAATGTTGGACCCTTTTTATATTTTAATAATATATTACTACTCTATTGTCTTACAAAACATCACATCTTCAAAATGGATGCATTTTATTTGAAATATAGTCAGAAATTAACAGAAAGCTCTGCCCCTGGCTATAATGGGCAGTGTCAAATTTGGACAGGTTTATGTACACCTAATGGCAAATATGGAGTTATTAATTGTAAATTTCCAGATGCCAGGGGGTGGAGACAAATGCATGTGCACAGGCTTGCCTACATGGTGCATCATCAGAATATCATTATTGATAAAACTGATGATGTTTCGCACCTGTGCCACAATTCCAAATGCATTGCTGTCGAACATCTGTCGTTGGAACCTCATGGTTTCAACAACAGCCGGCAGTCATGCGTTTCAACCAGTTCCTGCTTGGGCCACCCAGATCCCCTCCCTCCATGCAGAGTGGAGTTGAAAATGGACAATAATAATTTGGGTAAAATGATTATCGGGTACTTCTATATTTTTAATTTTACTTCTTTTTTTTTTTCTGGGGCGGGCAAAAAAAATATATTTTGTTATCAGAATGGGAGGAAAAAAGGAAAAGAAATTTGGAAACTACTGTACAACAACTTTAGATTCTTTTTTTAATATTTGGGTGGCCCTTAAAAGGACCTTTTATGATTCTGTTGGCTGGTGGCTCTGGTATCTCAGTCTGCAGCAGGTCTTGGAAGTTTTGGTTTGCAGTAGCTGTCATGGTCCTGGAACTGTAAGGCAGGCTGTGGATCTAGTTGACCTTTGCAGTAATAGTCATGCTTTTTATTCAGTTCTCTCCATGTCTTGTGCTCTGCAAGCCTTTCTGCATTCTGCTGCAATCTCCTTTTTTGAACTTCTGGTCTTAGTATATAATCTTGGTTATATGTAAAGTCAGTGTCCATTTTCTTGAGGTAACGTTTACTTCGTTCTGAAAGTTCTACTCCTAGATTCGTACATTTAAGTTGTGTTGAGGTTCCCGGCATGTTGTTGTTTCTATGTACTCCTGAAGCAAGTCGTCCTTCCATATTTTTGGAGTAAATAACATTTTTGGGCAAATTTACACTCAGTGCTCTATGAACTCCTTCATTTTTGTTGGTATTGTCATAAAGTTTCATGCTTTCAACAGCTGCTGTAGTTAATTTCATTTTCAGGATTTCTTGAAGTAAAAATTTATCTGTTTTATCCATTTGCAGGGCAGTGATCTGGTATGTTGACAAGTAATGTGAACGACTCCACCAGTTGAGTGCATCATCACCTTTGCAGACAATGGAATATTCAGGACACTGGGTGCAATCACCATCATAGCAGCGGAGGGTAGCATCGAGCACTTTTGGTAAGTCTTTGCTTATTTCATTAATGTTTTTGTCATATTTCTCCATCAGCTTCTTTAGTATCATGGAGCATCTGCACTTTAGATCTTTGCTAAACACCGTCTTAAGTTGTTTATTTTCCTCTTTGGTTTTACCATGGAACATTCCCGGGCTGTATTGAGCTCGCAAAGAGGCCCTGAATTGAGACTGTCCCAAATGTACATGGTCTGCCAGTCTTTCTACTTTCCACATTGGTTCCACAGCTGCAAGGGCTTCTTCAATACCTTTAGCTGAACGTCCATCTCCATCTGTGGTCACATACCGTACCAGACATTTCTGGAGTCCTATCTGGTTTCCCATCTCTTTTCCCAGCTCATACTCTGACAGGGCAGCAGCTCTGTATAAATTTGCTGTACATTCTTCATGACCAGGACATTCTATTGGAAAGCCTTTCCCTCTAAGCCATGCCCCTTTCCAACACATCTTATTCTGTACAACAGCAGCTACAATAAACTTTCTATCTGTTATTGTTTCTATTCCCAATGCAAAAACTTGAGTCGCATTCTGACCAGGCTTCTTTTTACTAACTATTGTGTTGCTGTTGTATCGTGCATCCACAGTTATGTTAATTTCATTTTCTGGGACACCTCGCCTCCTATTCACTTCTTTTACAAGTTCCAGTTTCTGTGCCATGTCTGTTTTGTTCAGCTTGACCATTTCAGCTGCTACTCTGCTGGATGTGCGTTGCATACTGCTTCTACATGGTGGTG
Source organism: Mytilus trossulus (assembly GCF_036588685.1). Classification (NCBI taxonomy): domain Eukaryota; kingdom Metazoa; phylum Mollusca; class Bivalvia; order Mytilida; family Mytilidae; genus Mytilus; species Mytilus trossulus. The sequence continues at coordinate 55,010,206 of NC_086373.1, forward strand.
GTGTGTCTATTCCTGCAAGTAGTTGCTGCACTGTTGTATTTCCAATTGGACAGTCCTGCAAAGCAGATGCTAGGGCTACATTTGGTTGTCCTGGGTTGGGTCCTGGTTTGCCATTAGCTATTTCCTTGTACATCTTCATTCTGTCTCCAATAAAACCACAGGCTATGCATTTTAAGGTAAACTGCCAGCAAGTTCCCCACTTTTTCTGTTCATAATAGTCAGCAATAAACATAGGACAGGATGGTGAGTCCACTTGGTGCTTATAAATATTAGTGTTGATCAAGCTTATATTTAGTTGACTGTCTATACACCTCATGCCAGAATGTAATTCTTTATTTTCTTCTCTTTTCAGGTCAGCATTATCGAGCGGTCGAAGTGTACAGATGTTACCAGTCGTCTCCATTTTGCAGTCAGACGATTTAAAAGTTTGCCGCACATAGGAAGTACTTGCACTAGCTGATTCAGGGATCTGTATTGACGTCTGGCTTCTGCTTCTACCACTGGATTTGCCTGCTTGGAAGCATCCAGGATTTCTTGGAGAGTTGTCTTTCTTTGACCATTTCTTGGTATGACCTTTAGTGAACATTTTGAAAAATTAAACTGGATCAGTTATATCCCAACTTGGACTAATGGCATAAAATTTGGACACCCTGATATTTATAATAAAGTGATGTACAATATCTGCTTTGATGTACATATTTGTTCTTTGATGCAATATGTGGTATGGTGTTACAGAGACCACCTTCTGAGGCAACTCTAAATTAAGTGTTTTCTTAACAGTATCCAGTTAAGCCAATTATTTCATTTTCAGGGGTCCAGATTAAGATTGTTTGATCAAATCTATGAAAATATGTTTCTTAATAATTTATTGAGTAATTAATTTAACAAGAAAGCATATTGGATGTTTTCAATTAACTTTTTAAATAATTTTTGTTGTCAAATTTGATCATGTGGATGTATTTTTTAATAAAAAAAAATTCTTACAAAAATCTTTTAAAATATTTAAATCTCTTTATTGATAAAAATAAACAAATAGTTAAACTTCGATAAAAAGTTTATTTGAATATGATATTTCAAGGAATAAAGAAATTACACTAGTTTGAAATTTTTATTACATGTAACATGACCTGGTGTTTCACATGAATATTGGTACCTCAGGTAAACAAGTCAAGTACCTGTGAATTTTGTCTAATTATTGTTTGAGTTATATTTTACTTATTAAAGATAAGATAAGCTTATTTTTAAGATAAGTTTTGAAAGTGAGTTTTGTATTTAAGTATTTTTAAAGGAATTTTATTTAATTTAATTTAGCTAAAAAAACAAGAATTTTTGAAAAAAACCAATTTTTATTTTAAAAAACATGATTTTTTTAAAAATTTCTTTCAAATTCTTGAAATTTAGCCATTTAGCTGCTACAGACACCTTACTTTTTTAAAATATCTTGTTTAACAAGAAAGTTATTAAACTTTAACTTTTTCTAGTAGATACATGTTTTGTAAATTTCCTGCCATAAAATTCCTGTAAATTTTAACATGAGGGTAGTGTTATTAAAAGAATCAGGACTACCATAAAACTTGTCGGATTGATTTGAAATTTTGTATGCTGGTTCGATATAGAATAAACTTAATGCATGCTAATTTTTTTGGCATTTAATTGACGAATATAGTTCCCTTTAATTAAGGTGTATTCTTTCTTTATTTTTTTTCTTGGCCTTTCTCATTGATTATTTAGTTTTTATGGGTTGGAAATGAAAGAAGATAGGTGAAATAAACTTTTGGTTGTTGTATTTTAACTTATTTTGATATGGAAAGAGTGATTAGGCTAAGTGCAAAAAGGTGATATTTACAGTTTTCGGAACATCTCTTGACTTGTCAATAGGGGTAGGGATGTGTATTGGCTAATTTTGTAAAAGTGATTGCTTCAATCTTTCTGAATTTTGGATATACTTTTGGACAGGTACTATACATTACACACACAAAAGATTGGACAAAAGTGCATGGTGCAAATTTTTTAATGTGACAAAAAGTTATAAAGAACTAATAGAGGAATTAATTGTGGTCTGTGGCCTAAGAGGCTGATACCCAAATTCTTGAAAATGAAGAAAGGGCCAACTTTTTTGGCAGAAAGTCACTTCAAATGATAAATATTATTGTTTTATTGTAATTTTAATCAATTTTAATTTTTAAACTGGCAATATTATGCAATTTAAGGCATTTTTGGCCATTTTGATGCACTGAAAGCCCTTTGACCCCAGTTTCAGCCCTTTCTGTCAATAATGTTGGACCCTTTTTATATTTTAATAATATATTACTACTCTATTGTCTTACAAAACATCACATCTTCAAAATGGATGCATTTTATTTGAAATATAGTCAGAAATTAACAGAAAGCTCTGCCCCTGGCTATAATGGGCAGTGTCAAATTTGGACAGGTTTATGTACACCTAATGGCAAATATGGAGTTATTAATTGTAAATTTCCAGATGCCAGGGGGTGGAGACAAATGCATGTGCACAGGCTTGCCTACATGGTGCATCATCAGAATATCATTATTGATAAAACTGATGATGTTTCGCACCTGTGCCACAATTCCAAATGCATTGCTGTCGAACATCTGTCGTTGGAACCTCATGGTTTCAACAACAGCCGGCAGTCATGCGTTTCAACCAGTTCCTGCTTGGGCCACCCAGATCCCCTCCCTCCATGCAGAGTGGAGTTGAAAATGGACAATAATAATTTGGGTAAAATGATTATCGGGTACTTCTATATTTTTAATTTTACTTCTTTTTTTTTTTCTGGGGCGGGCAAAAAAAATATATTTTGTTATCAGAATGGGAGGAAAAAAGGAAAAGAAATTTGGAAACTACTGTACAACAACTTTAGATTCTTTTTTTAATATTTGGGTGGCCCTTAAAAGGACCTTTTATGATTCTGTTGGCTGGTGGCTCTGGTATCTCAGTCTGCAGCAGGTCTTGGAAGTTTTGGTTTGCAGTAGCTGTCATGGTCCTGGAACTGTAAGGCAGGCTGTGGATCTAGTTGACCTTTGCAGTAATAGTCATGCTTTTTATTCAGTTCTCTCCATGTCTTGTGCTCTGCAAGCCTTTCTGCATTCTGCTGCAATCTCCTTTTTTGAACTTCTGGTCTTAGTATATAATCTTGGTTATATGTAAAGTCAGTGTCCATTTTCTTGAGGTAACGTTTACTTCGTTCTGAAAGTTCTACTCCTAGATTCGTACATTTAAGTTGTGTTGAGGTTCCCGGCATGTTGTTGTTTCTATGTACTCCTGAAGCAAGTCGTCCTTCCATATTTTTGGAGTAAATAACATTTTTGGGCAAATTTACACTCAGTGCTCTATGAACTCCTTCATTTTTGTTGGTATTGTCATAAAGTTTCATGCTTTCAACAGCTGCTGTAGTTAATTTCATTTTCAGGATTTCTTGAAGTAAAAATTTATCTGTTTTATCCATTTGCAGGGCAGTGATCTGGTATGTTGACAAGTAATGTGAACGACTCCACCAGTTGAGTGCATCATCACCTTTGCAGACAATGGAATATTCAGGACACTGGGTGCAATCACCATCATAGCAGCGGAGGGTAGCATCGAGCACTTTTGGTAAGTCTTTGCTTATTTCATTAATGTTTTTGTCATATTTCTCCATCAGCTTCTTTAGTATCATGGAGCATCTGCACTTTAGATCTTTGCTAAACACCGTCTTAAGTTGTTTATTTTCCTCTTTGGTTTTACCATGGAACATTCCCGGGCTGTATTGAGCTCGCAAAGAGGCCCTGAATTGAGACTGTCCCAAATGTACATGGTCTGCCAGTCTTTCTACTTTCCACATTGGTTCCACAGCTGCAAGGGCTTCTTCAATACCTTTAGCTGAACGTCCATCTCCATCTGTGGTCACATACCGTACCAGACATTTCTGGAGTCCTATCTGGTTTCCCATCTCTTTTCCCAGCTCATACTCTGACAGGGCAGCAGCTCTGTATAAATTTGCTGTACATTCTTCATGACCAGGACATTCTATTGGAAAGCCTTTCCCTCTAAGCCATGCCCCTTTCCAACACATCTTATTCTGTACAACAGCAGCTACAATAAACTTTCTATCTGTTATTGTTTCTATTCCCAATGCAAAAACTTGAGTCGCATTCTGACCAGGCTTCTTTTTACTAACTATTGTGTTGCTGTTGTATCGTGCATCCACAGTTATGTTAATTTCATTTTCTGGGACACCTCGCCTCCTATTCACTTCTTTTACAAGTTCCAGTTTCTGTGCCATGTCTGTTTTGTTCAGCTTGACCATTTCAGCTGCTACTCTGCTGGATGTGCGTTGCATACTGCTTCTACATGGTGGTGGTGTGTCTATTCCTGCAAGTAGTTGCTGCACTGTTGTATTTCCAATTGGACAGTCCTGCAAAGCAGATGCTAGGGCTACATTTGGTTGTCCTGGGTTGGGTCCTGGTTTGCCATTAGCTATTTCCTTGTACATCTTCATTCTGTCTCCAATAAAACCACAGGCTATGCATTTTAAGGTAAACTGCCAGCAAGTTCCCCACTTTTTCTGTTCATAATAGTCAGCAATAAACATAGGACAGGATGGTGAGTCCACTTGGTGCTTATAAATATTAGTGTTGATCAAGCTTATATTTAGTTGACTGTCTATACACCTCATGCCAGAATGTAATTCTTTATTTTCTTCTCTTTTCAGGTCAGCATTATCGAGCGGTCGAAGTGTACAGATGTTACCAGTCGTCTCCATTTTGCAGTCAGACGATTTAAAAGTTTGCCGCACATAGGAAGTACTTGCACTAGCTGATTCAGGGATCTGTATTGACGTCTGGCTTCTGCTTCTACCACTGGATTTGCCTGCTTGGAAGCATCCAGGATTTCTTGGAGAGTTGTCTTTCTTTGACCATTTCTTGGTATGACCTTTAGTGAACATTTTGAAAAATTAAACTGGATCAGTTATATCCCAACTTGGACTAATGGCATAAAATTTGGACACCCTGATATTTATAATAAAGTGATGTACAATATCTGCTTTGATGTACATATTTGTTCTTTGATGCAATATGTGGTATGGTGTTACAGAGACCACCTTCTGAGGCAACTCTAAATTAAGTGTTTTCTTAACAGTATCCAGTTAAGCCAATTATTTCATTTTCAGGGGTCCAGATTAAGATTGTTTGATCAAATCTATGAAAATATGTTTCTTAATAATTTATTGAGTAATTAATTTAACAAGAAAGCATATTGGATGTTTTCAATTAACTTTTTAAATAATTTTTGTTGTCAAATTTGATCATGTGGATGTATTTTTTAATAAAAAAAAATTCTTACAAAAATCTTTTAAAATATTTAAATCTCTTTATTGATAAAAATAAACAAATAGTTAAACTTCGATAAAAAGTTTATTTGAATATGATATTTCAAGGAATAAAGAAATTACACTAGTTTGAAATTTTTATTACATGTAACATGACCTGGTGTTTCACATGAATATTGGTACCTCAGGTAAACAAGTCAAGTACGGTCCGTGTAACACTTATCAATTAAAAGTTTTAAAAAGTTTTGAAATTTTAGATTTTTGGAATTTTGATCAAAGTTTTAAAATATCAAAATTTCAAATTGTGTTAAAGTTTTGAAATTTTGAAATTTTAACCAAATTATTAAAATATCAAAATTCTAAATATCGTTTATAAAGTTGATAGTTTAGAAATTTGACCAAACTTTTAAAATACTAAACCTAACGCGCAATTTTGATTATTTCACTTTTTGAAAGTTTGATTTTTTAAATATTTGCTTAAAATATCAAAATAGAAAAGAGGCAATAAGAGGGATACCTGTAAAAAGCGAAACGAAATAAAAGCGGAACGAAGCGAAGCAATATGAATTAAAAACATACTGATACTTAAAAGTTTATGTATGAAATAAAACGGACAGTTGAAAGCGGTGAAAAATTGGATGACAAAATTAATATTTCTTAAAAGAAGATAATTCATTTCAAAACCAGACGTACGGCTCTGATATTGACCATTTTACCTGCTGGTTTTTCTAGCACCCATATTTTAGGAGAAACAGGAGTAACAGTAAAAACTGAACAATTTGCAGTAGGTCAAATAGTATGGTAATGTTGAGCATGTATATACATTTTCTACTAAACTCTAAGCCATAAAAAGGCCCAATACACGATGTATTATCTCTTGATTCATTTTTTTCTGTTTTGCTTTACGACTTCTTACTTTCTGCAATCATGTTGGCTAAAGAATATACCATTTCATGTACAGAATGAAAGATCATCTTAAACGTTTTTATCTGTTCTTTGTAAGTTGATTGCCCTAAATATTCAGCTTTAAGCGTTCCGTAAGGAGGTCGATCAAGAAAAGCGCTTCATGATACTGAATGCATGGTTTAAGGTTGTGCTAGACCACAGTGTGGGAGGTTTTTAATATAATTTTTTTACGCTGAAATTAAAACGGTAATAGGATCCAATATCAGCAAATTGGAGCCAAGATACTGTTACAAGGTATCTACAAAAACTCATCATAGATGGATACCAGAATATAAATTTTGCCGATTTTTGCGCCAGACGCGCGTTTCGTTTACAAAAGACTTATCATTGACACTCGAACCAAATTAAGTTAAAAAGGCAAATAAAGTCAAATAAAATTGAAAAGGCCAAATAAAGTAAACTTTTAAATCCAACGTATAGCTCTGGTTTTGTAAAAGTTGAAACCTTTCATATCATATATAAACGTATACCATAAACATTATTTTCACGAGCATTCATATTTATGTAATAATTACCGCTGTACTACATTAGGCACCCAACTTGCATTCATGTTTATGTAATAGTTGCTGCTGTACTACATTAAGCACCCATCTATCCAGTTGTAGGTGTCGGCATTTTGAAAGTTGAAAATTGTGTTCAAAAGTTTTTATCAGCGATAAATGGTAATCTTCTGTGGAACCAATATTTAGATAGTACCTGTTTTTTACTTGATACTACCACTAGGGGCTTCGATAATGATACATTAAAATATTCTGATCCCTAATTTGATGATATAATATTCTGTGCCAGAAGAGGACAAAAGAAAAATTATCCATGCCTTTAGTGTTAAATTTTGAACCAGACAAGTTGATTGAATGCGATGAAAAACTTAATAAAATTGTTAGCGCTTCGACAAAACAACCTCACCCCACTTTTAAAGTTACATGGTTGCTACCTTAAAGACAACGTTTGGACTGGTTATCATACACATAGCTCCATTATAGGTTCTAAATCAACCACTGTTTTATTATAGTAAACAAAAGGAATAGATTTTTTTGTATTAAAGGATATTAATGTCCCGTATTTGCATTTTGTTATTTGGGTATTTTGAAGTTATCGTACGACAATCGACTTTTAACAAACTAAAAGTTCACATGTACACCCAGTCAGAATGGGGAGTGCAAAGAGAAGCCACACTGTCAGCTGCATGATGGATTTTTTCCATTTTTGGCCGTAAACCAAAAAAAAACAGTACAATGTTAAACGCTGAATTTGAAGTAAAGAATTCAAATACGGAACGCTGAAACTGAAATTTGAAATTCAAGCAAAATAAGAACGAAACAATTAAAGAGGTGTTTGACCAAAGTGAAGTTAAAACATATGTAAATCCATCTATAAGGTCTACTTTGTCCTAGGAAGTTGAATCTTAAGTTTCTTCGTAATTTTTATGTAAACAACCTTTTTTAAATTATCGATTTTTTGTTGTTGCCAGTGACAAATATTTCATGAATGTTCCGGAACAAAACAGCAATAAATGCAACAGGGAGAGAGTGTGCATACTGAGGACATATAAAACCTTTCAATTAGTTTAATTGTGGTCTGGAGCTGGCGTATGACAGTAACTGCTAGCCTTTTTTGTTATTTCATTATCATTGTCATGCATGTTAATTAGTTTCTTAGTTTGTTTCCTATTCTGACATAGAACTTGTATTTCCTATTGAAGTGCGTTTTACTGTTCGTATAACTGTGTGTTTTTCATTCTTTATTGGCTAGAGGTACATGTATAGGGGAGGGTTGTTATCTAACGAAACATGTTAAACCCCGCCGCATGTGTGCGCCTGTCCCAATCCAGGAGCCTCTGTCCTTCTAAGTCTTGTATGATTTTGATTTTAGTTCATTGTTATGTACGGAGTTTAGTATTACGTCTATAATTGCTGAACCAGAACACTTTTTTGTCTAGTAGGGGCTAGCTGAAATACGCCTAGCACAACTTTTATTGCGACGCTATATTTAAGTATTCCTTCCGTATCATTTCTTGGAACTGAAATACATCATAAAAGGAAATATATTGTCAGCATGCAATCGATAAACAAGAAAGGAAAACGTTTTAAGTTGTATGCCAGCCCACCGAAGCGCTTTTTCTGGATCTACCTTCATCAGGAACGTCAAAAAGGCGAATAATACTGTATGGTTTACTGCGAGTTGGTCATTTTTCACTGATACTTCTAAATGTTGGGCACTGGGAACACAAAATAGCTTTGCATTATTTATCTCAAACGCTAACCTTATATAAGAGATTTAAATTAACGTAGTTGATTCCGGTTTAAATAGGTTTAATTTTTTTTTTTTTTTTTTGATTGATGCACAACCTTAAAATTTCAGGATACTGTTATCCCATGTGATGTCTAATATGTTTCATAAAAAATACCCGACTTCCTCTTTTCATTATTTATTTTGTTATTAAGAATGATTTGATATATTCCATGCTATTTATTTATAACTAAGAATAGTTCCTTTCAGAGCCGTGTTTACATCAGTGATTACAGGTACCCCTCTTGTCGCCTCTTTTCTATTTTGATATTTTAAGCAAACATTTAAAAAATTAAACTTTCAAAAAGTGAAATAATCAAAATTGCACATTAGGTTTAGTATTTTAAAAGTTTGATCAAATGTCTAAACTATCAAATTTATAAACGATATTTAGAATTTTGATATTTTAAAAATTTGGTTAAAATTTCAAAATTATAAAACTTTAACGCAATTTGAAATTTTGATATTTTAAAACTTTGATTAACATTCCAAAAATCTAAAATTTCAAAACTTTTTAAAACTTTGAATTGATAAGTGTTACACGGACCAAGTACCTGTGAATTTTGTCTAATTATTGTTTGAGTTATATTTTACTTATTAAAGATAAGATAAGCTTATTTTTAAGATAAGTTTTGAAAGTGAGTTTTGTATTTAAGTATTTTTAAAGGAATTTTATTTAATTTAATTTAGCTAAAAAAACAAGAATTTTTGAAAAAAACCAATTTTTATTTTAAAAAACATGATTTTTTTAAAAATTTCTTTCAAATTCTTGAAATTTAGCCATTTAGCTGCTACAGACACCTTACTTTTTTAAAATATCTTGTTTAACAAGAAAGTTATTAAACTTTAACTTTTTCTAGTAGATACATGTTTTGTAAATTTCCTGCCATAAAATTCCTGTAAATTTTAACATGAGGGTAGTGTTATTAAAAGAATCAGGACTACCATAAAACTTGTCGGATTGATTTGAAATTTTGTATGCTGGTTCGATATAGAATAAACTTAATGCATGCTAATTTTTTTGGCATTTAATTGACGAATATAGTTCCCTTTAATTAAGGTGTATTCTTTCTTTATTTTTTTTCTTGGCCTTTCTCATTGATTATTTAGTTTTTATGGGTTGGAAATGAAAGAAGATAGGTGAAATAAACTTTTGGTTGTTGTATTTTAACTTATTTTGATATGGAAAGAGTGATTAGGCTAAGTGCAAAAAGGTGATATTTACAGTTTTCGGAACATCTCTTGACTTGTCAATAGGGGTAGGGATGTGTATTGGCTAATTTTGTAAAAGTGATTGCTTCAATCTTTCTGAATTTTGGATATACTTTTGGACAGGTACTATACATTACACACACAAAAGATTGGACAAAAGTGCATGGTGCAAATTTTTTAATGTGACAAAAAGTTATAAAGAACTAATAGAGGAATTAATTGTGGTCTGTGGCCTAAGAGGCTGATACCCAAATTCTTGAAAATGAAGAAAGGGCCAACTTTTTTGGCAGAAAGTCACTTCAAATGATAAATATTATTGTTTTATTGTAATTTTAATCAATTTTAATTTTTAAACTGGCAATATTATGCAATTTAAGGCATTTTTGGCCATTTTGATGCACTGAAAGCCCTTTGACCCCAGTTTCAGCCCTTTCTGTCAATAATGTTGGACCCTTTTTATATTTTAATAATATATTACTACTCTATTGTCTTACAAAACATCACATCTTCAAAATGGATGCATTTTATTTGAAATATAGTCAGAAATTAACAGAAAGCTCTGCCCCTGGCTATAATGGGCAGTGTCAAATTTGGACAGGTTTATGTACACCTAATGGCAAATATGGAGTTATTAATTGTAAATTTCCAGATGCCAGGGGGTGGAGACAAATGCATGTGCACAGGCTTGCCTACATGGTGCATCATCAGAATATCATTATTGATAAAACTGATGATGTTTCGCACCTGTGCCACAATTCCAAATGCATTGCTGTCGAACATCTGTCGTTGGAACCTCATGGTTTCAACAACAGCCGGCAGTCATGCGTTTCAACCAGTTCCTGCTTGGGCCACCCAGATCCCCTCCCTCCATGCAGAGTGGAGTTGAAAATGGACAATAATAATTTGGGTAAAATGATTATCGGGTACTTCTATATTTTTAATTTTACTTCTTTTTTTTTTTCTGGGGCGGGCAAAAAAAATATATTTTGTTATCAGAATGGGAGGAAAAAAGGAAAAGAAATTTGGAAACTACTGTACAACAACTTTAGATTCTTTTTTTAATATTTGGGTGGCCCTTAAAAGGACCTTTTATGATTCTGTTGGCTGGTGGCTCTGGTATCTCAGTCTGCAGCAGGTCTTGGAAGTTTTGGTTTGCAGTAGCTGTCATGGTCCTGGAACTGTAAGGCAGGCTGTGGATCTAGTTGACCTTTGCAGTAATAGTCATGCTTTTTATTCAGTTCTCTCCATGTCTTGTGCTCTGCAAGCCTTTCTGCATTCTGCTGCAATCTCCTTTTTTGAACTTCTGGTCTTAGTATATAATCTTGGTTATATGTAAAGTCAGTGTCCATTTTCTTGAGGTAACGTTTACTTCGTTCTGAAAGTTCTACTCCTAGATTCGTACATTTAAGTTGTGTTGAGGTTCCCGGCATGTTGTTGTTTCTATGTACTCCTGAAGCAAGTCGTCCTTCCATATTTTTGGAGTAAATAACATTTTTGGGCAAATTTACACTCAGTGCTCTATGAACTCCTTCATTTTTGTTGGTATTGTCATAAAGTTTCATGCTTTCAACAGCTGCTGTAGTTAATTTCATTTTCAGGATTTCTTGAAGTAAAAATTTATCTGTTTTATCCATTTGCAGGGCAGTGATCTGGTATGTTGACAAGTAATGTGAACGACTCCACCAGTTGAGTGCATCATCACCTTTGCAGACAATGGAATATTCAGGACACTGGGTGCAATCACCATCATAGCAGCGGAGGGTAGCATCGAGCACTTTTGGTAAGTCTTTGCTTATTTCATTAATGTTTTTGTCATATTTCTCCATCAGCTTCTTTAGTATCATGGAGCATCTGCACTTTAGATCTTTGCTAAACACCGTCTTAAGTTGTTTATTTTCCTCTTTGGTTTTACCATGGAACATTCCCGGGCTGTATTGAGCTCGCAAAGAGGCCCTGAATTGAGACTGTCCCAAATGTACATGGTCTGCCAGTCTTTCTACTTTCCACATTGGTTCCACAGCTGCAAGGGCTTCTTCAATACCTTTAGCTGAACGTCCATCTCCATCTGTGGTCACATACCGTACCAGACATTTCTGGAGTCCTATCTGGTTTCCCATCTCTTTTCCCAGCTCATACTCTGACAGGGCAGCAGCTCTGTATAAATTTGCTGTACATTCTTCATGACCAGGACATTCTATTGGAAAGCCTTTCCCTCTAAGCCATGCCCCTTTCCAACACATCTTATTCTGTACAACAGCAGCTACAATAAACTTTCTATCTGTTATTGTTTCTATTCCCAATGCAAAAACTTGAGTCGCATTCTGACCAGGCTTCTTTTTACTAACTATTGTGTTGCTGTTGTATCGTGCATCCACAGTTATGTTAATTTCATTTTCTGGGACACCTCGCCTCCTATTCACTTCTTTTACAAGTTCCAGTTTCTGTGCCATGTCTGTTTTGTTCAGCTTGACCATTTCAGCTGCTACTCTGCTGGATGTGCGTTGCATACTGCTTCTACATGGTGGTGGTGTGTCTATTCCTGCAAGTAGTTGCTGCACTGTTGTATTTCCAATTGGACAGTCCTGCAAAGCAGATGCTAGGGCTACATTTGGTTGTCCTGGGTTGGGTCCTGGTTTGCCATTAGCTATTTCCTTGTACATCTTCATTCTGTCTCCAATAAAACCACAGGCTATGCATTTTAAGGTAAACTGCCAGCAAGTTCCCCACTTTTTCTGTTCATAATAGTCAGCAATAAACATAGGACAGGATGGTGAGTCCACTTGGTGCTTATAAATATTAGTGTTGATCAAGCTTATATTTAGTTGACTGTCTATACACCTCATGCCAGAATGTAATTCTTTATTTTCTTCTCTTTTCAGGTCAGCATTATCGAGCGGTCGAAGTGTACAGATGTTACCAGTCGTCTCCATTTTGCAGTCAGACGATTTAAAAGTTTGCCGCACATAGGAAGTACTTGCACTAGCTGATTCAGGGATCTGTATTGACGTCTGGCTTCTGCTTCTACCACTGGATTTGCCTGCTTGGAAGCATCCAGGATTTCTTGGAGAGTTGTCTTTCTTTGACCATTTCTTGGTATGACCTTTAGTGAACATTTTGAAAAATTAAACTGGATCAGTTATATCCCAACTTGGACTAATGGCATAAAATTTGGACACCCTGATATTTATAATAAAGTGATGTACAATATCTGCTTTGATGTACATATTTGTTCTTTGATGCAATATGTGGTATGGTGTTACAGAGACCACCTTCTGAGGCAACTCTAAATTAAGTGTTTTCTTAACAGTATCCAGTTAAGCCAATTATTTCATTTTCAGGGGTCCAGATTAAGATTGTTTGATCAAATCTATGAAAATATGTTTCTTAATAATTTATTGAGTAATTAATTTAACAAGAAAGCATATTGGATGTTTTCAATTAACTTTTTAAATAATTTTTGTTGTCAAATTTGATCATGTGGATGTATTTTTTAATAAAAAAAAATTCTTACAAAAATCTTTTAAAATATTTAAATCTCTTTATTGATAAAAATAAACAAATAGTTAAACTTCGATAAAAAGTTTATTTGAATATGATATTTCAAGGAATAAAGAAATTACACTAGTTTGAAATTTTTATTACATGTAACATGACCTGGTGTTTCACATGAATATTGGTACCTCAGGTAAACAAGTCAAGTACCTGTGAATTTTGTCTAATTATTGTTTGAGTTATATTTTACTTATTAAAGATAAGATAAGCTTATTTTTAAGATAAGTTTTGAAAGTGAGTTTTGTATTTAAGTATTTTTAAAGGAATTTTATTTAATTTAATTTAGCTAAAAAAACAAGAATTTTTGAAAAAAACCAATTTTTATTTTAAAAAACATGATTTTTTTAAAAATTTCTTTCAAATTCTTGAAATTTAGCCATTTAGCTGCTACAGACACCTTACTTTTTTAAAATATCTTGTTTAACAAGAAAGTTATTAAACTTTAACTTTTTCTAGTAGATACATGTTTTGTAAATTTCCTGCCATAAAATTCCTGTAAATTTTAACATGAGGGTAGTGTTATTAAAAGAATCAGGACTACCATAAAACTTGTCGGATTGATTTGAAATTTTGTATGCTGGTTCGATATAGAATAAACTTAATGCATGCTAATTTTTTTGGCATTTAATTGACGAATATAGTTCCCTTTAATTAAGGTGTATTCTTTCTTTATTTTTTTTCTTGGCCTTTCTCATTGATTATTTAGTTTTTATGGGTTGGAAATGAAAGAAGATAGGTGAAATAAACTTTTGGTTGTTGTATTTTAACTTATTTTGATATGGAAAGAGTGATTAGGCTAAGTGCAAAAAGGTGATATTTACAGTTTTCGGAACATCTCTTGACTTGTCAATAGGGGTAGGGATGTGTATTGGCTAATTTTGTAAAAGTGATTGCTTCAATCTTTCTGAATTTTGGATATACTTTTGGACAGGTACTATACATTACACACACAAAAGATTGGACAAAAGTGCATGGTGCAAATTTTTTAATGTGACAAAAAGTTATAAAGAACTAATAGAGGAATTAATTGTGGTCTGTGGCCTAAGAGGCTGATACCCAAATTCTTGAAAATGAAGAAAGGGCCAACTTTTTTGGCAGAAAGTCACTTCAAATGATAAATATTATTGTTTTATTGTAATTTTAATCAATTTTAATTTTTAAACTGGCAATATTATGCAATTTAAGGCATTTTTGGCCATTTTGATGCACTGAAAGCCCTTTGACCCCAGTTTCAGCCCTTTCTGTCAATAATGTTGGACCCTTTTTATATTTTAATAATATATTACTACTCTATTGTCTTACAAAACATCACATCTTCAAAATGGATGCATTTTATTTGAAATATAGTCAGAAATTAACAGAAAGCTCTGCCCCTGGCTATAATGGGCAGTGTCAAATTTGGACAGGTTTATGTACACCTAATGGCAAATATGGAGTTATTAATTGTAAATTTCCAGATGCCAGGGGGTGGAGACAAATGCATGTGCACAGGCTTGCCTACATGGTGCATCATCAGAATATCATTATTGATAAAACTGATGATGTTTCGCACCTGTGCCACAATTCCAAATGCATTGCTGTCGAACATCTGTCGTTGGAACCTCATGGTTTCAACAACAGCCGGCAGTCATGCGTTTCAACCAGTTCCTGCTTGGGCCACCCAGATCCCCTCCCTCCATGCAGAGTGGAGTTGAAAATGGACAATAATAATTTGGGTAAAATGATTATCGGGTACTTCTATATTTTTAATTTTACTTCTTTTTTTTTTTCTGGGGCGGGCAAAAAAAATATATTTTGTTATCAGAATGGGAGGAAAAAAGGAAAAGAAATTTGGAAACTACTGTACAACAACTTTAGATTCTTTTTTTAATATTTGGGTGGCCCTTAAAAGGACCTTTTATGATTCTGTTGGCTGGTGGCTCTGGTATCTCAGTCTGCAGCAGGTCTTGGAAGTTTTGGTTTGCAGTAGCTGTCATGGTCCTGGAACTGTAAGGCAGGCTGTGGATCTAGTTGACCTTTGCAGTAATAGTCATGCTTTTTATTCAGTTCTCTCCATGTCTTGTGCTCTGCAAGCCTTTCTGCATTCTGCTGCAATCTCCTTTTTTGAACTTCTGGTCTTAGTATATAATCTTGGTTATATGTAAAGTCAGTGTCCATTTTCTTGAGGTAACGTTTACTTCGTTCTGAAAGTTCTACTCCTAGATTCGTACATTTAAGTTGTGTTGAGGTTCCCGGCATGTTGTTGTTTCTATGTACTCCTGAAGCAAGTCGTCCTTCCATATTTTTGGAGTAAATAACATTTTTGGGCAAATTTACACTCAGTGCTCTATGAACTCCTTCATTTTTGTTGGTATTGTCATAAAGTTTCATGCTTTCAACAGCTGCTGTAGTTAATTTCATTTTCAGGATTTCTTGAAGTAAAAATTTATCTGTTTTATCCATTTGCAGGGCAGTGATCTGGTATGTTGACAAGTAATGTGAACGACTCCACCAGTTGAGTGCATCATCACCTTTGCAGACAATGGAATATTCAGGACACTGGGTGCAATCACCATCATAGCAGCGGAGGGTAGCATCGAGCACTTTTGGTAAGTCTTTGCTTATTTCATTAATGTTTTTGTCATATTTCTCCATCAGCTTCTTTAGTATCATGGAGCATCTGCACTTTAGATCTTTGCTAAACACCGTCTTAAGTTGTTTATTTTCCTCTTTGGTTTTACCATGGAACATTCCCGGGCTGTATTGAGCTCGCAAAGAGGCCCTGAATTGAGACTGTCCCAAATGTACATGGTCTGCCAGTCTTTCTACTTTCCACATTGGTTCCACAGCTGCAAGGGCTTCTTCAATACCTTTAGCTGAACGTCCATCTCCATCTGTGGTCACATACCGTACCAGACATTTCTGGAGTCCTATCTGGTTTCCCATCTCTTTTCCCAGCTCATACTCTGACAGGGCAGCAGCTCTGTATAAATTTGCTGTACATTCTTCATGACCAGGACATTCTATTGGAAAGCCTTTCCCTCTAAGCCATGCCCCTTTCCAACACATCTTATTCTGTACAACAGCAGCTACAATAAACTTTCTATCTGTTATTGTTTCTATTCCCAATGCAAAAACTTGAGTCGCATTCTGACCAGGCTTCTTTTTACTAACTATTGTGTTGCTGTTGTATCGTGCATCCACAGTTATGTTAATTTCATTTTCTGGGACACCTCGCCTCCTATTCACTTCTTTTACAAGTTCCAGTTTCTGTGCCATGTCTGTTTTGTTCAGCTTGACCATTTCAGCTGCTACTCTGCTGGATGTGCGTTGCATACTGCTTCTACATGGTGGTGGTGTGTCTATTCCTGCAAGTAGTTGCTGCACTGTTGTATTTCCAATTGGACAGTCCTGCAAAGCAGATGCTAGGGCTACATTTGGTTGTCCTGGGTTGGGTCCTGGTTTGCCATTAGCTATTTCCTTGTACATCTTCATTCTGTCTCCAATAAAACCACAGGCTATGCATTTTAAGGTAAACTGCCAGCAAGTTCCCCACTTTTTCTGTTCATAATAGTCAGCAATAAACATAGGACAGGATGGTGAGTCCACTTGGTGCTTATAAATATTAGTGTTGATCAAGCTTATATTTAGTTGACTGTCTATACACCTCATGCCAGAATGTAATTCTTTATTTTCTTCTCTTTTCAGGTCAGCATTATCGAGCGGTCGAAGTGTACAGATGTTACCAGTCGTCTCCATTTTGCAGTCAGACGATTTAAAAGTTTGCCGCACATAGGAAGTACTTGCACTAGCTGATTCAGGGATCTGTATTGACGTCTGGCTTCTGCTTCTACCACTGGATTTGCCTGCTTGGAAGCATCCAGGATTTCTTGGAGAGTTGTCTTTCTTTGACCATTTCTTGGTATGACCTTTAGTGAACATTTTGAAAAATTAAACTGGATCAGTTATATCCCAACTTGGACTAATGGCATAAAATTTGGACACCCTGATATTTATAATAAAGTGATGTACAATATCTGCTTTGATGTACATATTTGTTCTTTGATGCAATATGTGGTATGGTGTTACAGAGACCACCTTCTGAGGCAACTCTAAATTAAGTGTTTTCTTAACAGTATCCAGTTAAGCCAATTATTTCATTTTCAGGGGTCCAGATTAAGATTGTTTGATCAAATCTATGAAAATATGTTTCTTAATAATTTATTGAGTAATTAATTTAACAAGAAAGCATATTGGATGTTTTCAATTAACTTTTTAAATAATTTTTGTTGTCAAATTTGATCATGTGGATGTATTTTTTAATAAAAAAAAATTCTTACAAAAATCTTTTAAAATATTTAAATCTCTTTATTGATAAAAATAAACAAATAGTTAAACTTCGATAAAAAGTTTATTTGAATATGATATTTCAAGGAATAAAGAAATTACACTAGTTTGAAATTTTTATTACATGTAACATGACCTGGTGTTTCACATGAATATTGGTACCTCAGGTAAACAAGTCAAGTACCTGTGAATTTTGTCTAATTATTGTTTGAGTTATATTTTACTTATTAAAGATAAGATAAGCTTATTTTTAAGATAAGTTTTGAAAGTGAGTTTTGTATTTAAGTATTTTTAAAGGAATTTTATTTAATTTAATTTAGCTAAAAAAACAAGAATTTTTGAAAAAAACCAATTTTTATTTTAAAAAACATGATTTTTTTAAAAATTTCTTTCAAATTCTTGAAATTTAGCCATTTAGCTGCTACAGACACCTTACTTTTTTAAAATATCTTGTTTAACAAGAAAGTTATTAAACTTTAACTTTTTCTAGTAGATACATGTTTTGTAAATTTCCTGCCATAAAATTCCTGTAAATTTTAACATGAGGGTAGTGTTATTAAAAGAATCAGGACTACCATAAAACTTGTCGGATTGATTTGAAATTTTGTATGCTGGTTCGATATAGAATAAACTTAATGCATGCTAATTTTTTTGGCATTTAATTGACGAATATAGTTCCCTTTAATTAAGGTGTATTCTTTCTTTATTTTTTTTCTTGGCCTTTCTCATTGATTATTTAGTTTTTATGGGTTGGAAATGAAAGAAGATAGGTGAAATAAACTTTTGGTTGTTGTATTTTAACTTATTTTGATATGGAAAGAGTGATTAGGCTAAGTGCAAAAAGGTGATATTTACAGTTTTCGGAACATCTCTTGACTTGTCAATAGGGGTAGGGATGTGTATTGGCTAATTTTGTAAAAGTGATTGCTTCAATCTTTCTGAATTTTGGATATACTTTTGGACAGGTACTATACATTACACACACAAAAGATTGGACAAAAGTGCATGGTGCAAATTTTTTAATGTGACAAAAAGTTATAAAGAACTAATAGAGGAATTAATTGTGGTCTGTGGCCTAAGAGGCTGATACCCAAATTCTTGAAAATGAAGAAAGGGCCAACTTTTTTGGCAGAAAGTCACTTCAAATGATAAATATTATTGTTTTATTGTAATTTTAATCAATTTTAATTTTTAAACTGGCAATATTATGCAATTTAAGGCATTTTTGGCCATTTTGATGCACTGAAAGCCCTTTGACCCCAGTTTCAGCCCTTTCTGTCAATAATGTTGGACCCTTTTTATATTTTAATAATATATTACTACTCTATTGTCTTACAAAACATCACATCTTCAAAATGGATGCATTTTATTTGAAATATAGTCAGAAATTAACAGAAAGCTCTGCCCCTGGCTATAATGGGCAGTGTCAAATTTGGACAGGTTTATGTACACCTAATGGCAAATATGGAGTTATTAATTGTAAATTTCCAGATGCCAGGGGGTGGAGACAAATGCATGTGCACAGGCTTGCCTACATGGTGCATCATCAGAATATCATTATTGATAAAACTGATGATGTTTCGCACCTGTGCCACAATTCCAAATGCATTGCTGTCGAACATCTGTCGTTGGAACCTCATGGTTTCAACAACAGCCGGCAGTCATGCGTTTCAACCAGTTCCTGCTTGGGCCACCCAGATCCCCTCCCTCCATGCAGAGTGGAGTTGAAAATGGACAATAATAATTTGGGTAAAATGATTATCGGGTACTTCTATATTTTTAATTTTACTTCTTTTTTTTTTTCTGGGGCGGGCAAAAAAAATATATTTTGTTATCAGAATGGGAGGAAAAAAGGAAAAGAAATTTGGAAACTACTGTACAACAACTTTAGATTCTTTTTTTAATATTTGGGTGGCCCTTAAAAGGACCTTTTATGATTCTGTTGGCTGGTGGCTCTGGTATCTCAGTCTGCAGCAGGTCTTGGAAGTTTTGGTTTGCAGTAGCTGTCATGGTCCTGGAACTGTAAGGCAGGCTGTGGATCTAGTTGACCTTTGCAGTAATAGTCATGCTTTTTATTCAGTTCTCTCCATGTCTTGTGCTCTGCAAGCCTTTCTGCATTCTGCTGCAATCTCCTTTTTTGAACTTCTGGTCTTAGTATATAATCTTGGTTATATGTAAAGTCAGTGTCCATTTTCTTGAGGTAACGTTTACTTCGTTCTGAAAGTTCTACTCCTAGATTCGTACATTTAAGTTGTGTTGAGGTTCCCGGCATGTTGTTGTTTCTATGTACTCCTGAAGCAAGTCGTCCTTCCATATTTTTGGAGTAAATAACATTTTTGGGCAAATTTACACTCAGTGCTCTATGAACTCCTTCATTTTTGTTGGTATTGTCATAAAGTTTCATGCTTTCAACAGCTGCTGTAGTTAATTTCATTTTCAGGATTTCTTGAAGTAAAAATTTATCTGTTTTATCCATTTGCAGGGCAGTGATCTGGTATGTTGACAAGTAATGTGAACGACTCCACCAGTTGAGTGCATCATCACCTTTGCAGACAATGGAATATTCAGGACACTGGGTGCAATCACCATCATAGCAGCGGAGGGTAGCATCGAGCACTTTTGGTAAGTCTTTGCTTATTTCATTAATGTTTTTGTCATATTTCTCCATCAGCTTCTTTAGTATCATGGAGCATCTGCACTTTAGATCTTTGCTAAACACCGTCTTAAGTTGTTTATTTTCCTCTTTGGTTTTACCATGGAACATTCCCGGGCTGTATTGAGCTCGCAAAGAGGCCCTGAATTGAGACTGTCCCAAATGTACATGGTCTGCCAGTCTTTCTACTTTCCACATTGGTTCCACAGCTGCAAGGGCTTCTTCAATACCTTTAGCTGAACGTCCATCTCCATCTGTGGTCACATACCGTACCAGACATTTCTGGAGTCCTATCTGGTTTCCCATCTCTTTTCCCAGCTCATACTCTGACAGGGCAGCAGCTCTGTATAAATTTGCTGTACATTCTTCATGACCAGGACATTCTATTGGAAAGCCTTTCCCTCTAAGCCATGCCCCTTTCCAACACATCTTATTCTGTACAACAGCAGCTACAATAAACTTTCTATCTGTTATTGTTTCTATTCCCAATGCAAAAACTTGAGTCGCATTCTGACCAGGCTTCTTTTTACTAACTATTGTGTTGCTGTTGTATCGTGCATCCACAGTTATGTTAATTTCATTTTCTGGGACACCTCGCCTCCTATTCACTTCTTTTACAAGTTCCAGTTTCTGTGCCATGTCTGTTTTGTTCAGCTTGACCATTTCAGCTGCTACTCTGCTGGATGTGCGTTGCATACTGCTTCTACATGGTGGTGGTGTGTCTATTCCTGCAAGTAGTTGCTGCACTGTTGTATTTCCAATTGGACAGTCCTGCAAAGCAGATGCTAGGGCTACATTTGGTTGTCCTGGGTTGGGTCCTGGTTTGCCATTAGCTATTTCCTTGTACATCTTCATTCTGTCTCCAATAAAACCACAGGCTATGCATTTTAAGGTAAACTGCCAGCAAGTTCCCCACTTTTTCTGTTCATAATAGTCAGCAATAAACATAGGACAGGATGGTGAGTCCACTTGGTGCTTATAAATATTAGTGTTGATCAAGCTTATATTTAGTTGACTGTCTATACACCTCATGCCAGAATGTAATTCTTTATTTTCTTCTCTTTTCAGGTCAGCATTATCGAGCGGTCGAAGTGTACAGATGTTACCAGTCGTCTCCATTTTGCAGTCAGACGATTTAAAAGTTTGCCGCACATAGGAAGTACTTGCACTAGCTGATTCAGGGATCTGTATTGACGTCTGGCTTCTGCTTCTACCACTGGATTTGCCTGCTTGGAAGCATCCAGGATTTCTTGGAGAGTTGTCTTTCTTTGACCATTTCTTGGTATGACCTTTAGTGAACATTTTGAAAAATTAAACTGGATCAGTTATATCCCAACTTGGACTAATGGCATAAAATTTGGACACCCTGATATTTATAATAAAGTGATGTACAATATCTGCTTTGATGTACATATTTGTTCTTTGATGCAATATGTGGTATGGTGTTACAGAGACCACCTTCTGAGGCAACTCTAAATTAAGTGTTTTCTTAACAGTATCCAGTTAAGCCAATTATTTCATTTTCAGGGGTCCAGATTAAGATTGTTTGATCAAATCTATGAAAATATGTTTCTTAATAATTTATTGAGTAATTAATTTAACAAGAAAGCATATTGGATGTTTTCAATTAACTTTTTAAATAATTTTTGTTGTCAAATTTGATCATGTGGATGTATTTTTTAATAAAAAAAAATTCTTACAAAAATCTTTTAAAATATTTAAATCTCTTTATTGATAAAAATAAACAAATAGTTAAACTTCGATAAAAAGTTTATTTGAATATGATATTTCAAGGAATAAAGAAATTACACTAGTTTGAAATTTTTATTACATGTAACATGACCTGGTGTTTCACATGAATATTGGTACCTCAGGTAAACAAGTCAAGTACCTGTGAATTTTGTCTAATTATTGTTTGAGTTATATTTTACTTATTAAAGATAAGATAAGCTTATTTTTAAGATAAGTTTTGAAAGTGAGTTTTGTATTTAAGTATTTTTAAAGGAATTTTATTTAATTTAATTTAGCTAAAAAAACAAGAATTTTTGAAAAAAACCAATTTTTATTTTAAAAAACATGATTTTTTTAAAAATTTCTTTCAAATTCTTGAAATTTAGCCATTTAGCTGCTACAGACACCTTACTTTTTTAAAATATCTTGTTTAACAAGAAAGTTATTAAACTTTAACTTTTTCTAGTAGATACATGTTTTGTAAATTTCCTGCCATAAAATTCCTGTAAATTTTAACATGAGGGTAGTGTTATTAAAAGAATCAGGACTACCATAAAACTTGTCGGATTGATTTGAAATTTTGTATGCTGGTTCGATATAGAATAAACTTAATGCATGCTAATTTTTTTGGCATTTAATTGACGAATATAGTTCCCTTTAATTAAGGTGTATTCTTTCTTTATTTTTTTTCTTGGCCTTTCTCATTGATTATTTAGTTTTTATGGGTTGGAAATGAAAGAAGATAGGTGAAATAAACTTTTGGTTGTTGTATTTTAACTTATTTTGATATGGAAAGAGTGATTAGGCTAAGTGCAAAAAGGTGATATTTACAGTTTTCGGAACATCTCTTGACTTGTCAATAGGGGTAGGGATGTGTATTGGCTAATTTTGTAAAAGTGATTGCTTCAATCTTTCTGAATTTTGGATATACTTTTGGACAGGTACTATACATTACACACACAAAAGATTGGACAAAAGTGCATGGTGCAAATTTTTTAATGTGACAAAAAGTTATAAAGAACTAATAGAGGAATTAATTGTGGTCTGTGGCCGCCTGTAAGTTTATAGAAACGGATCTTATCACGTGATCTGTTATCGAAGGGCTTGTCTACCTACCAATGTAAATAAACACGGAAACTCCTGTGGCTTTTTGCGAATTGCTACATGGACAACGACACCTGTTTCTGTTCAATAAATAAAACCTACAGCTGAAACAATCTAAAAAATCGGTCCACATTTCACAGAATGACAAAAGAAAATTAACTTTATTTGGAAAGAAGTTAAGATTATTTTTAGTTTTGTTAGATATATTTTTATCAATATAACTAGAAAATCGGAAAATATCGTGTTATAAAATTTAAATGAGTCTGTAGTAGAGTGTTAGGAGAAAATAATGTGATGCGCGTGAAGTGTGCCAGATGGCGCCAGATAACTTAAATTTCAAATAAAAGATCGTAAACTCTTATCGAGTGTAACGCAAAGATATATGGTTTTCTCTATCGTAAAATATCGTAACATGATATTAACTTACTTATCAAATATATTTTAAAGACTAAAAGATGTTAATATTTACACACATGTGATGTCCTCTATATAGCAATATCAGGTTACGAGTCAATTAGATTAATTTTTACACCTGTTATGATAATTCATTGTAAACAAATCTTAACATTCAACCTAGTCCGAGAATATTCTGATGTTTGACAGATTTATTTTTACGGATGGCTTTAAATATTTCTGAATGCATTTAAAGAACGATCACGATAATTGGGTCTGAGCAGTTATTTTTTTTTATCATGGAAATCAAATTTGAATTTATTGGTGTTTTTTAAAAAAAGCTAAACAGTTCCGAAATATCAATAATTTTTACTGATAACTTTTCCGTTTATTTTACATGAAAATTTTATGATTTTCAAGCTTAAAATATACAGTTACGCGGGATTAGCTATAGCTATATGAATAAAAGATCCTACTATTTTAAGATTGATTTAGTTTCACATTTGTACTTATACTTAAATGTGTATTGTTTCTGAGTATTTTTACTCCTCAGGTTTTTTCTATATTTTTTTTCTATGTGTTGAAACAGTTTCCAGAATTTCGTTTCATTTCTTTTTTATTTGTTTTTAAGCAGCAAACCCGTAAATATTGACATATTTGTCATTCACACTGTCAGTAAATGTTATTTCCTTGACAATTAAGTACACATCCGTTTATTTCGGTATGTTCCGTAATTACGATTTTTCACGAGGTTCCAAAAATTTGATAGGATCCCATTCATCCATGAGACATGTCGAGTTAATTAACAGATACTTAAAGATTTTGCGGCATCGCACTATAAACGTTTGAAGTCTGCTTGTTGGAGTTCCTGTCAATATAATACTTCCATGATCAAATCAACTGAATCACTGTCCTATAGGAGCTTTACCGTTGTAGGCATTAAAAGATCCTGTGATTATCAAATGGAATGGCAGGTGACAAAAGTAGTCAAAAGTAGTCATAAATTATAATTGTCATACTATACTTATTTTTTTACGAATGTTTGAACTTTTCGAGCTTCTTGTTTAGTTTTAATACCCATCATTGTCTTTATAAACTCTATGATCTACATACATTTGTACCCGGTGAAAATCAACGGCGCAAAATCTATTTATAATAGTACACCCGCTAACTAGACTAAGTGTAGATTTGGTTATATTAAGAATCATAAACAAGCTCTACCCAAGTGTTACACTATAAATGTAAAGATAAAAAAAATCATTATCTTATGTCAAAATTCAATGACGGAATCAACTAGAAGTTCAGGCAATAATATATACATGTATGTAGTTACCTTGAGCAATCATATGTAAAATGGTGTCATATGTATGGTCTTTCGAAAGTGCAGTTCATACAAACCTGTACTCAATATATAATGGTCAAATGCTGCATTTGTTTACACCTGTTCTATTTCATGTTCAGTTGTTGTCGTTTGTTGTTGTGGTTCATAAGTGTTTTTCGTTTTTTTGTAAAGATTGGACTGTTAGTTTTCCTGTGTGAATTGTTTTCACTAGCCATATTTTGTTACCCTTTATTACTTGCTTTTCGGTGTGAGCAAAGGCTCGCCATGTTTAAGGCCATTCTTTGACCTATAATTGTTTACTCTTTACATTATGACTTGGGTGGAGAGTTGCCTTATTGGCACTCATACCACATCTTCTTTTTCTATATATACATGTATTCCATTACGCAGTAACACTGTTCTATTGATTAGAAAATGTAATTTAAAACGATACATGTATGTTGAATACGCTTATTGCAGGATCTCTCTAACTGCACCTCTAAACTTAACTGCGTCTCAAGAAAACAACCAACAGTCAAATAAAACCAAGCCCTAGAAAATTGGTATTGTTTACGTTAAGAAAGTGCTATTGGGGGGACTTTTATTATCGATCATGATTTACCGAACGGCTATTTTGGCGCTCACAGCTGGAATTAACCGGGTAAAATCAGATATGTTTAAAGTAAATATACGTATTCAACAATTTGAAAACCTGCGAAGTTATAATATATGTGCATTTTATCTAGATAACTTCAAAATCGAAGCACTGACTACTGAGTTCAAATGACATCTCAGGACTAAAATAGTAGCTCACTCTCTGCTTTCATAGACCAGAGATTTAAAAGCTCGATACTTAGTTAACAGATTTGTTTTAATCGAAATCGGAAAGAAAAAAATAGAAAAACTTTAAGAAAGAGAAAGTGCCTTGACAAAACTGTTCAAATCGTATAGGAAATATCTACAGTCATGACAGTATATTTCCATGCACTCAGATGAAATTTAATTTTTTTCTGTTTTTTTTTCTTTTTGTGTCTTGAATTTCAATTTTGCAGTCCTTAATAATCACACGACCGGTGACGTGCAGATTAGCATGTTAGATGAATTAGAAGACGCATATGTAAACAAAAAGAATCGGGCATTGACTTCCTGCATGTCTTTTATTTTTTTAATTCGTATGAACTTTTTTATTGTGTTTATTCACAGTTCAGGTCATGGCTTTATCGTGCTTTTAAATATCAAATAAACATTTTTGTTTAAATGCCATATTGTTGACAATACTTTAACATTTTTATTGTATACGCTTTTTTTTCACACACAAAAGATAAAATGAAAAGAAAAAATCACTGGGTAGCATTTAATCTTTACAAACATACAGTGTAAATACACAAACACCCATGATTTCTGTTTACTGTTTAGAAAAACACCTTGGTGAAAGTTTTAGCAGTTTATTGGTAACTTTCAGCGTATATCCATCAATGTAAAAATCTGATTACCTTCATTTTTATATTTATAAATTAAAAATAATTCAAGCTTTTATTTTTTACAATTGTATCTAGATTTAACTCGCACTTCACTAGTAACGCGTGCAATCCTGGTACAAATGCACTTGATGTCCAGTTCTATTTTTGTTGAAATTCAAAGACGTGAACACTGCGTTGAATATTTTCAATCGGTTGTATTCTTTATAGATACTTGGAAACAAGTTTCAAAATAACTTCTTCCAATATTGGTAGAACAGGGGAATAAACTTCATCAGGAAAAAACCTTTTTTTAAATCCACTTTTAAGACAGGACAAAATTGTTAAAATGTGATGCCATCTTGGCGTAATGCTTTGTCTAATTTTAGATGTTGCACGGCCTCCGATTGACGACTGACAGATTTTTAAAACTTAATATAGAAAAGTGTGTTCGTGTTGACTGTTATTGTACCCTCGGTGGTGAATTCCATGTACATTTAGAAGGTCCGCTTAAATTTATCTATGCTGAAATAAGTTTAATTTGAATTTGATTTTCCACATATCAATAAGCGGATGTTTTGTACTAGATATCGTATATTTACAGACTGATCAGTCTTAATATAAAAATGAAGATGTGGTCTCATTGCCAATGAGACAATTCTTTACAAGAGACTAAATAACACAGATATTAACAACTATAGGTCACCGTACAGCCTACAACAATGAGCAAAACACATACCACATCGTCACTTACAAAAAGGCATTGAAATTACAAATGTAAAAAAAAAATCAAACGAATAACTAAAGGTTTAATCAATGTACAAAAAAGAACGAAAATCAAATACATTTTGTACTAGTAACAATGTAAATGACAACTACTGACTTACAGGCTCCTGACTTGGGACAGGTACATACACACATAATGTGGCGGAGTTAAACAAGTACATTGTAAGCGGGATCCCGACCCTCCAATAACTGTGGAGAGTTGTATAGCAGTACAACATAATATCGAACTACAAAAGTCAGTTGAAAGAGGCTTTATATGTGAACTAATCAGATGGATACAAATAGAATTAAATGAACATCAGTCTAACAAAAAACATAGAATGGACGTGGCCGGGTACTTGTACATCTCAACCACAGAAAGACACCAGGTACATATCTGAGAGTACTCGCAGTTACTGGCAGCTTGTTTAAATTCAATACCAACTTATAAAATAATGCTTTTAAATAGAGTTTCTTTATTACAAAAATAAAAAAATAATAAGAGTACTGTGTATGCCATTTTTCTGTAACTTATACAGCTCTTATCGTCTCTCGTAAATGTATTGGACGGCTTCTGTGTTTTATTTTCTTACTACATGTATTACATTTGAATTGAAGGTGTGTCATATCTTGAATCTTGATTAATTACATTGTGTGATGCAAAAGCTGAACATACATGTAGTTAACACCTTGACTTTCAGTTGAAGAACAGCAATACAACCGATGTTCCTAGCTTTTAAGTTTTTGTGTGGTTTTTTTTTCAAGAATCAAGAATATAAAAAAGAAGATGTTGTATGATTGCCATCTCTACAGAAGAGATTAAATAACACCGAAATTAATATTTAAAAAAAACGGTGTAGGTCATCGTACTTCCTTTAACAATGAGGACTGTCCATACAGCCTAGTCAGAAAACTCTGTTTTTAAACTATAATATACAGCACATATCTGAGGCACATCGCACCACTAGATCTATATGTAATACAGTAGCAGAGACATATATAGACATGCTTATAAATGGTTAACGTACAGAAAGTCACAGGACAAAAAGTCACATGACATAAAGTCACAAATTTGGTAGGGCAAAAAGTCACAGTCAGGATAAAAAAGCCACAAATAATCTGTTAACAATTGTTTGAATATATAAGAGAAATATCTTGAAATATTTAATTTTTAACATATATATTCATACTTTTTGAATAAAAGATTAGGAAATGTGTCATTATACTTGAAAATGAAGATTTATATAATTTTAATCATGAAAAAGAAAGATTTCTTGGCACCATGAAGCCATTTAAGTGCCTAGCCACTTTGAGATTTTGTTTTTTTAATAATAATTTGATCATCTTTAATATTTTTTGATAAATTTCTTTTACAAAGTTGGTTTATATACAATATTTAAAGAAAATTATAAAAACATTTTTGTAGAAATAAGCTTCTTTTATTCAACGAAAATAATCAGAAAAAATGAATTGTGACTTTTTTCCATGACTTTTCGTCCGTGACTTTTTGTCCTGTGACTTTTTGTCCTTTGACTTTCTGCCCTACATTCTTTTGAATATTTATCTCTGATAGTAGTCCCTTGTATACCAATGCAGAGTTTATATTCATATCACTATGTTCTCGTTCCAAATATGAATTTATTTTGATACTAGACGTGAAACAGTAATTGATTCATCTATCAATGCATTTTATATACATGTACCTTCCAACAGCAAGTTCGATTTCTACATACATTTTGTATATGTATATTAACACAATTAGATATTCAAATAAAATGTTTGACACGTGTTAAACGTGAACTTTAGATTTTCACATTTTGGCTTTAGAAGTGAGAAATAACCCACGCTTGACTTTTGAATTTCGATCCGTCGAATTGTTAATCTCAGCTGTGTTGTGAAGGATAAACATTGACATTTATGAGGAGAAAAAAATAGCCCAATTGTGGAATTATATAATTTCTTTATTTCCCACTGAGACTACTATAACACATGTGTTATAGTAGTCTCAGTTTCCCACAATCTGTCTTGAAAATTGAGGGAAAACTATCACATTTTAAAGTTATTTTCCATTCATTACTATGTCTTGTTCATCCGAGCACAGTGAACTTTACTTGTACTGACATCCATGCAAAACGTCATTTGCATATTTTTAGTAAACAATTTATCATATGATTTAACTGTGTATTAGTGTATTACGTGTAATATTTAAATAATCCTCTTGTAACAACAAAATAAATAAATCATAAAACCCGAACTACTTTCTTTTACCTGTGCAACGTCACAGGTATTTCATAACTTTAGTTTAAAACTCCTTATATGGCATTTGGGAATTTGCCAAAACACAAAATACAAAAGTAATACACACATGTAAGAATAGATTTATAATCTACCTGTGTTATTCATATCATATTTAATGAGATATGTACACACAGCAATTCATTTGTATGTCACTAGGCAATAAATATGACAATTTAAGAATGATGAAATTTTTATGGGTTTCTTTTCAAATTATTGTGAAATTTGTTCATCGAAGCAAAAATTTTGTTCTAAGGAACAGCTAGATGATATTTATTGTATTTTATATTCAAATTTTAAATTTTAAAGTATCCTAGTAAGTCAGTTTGTATAGATATTTACATGTACATAAGACTAGTTTGAAACATGAAAAGTACTCTATTATTTTTGTTATCTGTGTAAATTCTATTAATAAATTAGATATACATGTACATGTAATTTTTCTTGTAGTTTTAATTTAATTCACTTTTGTCTTTAAATATAGATTATGGTTCTCCTAAGGACTTTACAACTACAAGCATGTACATGTATTCTATTAATAAATACATGTATTTTTGCCTGTGGTTTTAACTCAATTCACTTTTGTCCTTTTGTAGTAGATTCGGGTTCCCCTTCAAACTACTAACATGTAAATATGTCATGGATATAACCCGACACCCTTGCCACAGGTCGAGGTAAAAAAAAGTCATCAATCATAAAAATGAAGTTCGCCGGACTTCGGTCCTACTAACTTGAAGGCAATCTGTAGGTAAAACATAACAGCATACTGCATGGCATACAAATCAGTTAAACTGAACAGATATAGTTTCATCATACATAGAATAGAACCAATTGATTATGCGTTCTGCCAGTATAGCCGGTTCAGCTGTGACTAAGTCATGTCAAAAACATTTAGTGTAGAGAGCACGATTCAAGCCCTTTCCAAAGAGTTTTTATGGGCTCTGAATTCTATGTTATTTTGTCTCTGGTGGAGAGCCAAGTTGTCTCATTGGCTGTCAGCTGTGACTCAATCGTGCACAAAACAATTATTGTAGGAATCAAAACTTTGCCAAACAGTTTTCATAGGTTCTGAATTCTTCGTCACCTGGTCTCTGGTATGAGAGTTGTGAAATTTCAATTATAACTAAGCGAATGAGGATTTCAAAGTTTCTTTTTGCTACATTGAAAATGAAAAAGATTAAGGAAAACTTTAGTTCTTATTCTAATTCTTAGCCGGATCGGATCTCATTTAACAAGCACAAGCCATGTACTTAATGATTTATTACTTAACAGTTGAGACATGGACAAGACTTAAAAACAAGTCGATTAAATTAACAGCCATCGGACCATACTGGTTTACAATACATCAAGATGAGGTGCTCAGCACGCAATAGTGATCGCACATGTCTGTTTTACGTTTGTCATATTCAGCAAATTTTGGCTTACGAATTTGTTTTGTAGCTTAGTAATCTTCAGTCCGTTCGTTGCTTCATTTTTTAAGAAACAGTATTATTTCAAATGCCTTTGCATCTGCTTAGTGTTGAAACGGTTGAAAAAAAAATCATCAAATATCAAAACGGAGAAACTTCATTCACGATGACGTCATGGATATTCAACTGTCATATGTATACGTACCTTAATATGACAAATATTATGTCATTTCTATACTATATTATAATTGATTACATAATACATAGGTGTTGCAGGACCTTAAAAAATACTATTTTTGAATGAAAGGTGACAGAAAGAGACAAGTTGTCATAATGTGATATATAATATTAATAAATGATAGTAAAATTAATTCAGGCATTTGTCATTTACTCATTATTATTAAGGAAAGACAGTAAGGTGACTTTATAAATTATACTATTACATAAAATGCTGTCAATCACATTAGTATGCACTGCCGATGCTTCCGATTAAGATCTACATTTTTAATGGTTAATAGACTATTTTCATATCACCGACTTTTGACTCCGGATTTTAAGAATTTTTGACAGGTTACCTGCCTTTGGTAGGACATCCTGATTGTCGGTCTGGTATGGCAACCACAAGAAGTAAAATCAAACATACAATTGGTGAAATTTAGGGGGAAAGTTAACTGTTTCCTATGATTTTGTCATGTATAGAAAATATACAACAGTTAACCCCCTGTCCCCTCCCAAACTGTATCAATTGTACAAACAACAAATGGAGGTTTTTAACGACCTTGACTGGCTATACAGCCCTTGCACGGTCGGTATTAACTATCAATTGTAAACTTTATTTCACTTCTTTGATTTGCTCTTACTTGACCAAGTACCAGGATGTCATACCACAGAGTAGGTACTAACCTGTTGGGAAAACAACATAACCTCCGGAGTCAAAAGTCGATATAAATATTGAAATATAAGTTTATAAATCATTATTGAAGGTTGTGTGCATGATAATATATATCCACTGGTAGGTTAAATACGGTTTTCTGTGTGTTTTGTTTTAAGTTTTAATTATATGAAGCATGCAACAATCATTGATCACCGCGCTGATTTTGTAAGGCAAAAAGTAGCCAGAAATAAAAAAAATAAAAAAAGGTTTTATTAGACCCCAAATCAATAGATGTCCTCTTAGACGACATTAAATAAATTTCTATGTAGCAGGCTGAACACATATCGACTATATGCGGACTTATAGAGTAAAGGGACAGTGGCTTTATTTTTATCACGAATATAGAAACATTAATGCAAGAACATGTAGTCCATACACATGTATACACAAGACTTATAGTCATATTTGTTTCAATTGGCCGTTATCTAAATATAGCCGAACAGTTGCCAAAGGATACAATTTAAGGAGCAACCCAATAATTCATTTTACACTACTGATCAGTTCATAGGGTGACACACTTATACATTAATTTGTGTAAGACGATTATCAATTCAAATCTTTATGGTTCATTACACTATACATTTAATAGCATCTGAAAAAAACATAACAATATGAAAATAAACATTATCAACAAGATCATTTATATACATTATGCAAGTGAATATTGCTATAGAGTCCCAGTCCTCACTTCCAAAGACTGGTTTTTGACACCCTAGATTTATATCAAAGTATTGGTATCGATGACCTCTTAGACAGAAACGATCGTGAGTTATATGACAGATTTAACAATCGTTTGCACTTTTTCTCTACTGGTAGGTTCCTGAAATGTAATTTATAATTTTTCTTTCACGTAGAGAAATTCTTCGTTTCTTGTGTTTCAATGTAAGACACTATTGGATAAAAATTAATGTTGCTTTTAAAACAGAAATAACAGTAGGATTAATAAAATCGCAGCATGAATTAATGGAAATTACGAGTACGTATAAATAAACTTGACATATTTATATACATATCTCCCCGTTTCAAGGTCGTATAATCAAAAAATAGATTATATATAGAATGTCTCGCTTATCACTTTAAGTGCATTTTGATTTTTAATACTGACATGTCTGCTATATTTTTCCATTACTGCATTGAATGATTTGATTGGTCGATAGAAGTGAATTGTTTTGATTGTTTAACAATGACTTATAACAATTAAAAATAGTAAACGTATTAAAAAGCATTTATTAGACTTTTATAACATATTTATTTATAGATTAATTAAAAAGTTTTAATTAAATATTTCACTTAATAAACATTATAGCTTTAAAAATTTTAGTCGAATTGGGTATGACAAATTTGAGTAGAGTTGTCTATTTCAAAGAAACTTATTGTAGTTGATGCATTATGCAAAAGTTGTACATGCATGTTCAGAACGAGACCTTTACAACCAATAAAATAAGTAAGTTCTGCAAAGTAAGATGGATCGATCGGGATGGAAGGATTTTACCGTGCTGCAACTTGAAAATCTGGGTAGACCGGTGATCTGCTTGTGTTATTTTCTCTGTCACTAGGTCTCTTGTGGAGAGTTCGTCTCATTGGCAATTATACCATATATTAAAAAAATCTTACTCTTATATGTTGGAACTTGTGTTCTACATACCATGCAAAGGATTATAACAAGGTTTATTTAACGTACATAAGGAGTGACACTTTCTCTACGTAATGCATTTTATTCGGACCGGACATGACTGCGCATTTTGCATGCTGCCCAATCAAACGGTCGACCTATTCCACCATACTCTTGCAGATCTTCGTCCTTATCTAAATGTTCGTTTATACTCCTTGAATTTGATTATTTACGCAGATATTTTGAACAATCCAGTTACAGATTCCATTTGATTCTCATTATCTTATCTTCCCACACACTCTTCAAACATATTATTTAACAAAAAAACGTAGAACATATTGAAGATATAAGGCGTTCCTTCCTTAAAGTAAGCTGAACTTTGATTTTCAAACAAGGTTTTGAGCAATCAATTTTAGAAATACCAAGGGAAAGTACATTGTACATGTACCTCTTTATTAGCAATAATTAGCATGTGCCCTTTCAATTTAATTTCATATATTTTATTCAGCAATGCCCTTTCAAATCAATTTATATCATTACACATTTTCAATCAATTTGGAAACTAAGTATCAATGACAAACAATGAAACCACTAGAATGTTTTTGGTTATTTTACACATTTTTATATACTCTTTCCGGTCATGTTACCACTTTTGATCCAGACATTGACAAACTTTGTTGTATTTCTAAAATATATTGACGGAAGCACAATCCAGGCAAAGGTCGAGAACAATATCGCTTGATAGAGATTGAAGTTACCAAGGCCACATTCGAAACTCATAACCATGGAATAACACGAAAAGACGAGCAAGTTCGAAAACAACATTGAACACTAAAGACTGAGCAACATGAATTACAATAAAAACCGTGAGTTTCCTGCTTCCGAAGCGTTTTTTCTTCTTCAAAAGAACGATCAAACTAGAAAATTGAAAGCCATGATTATGCAAACTCCGTACAGTGATCTTTTCCGTTCTGAAACTATTTCCCTTTACTCCATCAAGTGTAGGGTAGTAGGATCGGATCGGAACTGTCGGGGAGTTTGCCAAGGACGTATAATAAAATAGGCAAAGTCGCAACTGTGCTGCCTGCTATAGTTATATTGCTACGTTAACGGTCCGTGTAACACTTATCAATTCAAAGTTTTAAAAAGTTTTGAAATTTTAGATTTTTGGAATGTTAATCAAAGTTTTAAAATATCAAAATTTCAAATTGCGTTAAAGTTTTATAATTTTGAAATTTTAACCAAATTTTTAAAATATCAAAATTCTAAATATCGTTTATAAATTTGATAGTTTAGACATTTGATCAAACTTTTAAAATACTAAACCTAATGTGCAATTTTGATTATTTCACTTTTTGAAAGTTTAATTTTTTAAATGTTTGCTTAAAATATCAAAATAGAAAAGAGGCGACAAGAGGGGTACCTGTAATCACTGATGTAAACACGGCTCTGAAAGGAACTATTCTTAGTTATAAATAAATAGCATGGAATATATCAAATCATTCTTAATAACAAAATAAATAATGAAAAGAGGAAGTCGGGTATTTTTTATGAAACATATTAGACATCACATGGGATAACAGTATCCTGAAATTTTAAGGTTGTGCATCAATCAAAAAAAAAAAAAAAAAATTAAACCTATTTAAACCGGAATCAACTACGTTAATTTAAATCTCTTATATAAGGTTAGCGTTTGAGATAAATAATGCAAAGCTATTTTGTGTTCCCAGTGCCCAACATTTAGAAGTATCAGTGAAAAATGACCAACTCGCAGTAAACCATACAGTATTATTCGCCTTTTTGACGTTCCTGATGAAGGTAGATCCAGAAAAAGCGCTTCGGTGGGCTGGCATACAACTTAAAACGTTTTCCTTTCTTGTTTATCGATTGCATGCTGACAATATATTTCCTTTTATGATGTATTTCAGTTCCAAGAAATGATACGGAAGGAATACTTAAATATAGCGTCGCAATAAAAGTTGTGCTAGGCGTATTTCAGCTAGCCCCTACTAGACAAAAAAGTGTTCTGGTTCAGCAATTATAGACGTAATACTAAACTCCGTACATAACAATGAACTAAAATCAAAATCATACAAGACTTAGAAGGACAGAGGCTCCTGGATTGGGACAGGCGCACACATGCGGCGGGGTTTAACATGTTTCGTTAGATAACAACCCTCCCCTATACATGTACCTCTAGCCAATAA
Source organism: Mytilus trossulus (assembly GCF_036588685.1). NCBI lineage: Eukaryota > Metazoa > Mollusca > Bivalvia > Mytilida > Mytilidae > Mytilus > Mytilus trossulus. The sequence continues at coordinate 55,045,762 of NC_086373.1, forward strand.
AGAATGAAAAACACACAGTTATACGAACAGTAAAACGCACTTCAATAGGAAATACAAGTTCTATGTCAGAATAGGAAACAAACTAAGAAACTAATTAACATGCATGACAATGATAATGAAATAACAAAAAAGGCTAGCAGTTACTGTCATACGCCAGCTCCAGACCACAATTAAACTAATTGAAAGGTTTTATATGTCCTCAGTATGCACACTCTCTCCCTGTTGCATTTATTGCTGTTTTGTTCCGGAACATTCATGAAATATTTGTCACTGGCAACAACAAAAAATCGATAATTTAAAAAAGGTTGTTTACATAAAAATTACGAAGAAACTTAAGATTCAACTTCCTAGGACAAAGTAGACCTTATAGATGGATTTACATATGTTTTAACTTCACTTTGGTCAAACACCTCTTTAATTGTTTCGTTCTTATTTTGCTTGAATTTCAAATTTCAGTTTCAGCGTTCCGTATTTGAATTCTTTACTTCAAATTCAGCGTTTAACATTGTACTGTTTTTTTTTGGTTTACGGCCAAAAATGGAAAAAATCCATCATGCAGCTGACAGTGTGGCTTCTCTTTGCACTCCCCATTCTGACTGGGTGTACATGTGAACTTTTAGTTTGTTAAAAGTCGATTGTCGTACGATAACTTCAAAATACCCAAATAACAAAATGCAAATACGGGACATTAATATCCTTTAATACAAAAAAATCTATTCCTTTTGTTTACTATAATAAAACAGTGGTTGATTTAGAACCTATAATGGAGCTATGTGTATGATAACCAGTCCAAACGTTGTCTTTAAGGTAGCAACCATGTAACTTTAAAAGTGGGGTGAGGTTGTTTTGTCGAAGCGCTAACAATTTTATTAAGTTTTTCATCGCATTCAATCAACTTGTCTGGTTCAAAATTTAACACTAAAGGCATGGATAATTTTTCTTTTGTCCTCTTCTGGCACAGAATATTATATCATCAAATTAGGGATCAGAATATTTTAATGTATCATTATCGAAGCCCCTAGTGGTAGTATCAAGTAAAAAACAGGTACTATCTAAATATTGGTTCCACAGAAGATTACCATTTATCGCTGATAAAAACTTTTGAACACAATTTTCAACTTTCAAAATGCCGACACCTACAACTGGATAGATGGGTGCTTAATGTAGTACAGCAGCAACTATTACATAAACATGAATGCAAGTTGGGTGCCTAATGTAGTACAGCGGTAATTATTACATAAATATGAATGCTCGTGAAAATAATGTTTATGGTATACGTTTATATATGATATGAAAGGTTTCAACTTTTACAAAACCAGAGCTATACGTTGGATTTAAAAGTTTACTTTATTTGGCCTTTTCAATTTTATTTGACTTTATTTGCCTTTTTAACTTAATTTGGTTCGAGTGTCAATGATAAGTCTTTTGTAAACGAAACGCGCGTCTGGCGCAAAAATCGGCAAAATTTATATTCTGGTATCCATCTATGATGAGTTTTTGTAGATACCTTGTAACAGTATCTTGGCTCCAATTTGCTGATATTGGATCCTATTACCGTTTTAATTTCAGCGTAAAAAAATTATATTAAAAACCTCCCACACTGTGGTCTAGCACAACCTTAAACCATGCATTCAGTATCATGAAGCGCTTTTCTTGATCGACCTCCTTACGGAACGCTTAAAGCTGAATATTTAGGGCAATCAACTTACAAAGAACAGATAAAAACGTTTAAGATGATCTTTCATTCTGTACATGAAATGGTATATTCTTTAGCCAACATGATTGCAGAAAGTAAGAAGTCGTAAAGCAAAACAGAAAAAAATGAATCAAGAGATAATACATCGTGTATTGGGCCTTTTTATGGCTTAGAGTTTAGTAGAAAATGTATATACATGCTCAACATTACCATACTATTTGACCTACTGCAAATTGTTCAGTTTTTACTGTTACTCCTGTTTCTCCTAAAATATGGGTGCTAGAAAAACCAGCAGGTAAAATGGTCAATATCAGAGCCGTACGTCTGGTTTTGAAATGAATTATCTTCTTTTAAGAAATATTAATTTTGTCATCCAATTTTTCACCGCTTTCAACTGTCCGTTTTATTTCATACATAAACTTTTAAGTATCAGTATGTTTTTAATTCATATTGCTTCGCTTCGTTCCGCTTTTATTTCGTTTCGCTTTTTACAGGTATCCCTCTTATTGCCTCTTTTCTATTTTGATATTTTAAGCAAATATTTAAAAAATCAAACTTTCAAAAAGTGAAATAATCAAAATTGCGCGTTAGGTTTAGTATTTTAAAAGTTTGGTCAAATTTCTAAACTATCAACTTTATAAACGATATTTAGAATTTTGATATTTTAATAATTTGGTTAAAATTTCAAAATTTCAAAACTTTAACACAATTTGAAATTTTGATATTTTAAAACTTTGATCAAAATTCCAAAAATCTAAAATTTCAAAACTTTTTAAAACTTTTAATTGATAAGTGTTACACGGACCGTTAACGAATTGGTTTTTTTATGAAAGAAAGATGACGTAACAGATATTTTTCCAATCCAAGTTCGGTTTTATTTATCTAAGCTCTTTTGTCAGATCTTGAGCAATAGTTTCAGCAATTTAAGTTACATTTCTCGTAAGGGAAGGGAAGGATACTAGTAATAAAGGATGAATAGAAATCGTATATGATAATTGCTATGGTGTATATATATTTGAATCATTATATAATGACTTTATATGGCTTTGACATTTTTGTAATTATTCGAGAATAATAAATCAACAGGTCGTCAAAATAATGTATCTATCAATGCTCGGATTGACACCCATAAACAAGTAGTTATAACTCCGTCAACGAATTTGTTAGAATATTTGTGGAGGCGTGACATCATACACATTGTTCACAGAAGGATGAAATGGTATTTTTTACGTCATAGCCGTATGAATGATTATACATCATGGTTCATTTCGTATACTTGTAGGTCGAAAGGTTTGTTTTCATTCGGAGTTGAAGCCAAACCAAATTTAGGCATGCAATTATTTGATTGCATGTTTGAAGAAGATCAGGACTAAATGACCGAATCCTGCAAATTCAAAAATATTGAATTAAATTGTTAGCTATATGCGTCACGTTTATATGCACATTTATAATAAATCAAATATGACAACAAACACCTTACTGGCAGTATAAAACCACAATCATAACTTTGTATAATTAAAAAAAAAATCTAATAAAGTTAAATATTCACTTGAGGTTTCCTCATAACAAGAAGGCCATTGACCGAATGATTCCTCATTATGAAGTTAATATGATCACTTTGAAAGTTATATGGGCGCTATCAGGACTTCGATTCTAAGTAAACTCTGAGGGGTTCATGTTAATACTCAATCTTTCGTCTTCATCGTCAGTATTTTGTTGATTTCATCTTATGATTGTTTTTATTTTTCTGGTTATATTTGTATTTTTTTTTTAACTTCTCTATTTTGATTTCCTTTTATAGCTTGCTATACAGTATAGTTTTTACTAATTGTCGAAGACCGTTCCGTGACCTACACTAGGCTTACTGACTTCAATATCATTTGAAACCTTTTTTTTTTAATGCCAATAGCTTGGAGTACAGTATATACAATGGACTGCTAATGTTTCACATAATGTACAATGGAACTTTTAATGTTTCATTCATTCCGCGATCTCATGAAAAAAACAGTAACAGAAGAGAGTAAAATAAATAGTATATCTGTATTTCTTTTAGTATTTTTATTTATTTAGTATAGAATGAACACTTTTGGTAACTCAGTTTTATCAAGAGTATGCCTCACTTAACTATAAAAGAAATGTTTTGTTTGTACTTCTATACTTTGTCATCTATACATCTATAATACAGTTGATAATCAAGAGTTTTTTCGTGTACTATAAGGTTTGTTCTTTTATGTACCGTTCATAAGTCAACTGATTGAGGTTTTAAAATCTGAAAAAACTATAGTTTGACATTACGTATATATAAGGAAATGTGATATGATTGTCAATATGACAACTATCCACCAGTGTCCAAAAGATGTAGATATTAGCAGTTATAGGTCACCAATGATCCTCGATCAACAATGAGAAAAGTTACGGTATGACAAAATGTTTTGCAATGCAATAGAAAAGAGCAGTTGCCTTATTAATATCAGAACAAGAAATAATATACTAGACTCATGACTTAGGATAAAACGTGGTGACGTATGTATTGATGAAGATTGTATATGCTGAGCACAATAAGTCGTTTTTGTTATATATGTTGTTAGGTTGCTGTATCATCGATATCCTATTCATAAACAAACTCATTTTTAAAACCTTTATAGATACAAGAGCTAATAAGGGTATACTTTTGTGTTCTTCTAACCGACAGTGAGACCCTAAAGAGTGGAACGTCCGTTGGCAATGCGGGATGTATACCTTCGTAGTCACATCAGGTTAGAAGGGGGACTTTTTTTAAATCCAATGCCACGTGTAGAGAGAGCACCACACTCTCTACACGTTCAGTGTATTTTAAACACTTCTTTAAGGGGTCCGTATGATGGCCTATTGTAAGGCAAAATGTCCCTATCCAATATCAACTCATTTTCCAGTATCATTTCAAATTTCCCGCCTTTCTTTCGGTCAACGTTCTATTGCAAAACCTTCCTATTGCATACTAGTTCGTATACGTTATTCATTTTTTCGTAGGAAGTGCATGAAATATTTTCCAGTGAACGTAAAACAAACCAACAAATGTATATCCCAAAATAATATCCGACTGACAAAAAATGAAAAACAATATGATAGACGGCAACCAACATCACCCACTATATTATTTGCTCCTAGCTTGGCACAGATTCAAATAAAACGCGAATTGATAATTGACATACATTTCCCAACTTATTCGGTATTCAAGAGCACGCAGCAGCTACTGAGACTTAATATATTTTATGTAATATATGTATATAGGAGTATGGGTACTGACGTTGTTAATCATCTTTATAACGTGTTATAGTATTCTCTTATTTGCTTTTATGAATATTCCTTTTACTGTTTAACCTGTTTATGGTGGTATCCATTTGACGTGGCTCTGCACTCATACCTCCCGTCATTGTGTGATTGTTCTATGAGGATTTTTGTATTCTTGTCTTTCAGTCTTGCCTTTGTGCACTTTTATGGGTTTTTTTTTTTTTTTTTTTTTACATATGACGTGGCTCTGTACTTATACACCCCTTCATTTTGTTATTGTTCTAAGATAACTTTTGTATTATTATCTCTCATTTTTGTTAATATGCCTTCTCTATAAGCCTGTTTGTTTTTTCTTTTACATATGACGTACATGTATAGCTCTGTGCTTATACGCCCCGTCATTGTGTTTTGTTCTAATAAGTTTTGTATTGTTATATCTAATCTTTTCTAACGTTGATACATATGATGTGGCTCTGTACTTATACATCCCGTCATTTTTGTATTGTGCCAATGCTTGTTTACTGTGTAACATATGAAGAATATTAAATACTGTTTAACAGATTGGTCAAAAACGGTTTAAACGCACTCGATGTTAGTTGTTACTTTTTATATCTTTTAGTATATTTCGTTCATATAAGACACACTTTTGTACAGAATCACTAAAATTGGTTTCTTGGTCAAATTTGACAGACATTTAAATACCAAGCATTTTTGCACTTTTTAGTATTTCATTTAGCTGTAATGTGTTTTCAAAATTGGATATGTAATTAAATCAACAACAATTTCTCTTCTATTGTAGTTCAAGCTATTGAAAATAAATTGGGATGAACAAAACAACTATTAAAGAAATCCTTGAAACCATTACTTTAATATTTATTTTCCATCGATGACTGATGGTTCTGAATGCAATTTACAGATGAGTAGAATTTTTGTGTTGAGAAAAACAACAATCTCATTGGAAATGTTACATTACAATCAATATTGTATACAATAATTCTAAGGCTACAGTTTTAATATGAACAAAGCATCAAAGTATGAAATGATAAATGGAAATCGCAATTAATTATTAATTAAAAGTTTATTAGGTATATTATTGGCCGGTCATGGTGACATTGTTGCTATACTTGGACTCGTTAAAAACCATGCAGGCGTTTATTGCTTTGGTCAAGCTTCAAAGGTTATAGACTGTGAAATGAGATATACTTGTAGATGGGTTTTTTTTATTGTTGATTATTTATGTTATTTATGAGTTCTGTCTGGCATGTTTAGCATGTCTATTTGTATTTTCTTCACGTTAAAAAAGATTCGTCAACAAATGGTTATATTAGGCAAAAACTCTTTATACGGAATTGAATGTTTGAGTTATATAGTTGTTTGTTGTTCTCAACCTAGTATGTTTACTTGATCATTTTGGCTGTAGAGAAAGTTGTCTATCTTTATATAAGGGGACGATCATTTGTTATCCTGGAGATAAGGGCAGGAAGATATTTCGAAAGAAATATTTATTTTCGTATTGGTTCAGATTATTCACTGTTCAGTTTTCGTCAAGACCATTTCTAACAGCGTCTTCCTCTACAATTTGTTTGAATATAAAATTTGGGCAATACTGATATATTTTGCATATATGTTCTTTAGTCATGATGGCTTTGCGGGTTGGTGGACCGAAATTAAAAACATTAAGTACCATGAATACAAAAATCAACTACTAAATAAATATGGATTCTCAGTGTGACGTAGAAAAAGCAAATATAGTTTAATTTATAAATGTACGATCAACGACTAGTTGCATGCATACAGATTAAAAAGCAATTCTTGAATTGTAAGCATGTTTACAAATTGCTCCGTTGGTTAAATTCACTTTTTTAAATTTGACATTTAAACAAAATGCGGGCGCCATTAAACACAAAATCTTTCCAATGATTTGTTGCCTAATGAAGCACATGTAATGTTTATTCGACATTAATGTCGCACTTATCATTAATAATCATTTTATTTCATCACGAAGAAGTTGTAGAAGAAATTTACTTTACATTTGCATGTTTGGTTTCACAGAATAATTTGATTATACAACCAGTTTTGATTCTGATTTACATGTCTTGTAGTTTGACATTGTAAATTGTTGTAACGGATTAGTTGTCAACTGACCTTTAGTTTTTATACATTCACAAACTACATTTATAGATGACAATGCGTCCAATCATTAAAATAATCTACTTTTTCCCCTTAAAATTTATGGTGTATGCTACAACGAGACAACAGCCCAGAAACATATACTTTACAAAAAAGGAACCAATTAAAACAGTGTATGCTGTTATCTGAGTGGTAAGAAAGCTTATTTCTACCAGAAGAATTATAACAGTTGCACCAACAAGTATTATATTGTCACGTCGGATCAGACATGAAACCTTATTCCCTTTTCTTAAAGAGAATCTAGCTTTTAGTAGGAAGTTCTGAAAAGCTATTACCAGGGGCACATTCTTGTTTTGATATGACATGACCAGAGGGAAATTCTTGTGTTTCTGTACCATTGAATGCGTTTCATATTTGCCCTTTTGATGTTTAAGTGGACAGTTGTCTCATTGTCAATAATACCGAAGCTTCTTATTTTAGTATTACTTAACGCTGGCAATAAAATAACTTCGTCTAAATGATAGCATAGTAATTTTCATGATCTGTTAAACTACTTTAGAACCGAACAGACCAGTCTATATTAAAGGAAGTGTTCTAGATCTCACTACTTCAGAACCAGTCAGATCCGTGTAGAAGAAAGTGATGAACCTGTTATAACCACTTCCGAAACGATGACAGCCGTCTCTAATACCGCGATGTTCCTGATCTTACTAGTTCAGATCACATCAGGTCCGTCTGTATGATAGTTTTAATAGTGATGTTCCTCATTTAGCCACTCGAAAGATTATTGATTGTGTATGGTTTTCAACAAAAAACGATCACTTTACTGTACCCATCTAATTTCCCATGTTAGAACCTCGTTTAAGATGCCACGAAATAGTAAAAAATTATGATGCGAATGCAACTTGAAACGTTATCATATATAAGTTGTGTTCTTTAGTTGAATCTTTTTTTTTTGGGGGGGGGGGGGGGGGGGGGGAGGTGTTACTGTTTGTTTGCGGGTGTTTTTTTGTTGTTTTTATTTTCCCTTCATTGCTATTGATTTATTTTTTTCGTATTTTTACAAGTACTGTACAGGTCAATATCCGCTGTATTGAATTTCAAAGCTATTCGTTAGATTTATAGACGTAACTGGTATTGATATTTTCAGCCTCTTTGTCTTGTCCCGAGTGACTTCGTACATTTAAATCCAGATAGTACTGTTTATCAAATACTGACACAGGATACAAAGTAAACAAACCCATACAGCTATTTAAAGCATCAATTTAAATAATGTACTAATTCATATTTAATATCTATTGATTTTATCGTTTACATCAAATTTAATATTGCATTTTTATGTATTACAAGCATAAATATAACGAGGTTGTTAGCCTTTTTATGTTTTATTTACAACAGATGCTTTCAATATTTATAACAACTTTGTTTACGAAAGTGTTTACAACTGCCATCAAATTAGGTTAGTAATAAACCACATCTCACCACTTCAGTGTGTCTGTTGTTCCGTTCTTTCCTCTTATGGTTGGTGTGTTTCCCTCGGTTTTAGTTTGAAACTTAAATTTGTTTTCTGTCAATCGATTGCTGACTTTTGAACAACGGTATATATTTGTACTACTGTTTCCTTCATTTATTCAGTAAATGTCTCAAATTATATTAATAAAGTTATATTTTTTTAATGAGAAGTCGTTACTGATATCGTTAACATATCTTACATAAATAAAAGAATTGTTTCACTTTAAAATAGTCATCACTGGCCATAGAAGATGTAAAACCTTGTCTGTACTTAAGTCATGAGAACTTTGGACTTCACTCGTAAAATTGATTTAACTTTTTAAAAGTCTTGCAGATTGGTCATATATCATGATGACCTATGATCCAAAGCAAATAATATGGAGTGCAAAGGTTCAATCAGTTTGAAAATTCTCAGGAAATATCAATCTTGTTAATTTTTGCGTCATAACCAGAAGGCCATTAACATGAATGTTAATTATCACGAAGCAGTAACTTTTTAAACTTATGGACCGATGTTTTTATGAATCGCGTTAACGTTTTGTATAGACTTATCAATCCGTCTTTTTTCGTTTTTATTTGCCATGGCGTTGGTAGCTCGTCTTCGACTCATGAGCTTTAATATCCCTTTGGTATCATCTGCGTCTCTTATGTAACAGTCATGATATGATACGGGGAACTACTACAAATAGCAAAGACAGGAGACACGGAGGGAGAAAATACAATAATCATGGTTAACTTAAAACAAATATAAAAACAACAATAACAAATACATAGAGAAACTAAAAGAAAAAGCAAACCATCTCCATAAACACCGGGGTAATCACATGTGCTTTTGAAGGGTTAGCCGTGTTTAAAGTTTACGTTAAAATCATCTAAGATTACTCATCCTTATTTGGTTTTGTGTTGACGTATACGTAGCGGGAACGGCCAATTGTTTTGAGCGGACACATGGATGACCGCTGCTGTGAAATGAAAAGTCAATATTAAGATAAGTAACTTTCATAACATTGCTTGATAAACGTTCTGCTAAAGTGAAAGTATCATATTCAGAACAAAACACACAACGGTGCAAACCATGACAAATCTGAACTTGTTCTACACGAAACTCAGTTTTGCAGCAATGCAAATTGTATCGTGTAAACACACATCAGTCATATTAACATCAATGCTCATGCATGTCTTTCATCTCATACTTATCTAGATTTACAAATAATTGTTATAATTGTTCATTTCCGCAGCTTTAATATCTGAATTTTTAGAGTATTACGTGTTACAATGAATGAAACCTATTAAATAAATAAGTTACATATCTCACAACAAATTATAAACTGTATGCTCATTTGTGTATGCTTAGTTAATCACGTCTGTCAAAGTATTGTTCGTTGTCCTTGGATAGTTTAGGAGCCTGAGTTCATTAAGAACTGCACAATTAATTTGTAACACAATTAATTTTCTCAATAGTTGATAAAATGTTCTGAAATACCATAACGGAAAGCATCATTTAACATCTTTTTCATTAAAAAATCATGATATCTGGATCTCTTAGTCTGGATACTGGAACAGCTACAGTAACTGTTCCCTCTATTCGCTGGATATAATAACATAAAAAGAGGAAAGTTAAAACCTTAGTAAGTTAACATGATTGAGAATTCTAGTATCATAGCATACTAGTAATACGTCAATGCTTGTATGTGTTATATCTAATACTTGGAATAATTTGTTTGTCTTTGTGCTCGAAGTTGAATTGAAGGTTTTGTATATATTATGTATCTTTTAAATGAATACTATTATTTACATAGTGTGCTAGTGACCTAATACGGTATATATGGGGTCAGTAAATTCCATAGGGGTAATCCCCATATGGAATTTACCGACCCCATACATACCGTATCCCCATATGGAATTTACTGACCCCATATATACCGTATTAGGTCACTATTATCTTACCGACTATCTTTAATGTGAAATTTAGACTAGTGACCTATCAAAATGAGCAATAATCTTCAATACTGTTAGCATTAAGAAACTACTTTCATTGATCATACAACAACAGTTGCCAGCAATAACAACTTAATAGGTTTTACGAATTCATTTCAGTCTTTATCATCAATTTCTTTGAAACCTTAAAGATTTTTGTCTCAGTACCGTTTTGTTTTTATAAAGGGACACAACAGCACTATTAACCGTGTATGAAATGAGCCCCGCCTTCCTTCTTACCTAACATGGATTATTAAGGGACGCAACTCCATTACTAACCGTGAATGAAATAAGCTCCGCCTCCCTTCTTATCTAATAAGGAATATAAAGGGACGTAACTCCACTACTAGCCGTGTATGAAATAAGCCCAGCCTCCCTACTTACCTAATATCAAATATACACCGTCTCGACGCGGACGCTTTTAACCTATCATATTCCTAGAAATGTATAGGAGGTAAGATAAAATCAGTTATCTCAATTCAACACGATCGTTAAAATTCTTAACTTTTGATGAAAATATAGCATAAAAAACACTTCCTATTTTATTGTGTTTCGGTAAGCGAAAAATAACAATAACAATATATTTTGTATCCCTCAGAAGTCTGACAATTACGATACTATTACTCAGTAGCAAACCAATTATAATAGATCAAAATGGGAAACACACATCAAAATGCAGAACATAAACATAACAATCACAATTAGAAAAAATAATGTTTTGTTTCGTTCGATGTCTCATTGAACGAAATTTATCACAAGGGATACATTATTTTGTATCTTTTATCTTATAACATCTGCGTTATTGATTATGACTCAGTATATGGACATTAAAACATATTGTTTATATCATAACAATAACTATAATGTAAATATTATGTTCGTCATTCTGTATAGGTTGCTTCTTATCTTCTGACAAAATGCACTGGAATGTACTTTACAGCTCCAGATACAACTGTAGTCTAGACTCGGAGACAAACATATACTTTATTGTATGCGTATTGTTATGCGTTTACTTTTCTACATTGGCAAGAGGAAGGGGGTTGCGATCTCACAAACATGTTTAACCCCCGCCGCATTTTTGCGCCTGTCCCAATTCAGGAGCCTCTGGCCTTTGTTAGTCTTGTATTATTTTAATTTTAATTTCTTGTGTACAATTTGGAAATTAGTATGGCGTTCATTATCACTGAACTAGTATTACCCGGCCACGTTCACTTGTATTTTTTGTCTATCGGATGAGTTGAGCCTTTTTCAACTGATTTTTATAGTTCGTTCCTATGTTGTACAGTTATACCACTGTCCCAGGTTAGGGGAGGGTTGGGATCCTGCTAACATGTTCGCCACATTATTTATGTATGTGCCTGTCCCAAGTCAGGAGCCTGTAATTCAGTGGTTGTCGTTTGTTTATGTGTTACATATTTGATTTTCGTTCATTTTTGTTTTACCTAAATAAGGCCGTTAGTTTTCTCGTTTGAATTGTTTTACATTGTCTTATCGGGGCCTTTTATAGCTGACTATGTGGTATGGGCTTTGCTCATTGTTGAAGGCCGAACGGTGACCTATAGTTGTGTTAATGTTTGTGTCATTTTGGTCTTTTTTGTGTATAGTTGTCTCATTGGCTAACATACCACATCTTCTTTTTTATAGTATATATTTGTTTAGGGGCCAGCTGAAGGATGCCTCCGGGTGCGGGAATTTCTCGCTATATTGAAGACCTTCTGCTTTTGTTTTTTCTATGGTCGAGTTGTTGTCTCTTTGACACATTCCCCATTTCAATTCTCAATTTTATTTAGTACTCCTGATGGTCTAGATCAGAGACAAACGTGTACTTTAATACTTTCGAAACTTTTTTGACTTCAAGGCCAGGGAGAAACACGTATTTTGGAACTCATAATGGTCTAGATCAGATACAAACATGTACTTTTATACAACAGATATAGTCTAGATCAGAGATACACATGTACTTTTATACTACAGATAGTCTAGATCAGAGACACACATGTACTGTGGTACTCCTGATGGTGTAGATCAGAGACAAACATGTACTTTTGTACTCCTGATTATCTAGTTCAGGGACAAACATGTACTTTTGCACTTCTGATTGTTAAGATCAGAGACAATCATTATCTTTAGAACTCCTCATGGTCTATAAATCAGCTACAAACATGGACTTCATAACCCCTGATCGTCTAGATCAGAGACAAACATGCACTATAGAACTTTTGATCGTCTAGATAAGAGACAAGAATGTACTTTAGTACTCCCGGTCGTCTCGATTAGAGATAAGCATGTACTTTAAAAGTCCTGATCGTATAGATTAGAGACAACCATGTTCTTTAGATCTCCTGATCGTCTGAATTAGAAACAAACATGTTCTTTGGATCTCCTAATCGTCTAGATTAGAGACAAGCATGTAATTTAGAACTTCTGATGGTCTAGATCAGAGACAAACCTGTACTTTAGTACTCCTTAAAGTTTAGATCGACAAAAACATGTACTAAAGCACTCTTGGTGATCTAGATAAAAGACAACCATGTACTGTAGTACTCCTTAAGGTTTAGATCCAAGAAACAAACATGTATTTTAGGACTCCTGATGGTCTAGATCAAGACAAACATGTACTTTAGTACTTCGGATGGTCTAGATCAGAAACAAACATGTACTTTAGGACTCCAGATGGTCTAGATCAAGACAAACATGTACTTTAGGACTCCGGATGGTCTAGACCAGAAACGAATATGTACTTTAGGCCTCCGGATGGTCTAGATCAGAGACAAACATGTACTTTAGGCCTCCGGATGTTCTAGATCAGAGACAAACATGTACTTTAGGACTCCGGATGGTCTAGATCAGAGACAAACATGTACTTTAGGCCTCCGGATGGTCTAGATCATAGACAAACATGTACTTGAGGACTCCGGATGGTCTAGATCAGAGACAAACATGTACTTTAGGCCTCCGGATGGTCTAAATCAGAGACAAACATGTAATTTAGGACTCCGGATGGTCTAGATCATAGACAAACATGTACTTTAGGCCTCCGGATGGTCTAGATCATAGACAAACATGTACTTGAGGACTCCGGATGGTCTAGATCAGAGACAAACATGTACTTTAGGCCTCCGGATGGTCTAGATCAGAGACAAACATGTACTTTAGGACTCCGTATGGTCTAGATCAGAAACAAACATGTACTTTAGGAGTCCGGATGGTCTAGATCATAGACAAACATGTACTTGAGGACTCCGGATGGTCTAGATCAGAGACAAACATGTACTTTAGGCCTCCGGATGGTCTAGATCAGAGACAAACATGTACCTTAGGACTCCGTATGGTCTAGATCAGAAACAAACATGTACTTTTAGGAGTCCGGATGGTCTAGATCAGAGACAAATATGTACTTAAGGACTCCGGATGGTCTAGATCAGAAACCCACATGTACCTTTGAAAACTCCTGATGGTCTAGATCAGAAACAAACATGTACTTTAGGACTCCAGATGGTCTAGATCAAGACAAACATGTACTTTAGGCCTCCGGATGGTCTAGATCAGAACCCAACATGTACTTTAGGCCTCCGGATGGTCTAGATCAGAACCCAACATGTACTTTAGGCCTCCGGATGGTCTAGATCAGAAACAAACATGTACTTTAGGAGTCCGGATGGTCTAGATCAGAACCCAACATGTACTTTAGGCCTCCGGATGGTCTAGATCAGAAACAAACATGTACTTTAGGAGTCCGGATGGTCTAGATCAGAAACCAACATGTACTTTAGGACTCCGGATGGTCTAGATCAGATACAAACATGTACCATTGAAAACTCCTGGTAGTCTAGGTCAGAGACAAACATGTAATTAAAAACTGCTGATCGTTTAGATCAGAGACAAACATGTACTTTGGAACTCGTGATAGTATAGGTCAGAGACAAACATCTCCTTTAGAACTCCTAAAGGTCCAGATCAGAGACAAACATACTTCGAACTCCTGATCGTCTATAACAGAGAGAACGTATGCTTTAAAACTGCTTTTGATATAGTCCAGAGTCAGACATGATGATTTAGATCAGAGACACACGTGTACTTTAGAACTCGTTATATTTTATGATCTAGATCAGAGACAAACGTGTACATTGAACAACAATGTTAGTAGTATAATAATATTAAAATGATTTAAAAACAGATGTGATTCTTTTTATGGGCATGTTTTGTACACGTCGAAACTAGAAACAATAACTACATTTTTGTACAATAAGAATTAAAAAAAAGTGCTAAAGCGACCTACTTTTATTTATTGAAATACTGCAATTTAAAAGATCGTGATTTACATATACACCAAATTTCAAAACATGCATTTCATGTGTGTGTGGGTCTCAAGATTCCCTACCATATGTCCCTATACAAAACCAATGATTGTCAAATAAAGGAGGCGGTAAACGCTCAGAATAGGCCCCTAGATCCGAGCGGCTCTGCGTAAACCACAAATATAGTTACAATGTATAATACTTATGTCTCTGATAAAAAAGATCGTCGTGACAATGAAGAACATTTATAAATGATTATCAAAGGGTCGCCTGTACTTTAATTTATCAAAAGCAACATATTGTTAAACCTACTATAATATACAAGCAAAGATGTTCTTTTAATTTAATTTGTTAAAGCATTCTTCCAATCAGGTACAAATAATTAAATGAGTCGGCTGCCTTAGTGGTTTTGAATCAATCTGCATAAAGGTTATAACAATCCTTTATAGAAATAGTATCATAATATAATGCTACACTGAACAAACAAATTATAAAGGACTTCTTTGATTTGAAATGGTGACATTCATAATAATGTTAATGCATATGTGTTTGCCTACAGCTACAAAATTTGCATGATTTTTTTTTGTATACCACTTATAGTTTGATTATTTGTGTTTCCCTCCAGATCTATAGGGTATTTTGACAGAGGTCGGTTTTTTGCGTGGATAGAACTTAAGTGTCCAGAAAAAACCTTCGGCAGGGAAATGTGCACTGTAAGCCAATTACAATTGGAGACAAACGCACTTACTACGATTGGAGTCAAACTCACCTACCACGTGCAGTGTTCGATCTCGTATAATCTCAAGTGTTCACAAGCTAGTTATACAGATGTAGAACTCCTTTTATATTCTGTTGACAATAGTGTGTTACTAGTTAATAGACCACTCGGTCATTGAGACCCCATATTTTACAAGACAATGATAACGTGCGTAACAAATTCATGTGAAATGCACTATAAAGTATTTGGCTTTTTAATTTCTATGCAATGTATGACTAAGAGTTGTGCTTAAGATCAATGTCCTCAATGTGTGTTTAATATTTCTGCTGCATGTTTAGCATCAATAAACTAATCGAATTATAAAACATTGCCGAGTTTGGTTCAACACCTTGTTAATATTTATTCAACATTGATTAAATGGATTATTACATATGTTCTGGTTTTATATAGATAAAGGAAGATGTGACGTGAGTGCCAATGAGACAACTCTCAATCCAATTAACAATTTAAAAAAATAGTAAACCATTATAGGTCACTGTACGGCCTTCAACACGGAGCCTTGGCTCACACCGAACAACAAGCTATAAAGGGATCCAAAATAACTAGTTTAAAACCATTCAAACCGGAAAACCAACGGTCCAATCTGTATAAAAAAAACGAGAAACGAGAAACACGTATAAATTACTTTAGCAAACGACAACTACTGTACATCAGATTCCTGACTTAGGACAGGTGCAAACATTTGCAGCGGGATTAAACGTTTTAATCCATGTTTTTACAACTAAAACATATATCTTTAGGTGTTTTTCTTGTGTTGTTTTGTTGAATATAATTTTCCGTACTCCTTATATCGGATAACTTTATTCATTTTGTATATATGGGAATGAGTGCACAATACAAAGAACATTTTTCATCTCATTAGACATTTTGTTCTATAACTGCGATATTGTGAAATTATTCCATTCTATTAATATTCACAACACATGATCGGAACTCTCTATAATTAATCTTAATTAAAATACTTTTAACTTTTGGAAATTACGAACTTGATTAAAGCCATAAATTTCTATGCACTCTGCAATCTCTGCAAATATATTGATTGGAAGAAGAAACTCATTTCAGGACATAATGTTACAATGTACTAACAACGTGCACAGAGGCAATATTTTTGTCTTATGAAGTCCGTCTAGCTACAATTAAGACCATCAATCTAAAGATCAAAAGGATATTTTTATACTGTTCGGAATAATATGTCGTGTCACTTAACACATGTCCAGAAACGGGAGCATTTATCTGTGGTACTAGTGATTTGCTAGACTGTGTAGGCTGTTAAATGCATTTTTGGTTTTTAACTCTCCATGATTTACAGTTTAATTTTGTTCTCAAGACAAGTCTTCCTTATGAACGTTGTTGTGGAGTGTACAAATGAAGGCTGTTGTTAAGGGTAAATGCAGGTAGTTCTCGTGGGTACCCAAGGTTGTTGTAGAGTGTTCCCAGTACATGTTGTTCTCAAGTGTATATTATGTATGTTGTTATATTTGTATTCAGATATCGCAGATCAAATTTATTCGTTCATTGTGTAATCATACGTTTTTTGATTGAGTTAAGTCTGCCAATTGATATTTTATTGTATGTTTTTCTATGTTGTGATGTTATGCTATTGTTTCAGAAAAAGGGAGAAGGTTTGGATCCATTAAAACGTTTAATCCCGCTGCAAATGTTTGCACCTGTCCTAAGTCAGGAATCTGATGTACAGTAGTTGTCGTTTGTTTATGTAATATATACGTGTTTCTCGTTTTGTTTATATAGATTATACCGTTGGTTTTCCCGTTTGAATGGTTTTACACTAGTAATTTTGGGGCCCTTTATAGCTTGTTGTTCGGTGTGAGCCAAGGCTCCGTGTTGAAGACCGTACTTTAACCTATAATGGTTTACTTTTTAAATTGTTATTTTGGATGGAGAGTTGTCTCATTGGCACTAATACCACATCTTCCTATATCTATCTACTAACAAAAAATCTTATCGAGTGTACCCATTACATGCTGTTATCGAGTGTACCCGATAAGGGTTGTTCACCAGTGTACCCAATACATGCTGTTATCGAGTGTACCCGATAAAGATTGTTCACGAATGTACCCATTGCAGGTGGTTGTCGAGTGTACCCAATATATGTTGTTCACGAGTGTACCCAATACATGTTGTTTTCGAGTGTAGCCAATAAAGGTTGTTCACGAGTGTACCCAATACATGCTGCTGTCGAGTGTGCCCAATAAAGGTTGTTCACGATTGTACCCAATACATGTTGTTGTCGAGTGTAGCCAATAAAGGTTGTTCACGAGTGAACCCAATACATGCTGCTGTCGAGTGTACTAAATAAAGGTTGTTCAGCAGTGTATCCAATACATGTTGTTGTCGAGTGTACCCAATACATGTTGTTGTCAGTTGTACCCAATAAAGGTTGTTCACGAGTATACCCAATACATGCTGCTGTCGAGTGTACTAAATAAAGGATGTTCACGAGTGTAGCCAATACATGTTGTTGTCGAGTTTAGCCAATAAAGGTTGTTCACGAGTGTACCCAATAAATGTTGTTGTCGAGTGTACCCAATTAAGGTTGTTCACGAGTGTGCCCAATACATGTTGTTGTCGAGTGTGTCAAATACATTTTGTTCACGAGTGTACCCAATACATGTTGTTGTCGAGTGTACCCAATACATGCTGCTGTCGAGTGTACTAAATAAAGGATGTTCACGAGTGTACCCAATACATGTTGTTGTCGAGTGTACGCAATACATGTTGTTGTCGAGTGTAGCCAATAAAGGTTGTTCACGAGTGTAGCCAATAAAGGTTGTTCACGAGTGTACCCAATACATGTTGTTGTTGAGTGTGCCCAATAAAGGTTGTTCACGAGTGTACGCAATACATGTTGTTGTCGAGTGTAGCCAATAAAGGTTGTTCACGAGTGTACTCAATACATGTTGTTGTCGAGTGTAGCCAATAAAGGTTGTTCACGAGTGTAGCCAATAAAGGTTGTTCACGAGTGTACCCAATACATGTTGTTGTTGAGTGTGCCCAATAAAGGTTGTTCACGAGTGTACGCAATACATGTTGTTGTCGAGTGTAGCCAATAAAGGTTGTTCACGAGTGTATCCAACACATGTTGTTGTCGAGTGTGCCAAGTACATGTTGCGTATTAGTGTACCCAATACATGTTGTTGTCGAGTTTAGCAAATAAAGTTTGTTCACGCGTGTACCAAATGCATGTTGTTGTCAAGTGTGCCAAGTACATGTTGTTCACGAGTGTACCCAATACATGTTGCTGTCGAGTGTAGCCAATACAGGTTGTTCACGAGTGTACCCAATACATGTTGTTGTCGAGTGTGCCAAATACATGTTGTTCACTAGTGTACCCAATACATTTTGTTGTCGAGTGTAGCCAATAAAGGTTGTTCACGAGTGTACCCAATACATGTTGTTGTCGAGTGAAGCCAATAAAGGTTGTTCACGATCGAGTGTACCCAATATATGATTTTGTCGAGTGTAGCTCATAAAGGTTGTTCACGAGTGTACCCAATACATGTTGTTGTCGAGTGTAACCAATAAAGGTTGTTCACGAGTGTACCCAATACATGTTGTTGTCGAGTGTAGCCAATAAAGGTTGTTCAGCAGTTACCCAATACATGTTGTTGTCGAGTGTGCCCGATAAAGGTTGTTAACGAGTGTACCCAATACATGTTGTTGTTGAGTGTGTCCAATAAAGGTTGTTCACGAGTGTACCCAATACATGTTGTTGTCGAGTGTGCCAAGTACATGTTGTTCACGAGTGTAGCCAATACATGTTGTTGTCGAGTGTAGCCAATAAAGGTTGTTCACGAGTGTGCCCAATACATGTTGTTGTCGGGTGTGTCAAATACATTTTGTTCACGAGTGTACCCAATACATGTTGTTGTCGAGTGTGCCCAATAAAGGTGGGTTTCGTGTGTATCCAATATAGGTGGTTTCGATTGTATTAACTATTAAGATCGCTATTATATGGACCCTTAAATAAAGGTTGATATTGAGTATAGATACATAAAAAATATTTGTTGTCAAGTGTACCGAAAGAAAGACAGAAGAAATCTTGTCCGCCGTATTATAGTCTAGCAGCTAGTCAGTTAGGTTTTGTATTGCATTTTTATGCCGAAAAGAAGGGGACAAATCATTGATGCTCTTGTTCTCCTTTATCCCTGATAAACTTTGCTGAACTCTATCAGTTGAGATAAAATTGTACTAGCTATACAAACAATTGAAAACTAGGAATTATCAAGACCCATGTAGGACAAAATTACAAAATTAAAATTGGAAAATGAACAACATCCTTACAACAAGGTAACGAGATGTCGCATACGCTTAAACAATAGCAATATACTTTATTTGGAAACATCCAGACACATATTTACATGTGCAACAAGAGGCAAAATACGAAAGCAACACGATTCATATTATCCACATAACATATCGAACTAGATAATACTTGTTATTTAATTATGGTTTTAGCAATAATCAGTCCGTTGGTCTTTTGAATTGTTTCATTACTTTGTCATGTCGTGGTATTTTATAGCTGATCATATTCGTTTTGATCATTGTTGAAAGACGCGGTATGTCCCATATAGTTGTGAACATCTTCGTCCTTTATATATACATGTAAACATCATATATCAATTGTGTGTGTGTGTGTGTGAATTGGTTCTTAAAACAACAATTATCGTGTAAAGTCAAAAATAAAATTTTCACCTTATTCAGACATTTTGTTTAAAAACTATAATTGTAAGGAGACTTTTACAATAAGTATTCACAGCACATGGCCCTCTTTGAATTTTAATTAAATGAATTTTAACTTTGGAAACTATTAATTTACTTCATTTAAGCAATATATTATTGTGTACTTTTATTTTTCTAAAAAAAGTATTGATCGAAAAAAAAAACAGGCTGCTAACAACGTGCAATTAAGCAATATTTGTTTTATGAAGAATTGTTTTATTGCAGTCTAACTTTAGTCAGAACCATCGATCTTAATATCAATAAGATATTTAGGAGTGTTTGGAATATGACGTCATGATATTAAACTTGTCCAGAAACTGGTCCATTTAGAGGTTGTTCCAGTGTTTCTCTAGACTGTTTAGCTTGCTTTGTTTGGTTTATATTCTTATTTCGAACATACATTTTGTATGGGTATATAGGTTTCCTTCTTTTTACAGGAAATAAGTCTTAAATAATGAATGCATACATTGTTGAAGGCAGAACGATGACCTAAAGTTGTTGTTTTCTGTGCAATTTGTTATATCTTACTCAGTTTTAAAATTTGTGTACAATTTTGTTTTGACTCTAAATCTTGCTTCCATGCTTTTAACCACGTTGGATGCTTCATGTGTTGGCATATGTGTAGGTAAGACACGTTGATAGACATCGATATGTATATATACATGTACATGTATATAAATATTTATAAGTGATCATCTCCTTAGAGAGACTATGTTTATGACACCTCTTTCAAAGCGACCTAAAAGGAGGAAAATGATTCAAAATCAAGTGCTTGTCTAAAATTGTGTAAGACTCCATACAGGTCTTTTTTTATTCCCAATTTTTCTTCTTATTTGATTACTGTCGCATTCACGTATAAACGGCGTCTCCTCCTATCCCAAAACGAGAACAACAACAGGAATTGTATTTTTAGATGTGGCAAAATAAGATTTTCAAAGTTAATTAACTTTTCAAATAAACAATTCTGTCTGTGGCAAAATAAGACATAATTATTTTTAAGAGTAAAGTGGTTATCTATCAACACTTAAACGAAACTAATTAATTACAAGAAAACCAAAGGATAATAAATTGTTTTATTTAGCAATTGCATCTACAACAGACATCTTTTTACCATCTTCTTTTCTTTGGAAAACTTAAACGCGATATTATTCTTGTTCTTTTTTTACTTTTTTATTTGTGTTTGAAACCAATGAATTTAAAGCATGTATCCCGAGTTGGAATGCTCGAGTGTGCACTTGAAGTTGTTGAAGAAGACAAATAGGGGATAATTTAATATGCAGCATCGCTTCGTTTATTTTTGTGTTGTATTCTGAACGACTTTAAAAACGCAACACTCATTTTGTTGATTATTTTTACCAAATCTTGTTTGATTTTCTTACCAATACTTGCCATGCTTCCCAACGTCAACTGCTAATCAAATTGTCGAATGTCATTGCGTACAGATCCATGCCATAAATGTTTCCCGTCAACTGAATTTCCAAAGAATCGACTGAAGGAAAACATGCATTTAAAGCCTTCAAGTTCCAACCGCATAATTAATGTGTTGAACAAATGCAAAATCAGAAGGCGTTAAACAGAACCTAAAACATGTCAGACAGTTGACCTTTCTAACAATCATTTTTGCGTTTGTAACGGGCAGTCATCGCTTTTGACGGTGACACATTCATTCAAATATAACAAAAAAATAATCTAGTGTTGCGTTTCTAAAGTCTGTCAGTATATAATTTTCGTTTTTGGTGCGGATCGTGTTGACCAGTCTTTATATTTCTATGTTGTGTTTCAAAATCAATAACCAGTAATAATTTTGTTTTAAGCTGATCGCTGTGAAGTAAAATGCGGATTAAAAGATTAGGTGAACGAATAAAACCGTTCTATTTTCTGCGCTAAACTGGTTTTTTTTTTACGTCAATTGGCCCTTTAATCATCGTATGAATAATAAAATAAATGACGTCAAATACTAAATACACGCCTCTTATTTAAATATTAAGAAATTATGTTTCAATGAAAAAAAAAATCAAACATATTTATTTTTTTGGAAAAATCTTGAAATATTTTCAACGCCAAAATTCATTGGTGTGGTATGAACCTTCAAAGAATTTTGTTTTTCATACAGCTATGAAAACAGATGACCATTAGGTTTAAATCAACAATCTTTATTAATAGAAAATTTTCGTTTCATCTCTATGTAATATAAATCAGTATTTATAAATATACAATTTTTATCTTATCTCTAAAATTATTTTTATAACTCTACTGGATATTAGTAAACAACTGATTGAACATAGAGATAAATCTTAATTATAGGTTGAGTTAAAAATAGTCGTGTGAAAGAAAAAGATATTATTTTGTGCGCACAATTTATTTTAAGTTGTGCGCACAATATAATTTTTTTTCTTTGAATGTCCCGAGCGGGGGTCCGTACCGTACCCATCAGATATCTTCAACAAAATCAATATATTTATATCAGTGAATCTCAAAACGTTTAAGTTGTATTTTCTCTTTCGCATATAAATTCTCAGTAATCTTTTTGTCAGTTACGTTCTTTGGTCTATTGTGGATAGTTGTATCATTGGGAATTATACATCTCCTTAATTTGATACACTTTCCCTAACAGCAGTGCACCAAAATAGGATAATTTTATCAATTTGTAATTAGTTTCGCTTCATTTTCGGACACAAATGCACAATATAACAAGCAAAGAAAAAACACGCTTCTAATATTTCTCACAAAACGTTTTCAATTCAACATAGTTACACTGAGATCTTATCCTTTAAAAAGTATGTCTAAACGATACCTTTATGGCAAGGCTGCAAATAAATAAACCAAGAAAAACAAGGGGATAAATTATTCTACTGGTTTGATAGTGTCTGTACAAGGTCCAGCGGCAATATCAAGTTATACTTGTTAAGGGGACTTGTTATATTCTATAGCCACTTACGAGACTTTTGTAGACGAGTGGTGCGTCTGGCTAATGAAATGAGAAGTCTGCTATATCCTGGCGAATTTCTATAGTATCGTTCCGAAAAATAACTTTGATATGAAAAGAGAGAGATAGTCCAAAATTGATGAACAAAAAAGTTTCACTATAACACAAAATGTCAACGATGCCGACGTATCTAAAGAATACCACCACGAGGTCGGTACAGACGTTTCATTAATTATTTTTATTTCAATTTCATCCTTTTATATAATATAAATAGAAATTGAAAAAAACTGCTTATCTGTGAATACATGATTGAACAAACAAAACGAGCCGGAAGATACCAAAGGAACAGACAAAACTCGTAAGTCGAAAATATAATGACAAAGCCATGGAATGTATCTGTTCGAAATTAATTTTTTTCCCGCTTGAAAATTATATAATTGTTGCAAATTTAGAAGAAACCTTTCAAATTTCTATGTTTACCATTGTTTACCTTTAGCAATATTTCGTCTTTTATAAATGGAAACTATTGTTGAGTGCAACAACGTCATTACACAATTTCTTTAAATCAATTAAAGGTTTTACCCAATTGCATCCACGATCCACAGGAGAACAAGCACTATCTATTATTGAATATACATTTAAAAGTAAATAATTAATTAATAATTGTTTTGTTTACGTGAATGCAAATAGAAGAAATGTTAGCTATCTTGATAATTTCATTTAAAAGTTATTGAACTGTCTAAGCAAAACAGTACTCAGCCTTTTACACATTCTTCGATCTTATAGTGCTTCCGGTTTTCTTTGAATATTTAAGTGTACAAGATTACCAGGTATTAAATTTGAACCACATATAAATGATATTATTTTAAGTAGAGGAAGGAATTTGAACCATTTAAGATATCTTAAAAGAGATTATGTTTAAGGAAACCAAATTTAAAATACTGTACATCGATATCGGAAGATATGGTATAAGTGCCAATGAGACAGCTCTCCATCCAAGTCATAATTAATGAAAGTAAACAATTAAAGATAAAGGATACAGTCTTCAACACGGAGCCTTGGCACACACCGAACAGCAAGCTATAAAGGGCTTCCAAAAAATTACGAGTATAAAACCTTTCAAACGGAAACTTCAAAGACAATAGTCTAATCTATATACAAAATGAGAAACACTGATGAACCACATTAAAAACGGCAACTACTGAACATTAAATTCGTGACTTAGGACAGATGCAAGCAATTGCAGCAGGTTTGAATATCCATGTATAATAGATGACTCTAATCATAAATATATTGGTAGCCTTGAAATCAGTGAAAATGTCAGGTTAATACATCAAGTGATCATACAAGAACACCCTTCCGGAATTTGGTTATTAGTTTCGTACAGTACTTTTTCTTCATTATAAAACAGACTATAGCTGGAAGTCGGTGCGTTTGCTGGTAGACTGGAAGTCTTCGAGGATACCACCCACTCCGTAAAATGCTCATATTATGACCTTCCTAAAATGATACACTTTGATTGTAAATAATATATTATTTGACGTACTGTCACTGAGGTTACAACCATTCATCATGCTAAGTTGACATTTTTGGTTTTGTTTATTTTTTGTTGTGAATTAGGCTTCCTACGTTATCGTGTGGCGGTCCAAATCAAGCTACATGTAACACATGTCGTGCAAACGGTTACCGATAGATCATACATGTATGCTTTTTATCTCAATTTTCAATGTTTTACGGATTTGATCTACTTCATTGTGCATGTTTAGTGTAAAGATGTAGTTATTGTATATATTACATTTAATTCTGTGATATTTCATGTAGTTGTTTTGTCTTAAATTATATGGTTATAACCACTATGGAAGCATTCAACTTTGGTCCTTTAAAGTGTTTTTTTCATCCTCTTTGAATCAATTGATATACTGTGGTTTCATGTATTTTCGTGAGTACCAATTTTCGTTGATTCAAGAAAACTCGCATGTTCATGGATATTTAATTTCATGGTTTTGAAGAAGTCTGCTTACAAGCCTAGTATTGAAAATCTGTTATTCGTTGAACATTTAATTTCGTGGTTAGACTCTACCCACGAAAGTCAAGAAAATTAGTATCCAACGAATAATAATGAATCAATAATAAAATATGCAAAAATAAATGATTTCTCAAAATTATAAAATAAATTTCCTTTAAGAGATTTCATGTTTAAAGGACCAAGCTTTATAAATATTTTACATTAACATTATCATAAAACTCTGTATGAGAAGTTAATTTCTGCTTGATGTCCAGTGGCAAATATTCTAAATATCCAGAAAGTTACAAAATAACAGACACTTTGCAGACGACACATTCGAATCTCGCAAATATCAGAATCTAGTATGTTAAACTTCCTACAAATAAATTAAACATTTTAGCATTATAGTAACGAAATAAAAACCAATTGCAACTTCCTATCGTAGGTTGTCATCCAACTTAATTAATTCTAAATATATTATAAGTTCGAAGTGTTTATTCCGTATTGTTCTTTTATCCTCGTAAACTGCAGACGACCAGTCGGAATGTATTGCACCGGAAGTACAAGTAAAGGATGACTGTGGCGCCGTTTAGAATAGACGTCTTTGTGACTTTCCTGTTTTTAATAAGTTGTATCATTTTACCTGCTTGATTCTTTAGATTTGCATTTCCTTTTAATTATTTCTCAAAGGAAAACTATTTACGACTTCAGTGACAGCAGCTTGGAAATGTAAAATAATCACAACGGCACATTTAAATTTAGTTAAGTAAACTGCATTTTTATCCACATACATTTTATATAAAAAGAAATATGACATATGGCGCATTATTTGTTTTACTTCCTCTTAGTAAATTGTAATTGTTCTACTAATAATTATCATACATTATGCATGGGTATTATAGTAGAAAATACACACAATAAATCACAAATTAAAGTAAAAGACGATCGCCTGTCGTTACACAATACTGTTAACGTTACATATATATATACATTCTCAGTGTATGTGTATCATTGTCAATGAGAGAACCAAGTATATTAATTTTTACCAAAGACGAAAAGGCATATGAATAACTATATGCCAACGTATAACTTTCAACAAGGAGGAAACCCCACACAATATAGTATACTTTTAAAGCCCCCCCCCCCCCCCCCCGGAATAACAATATTTAATTCAAAATTTCAAAAAGAGCTGTATAATCCTTGTGCTTAAATCATCAGGCGAAAACAACTTCGAAAGTCAGTAACCAAAGAACAACTGGACTACAGAAGCCTGGTCAGTGACCTGCACTATCTATATATAAGAGGACGAGGTGGTGTCAAACATATCTGTAACCGACCTTTCCGAACCCGCAGTATGCTTGTCCATATAAAAAGTGCTTGCAACTATCTCTTAAACTGATCAAAAAGACATACGTCAATGTAATTACCACCTAACAACACAAATGAACATACAAACACAAAGATAGGCCACATAGGGTGTACTTTATTTAATACATTTACTGTACTTATTCCTATCTATACACAGTTCCGGGTGTAGATAAGGCGTTCATATAAATCTTAAATATATCTTAATTAAAGGATTCGTTTGATATGCGTCAAACAAATGCAATTACAAAACGGAGTGTACTAAATCAAATGTTAGCACGGATGAAGCTAAAGTCATAGTTTAAAAAAAAATGTACTATTGGCATCGTAAATCTAAATAGTACGTAACAAAAAATAGGTGTTAATTGCGACTTTTTTCCCCGATGTCTTACGTTTTTTCTGTGGTGACAATCACACCTTGTTGTTTTTTTTATTCTATCTCAGGTATCTAGATAAAAGTCATTGCAACCTATGAAATTCGAATGTAAAGGTTATTATGCCGAGGCATTTAGCATTCCTTTAGACTTTGGTGGTTATGACATCTTCTTGGTGTTGATTAAAGTTAACTCGTCGACCTTTGGTACTTCGGCATGTATACTATCAAGTTAAAAGTACTTAGGAATAAACTGACGATAACTATTGTTTTTATAAATCAAATCATGCTATGCCATGGAGCAAATATCAAATATAAAGCTTTGGTACATTTAAGGGTATATATCCAACAGAGCCAGTAATCATTATAAATCATATTGATATTGATACTACTGACATTATGTCCACTAAAAGTACATTTATTTTTCAACTTAAAAGGGTTGCATCATAATCTATGCACACATTATTTTTCATTCGACAGAAAAACCATGATTAAAGGGGCGTCTATTCGGAAATACGAGTGGTAAAATGGAATAATGTATTCTGCACGTTAAAAAATAATTGCATCAACTTTGAGAAGTCCGTGGGTTTTTGCTAGTGACGGTCTAAATATCCCGCTCATCACAATAGTCGACCCACTTTGCACCCGTTGATTTATTATTACATAAGTTTATGTATACAATTGAGCTTGGGCATTTAGCAAGACCACGACAATCAATCAAATCTATTGTAAGGTAAATTAAATTTTCTTCAAAATCACATGATTTTGGCTTCTTTTGTGGTGGTATTATGTGGCCGTTATTTTTTTTACTTTTGTGTAAAAAGCTTGAATACCCATTGGTGGTCTTCGGCTGTTGTCTGATCTATGGTCGGGTTGTTGTCTCTTTGAATATTCCACATTTCCATTCTCAATTTTATTATATAGTGCTTTTTCTATCTTTTGCCAGCTTGTTTAATCATTGATACTTTTTGACTGCCTATTTGATATATGATAACATATATTCTTAGTTAACTGTGACGTGTGCACACACCTTTTATTCTTCCAATCATGCACATTTGAGTTGGTTGTCACCAAAACTGTTGAATTGTTAATTTAACGTTTAACTTAAACGAATCTCTATAGTAGGTTTGCAATAGTTTCAGAGGAAACCAGACTGTACAAGTTAACGAACGCCGACAAACGAAGGACGCCAAGTGATAAGAAAAACTCGCCTGGCCCAGTTATTTTGACATAATTTCTCATTCGTTCTAACAAGTGATATGTAACGATGTATGTATTTTCCATTTTTGTGATATGCATTTCCTATTCTGAGTGATATGACCTTAACCCTGGATTTAAGTACATAATTTTTAGCTCACCTATCCACAGGGCGTAGTGAGATTTAATCATCACTTGGCGTCCGTCGTTCGTCGGCGACCGTTTACTTAAAAAAAAAAACTATTCTCCTCTGAAACTACTGTGCAAATTGGAACCAAACTTGACCACACTAATTATTTGGGTATCTAGCTAAAAAATTAACATTGCAGACAGATATTAACAAACAACATTGGGGTGACAGGCAATGTTCGGCTATTATTTTGAAAACCATTAAAGATTTTGAAGATCTAAAAGAAAGCTAATATGTTCAAAATGATGCGAGCAACCGAATGTATCTGCACCTAAAAACTGAAGACGATTTCTTAAAGGCGTTATAGCACTTAAACAACGACAATTTCCATTATGTTGAAAAATAATAAATAGGAAAGTGATCGGCAGGATAAGATCTAATCATACGTCAACATCAGTTAATTTCAAATAATGTCATCCCACTTAAATGAAGATTTTAACAAAAACAAGATGGCAGTTATTGAAGATGCATATAATGAGCAACACAGACTCTTTAGAGTCAGATGTAGATGAGCAGGAGACTTTTAAGAGACTAGTCTTATATTACTAGTATACATTTGTCGTTAGATTTAACCAGATTAGCACGTCAATTCAACCTTTTGTACGTTATATATATACATTGATCTACTAACACCAAAATATAATCCTGTTTTAATCCTGTCCGACCTGAATATTATAAGAAAACGAAATTTTGACGTCACAAAAACTTGCTTTTTATTACAAAGAATTAAAGTTATTCAGCCAATAGTTTAATCGAACAAGATTCAATAAAATACGTCATTGTAAAACCTTAGTTCCACAATAAGTAATAACCTTGGCGTATAATCACCAATCCAATGGTAATTTTACAAACAAGAGTAAATATGTGGTCAAAATAATGCAGCAAATACTTAAACGTCGGTAACAATTAAACATAAAAATATTAGACAGATATGTAATATATCTGTTGTTTATTCTACATGTAATATGTGTTCACGTAAAAAATGTAAAAGCATACCACTTCCCCACTAGATTTGTTCAATTTATTCATATGTATAGAAGAAAAAAAACATATTCATAGAAATATATCAAGTGAAATATATCGAGATGTGAAGACAATATACAGAAGAAACACATAAACTCAAGTTCACTTTAAAACAAAAAAGGGGAAGTTAATGTAATATTTTCGGGCATTTTACAATCCTTTTTTTTCTGAAAAATAATCGAGAGAATGGACGAAAGGATTACATAAAAGAAATATCAACATTTAATGGAAATGTTGTTCTGTTTATCATGTTATTTCTCACGCATCGTTCACGAATTAGTCATTTCAATAAACTTTTAGGAAAATTGACTTTGGTTGACACGTATATTTTGATATCATGTAGACTCTTTTCGGTATATATCCTCAATGTTGTGTCAAAGTTATATAAACATTTACATATTAACCGGACTAAAGTCCAATTACTATACCTAAACTTTATAATGCCCTTGCTTATAACCATGCTTGTTATAAAAACATTCAAGACAATCTTCGTATCTCATTTATCTTTTAGTCTGATATAACTAAATCTACGAAAATTCACAATCCAAGTTATTCTTACATGTAAGGATATGGCTGTATCAAATCCTGAAATGTACATTTAAGTCGAAGTTGGCACTCAACGATAAGCGTAATAACTCATTACGTAAATATATATAATTCCTTATTTTAATAATTATTTTTTACAATAATTAGTTAACCACATAATTTAAGAAAAGAGGGACGAAAGACACCAAAGGGACAGTCAAACTCGTAAATCTAAAACAAACTGACAACGCCATGGCTAAAAATGAAAAAGACAAACAGAAAAACAATAGTACACATGACACAACATAGAAAACTAAAGAATAAACAACACGAACCCCACCAAAAACTAGGGGTGATCTCAGGTGCTCCGGAAGGGTAAGCAGATCCTGCTCCACATGCGGCACCCGTTAATAGTTGTGTCAAATGGTAAAAAAATGAAATATTCTACTTAAAGTATCACCTGGTACATTTCAATATAACGATTCAAAAGATAGTTCTGTTAATAAGGATGAAAGAAACCACCTTCTGTATATTATGCCAGCATGTTTTTGATAGTTGTGACGTTAATGTCATTAAGACAGCAACCGAAAGACACATAATATCAAAAAAAAGAGAAAGAAATCGTCTAATATACAATCTCTAATTCCTAAAATTAAAAAAAATGTGTATACATGGGTCAAGCAAAACTCAACTTATTATTCAATAAGTTTAGCATAGGCATACATAATGTTTACTATATAGAAGTAGACATTTCAACAGGGAATATATAAAAATATAAAAGCATATATTTCTAAAGAGGGGGAAAAGATACCAGAGGGACATACAAACTAAAAGATCGAAAACAAAACTGTCAACGCCATTGCTACAAAAGAAAAACAAACTAGGGAAAACCTAGATCTGTTTTGCAATGTATAATTCTACAACTTTATGTTGCACCATTGGCATCGTTGCAACAATATTTAGTCACACGCCACAGTCTCACAACAGGTTTAGATAAAACAATTAGGATAATGTGGCATACTGTCTGAAGACAGAACCATTTATCCGTCAAAGACCAATAGGCATACATGTACAATAATTCGTGTTGATTTAGGGCCTTGGACAGAGAAAAAGAAACTATACCATATGAAAGCGACTACTTTGAAACAGCAACATGTTTGGCATGCCTAGCTGTCCGTAACAAAGAACATTTTGCTGTGTGGTTGAAACTATCCTTCTAAACTTAACAAAAAGACCTTTGGCATACGTCAATGAAATTGACCACATAAAACACAAAAACAACATAAATACACATAAATACGCTACTTAGGGTGAGAGAAAAGGGCGACTGCACGTATGCCTATCTCTACACAGTTCCAGCTTTAGATTGCTATGACTTTAAATTATATCAATAATTAATGCGTTTGAAATACACAACGAGAGAAAACAGTTAAACCAACTTCAACGTACGAATTAAATCAAATGTTAGTATTGATGAATCTAAAATCATATATTTCAAATCTTACTTTATCGCCAACATTGGCATATCTATTTTGTTCTCAACAGAACATCGGTGTTTTGGTGAATCTCAATATATTACCTTTGCTGTGGTTACAATCGCACCTGGTTTTTATTTTAATTCGGGTACCTGTATGTGAAATTCAAGCTATGATATTAGATGCTGAAGACTATTATGCCGATGCATTTAGTATCAGTTATTTAGGCTTTCGTGGTTTTGACGCTTCTTGGTGTTAATTGAAATAAACTCATCGAACTTTGGTGCTTGTAAGATATCAGGTTCTAAGTAGTAAGTACTACTGAAGAGAAATATCGTTTGAAAAAAAAATGAAGTTGTAGAGCAAATATTTAATATAATGACATGGAATAATGGGATTGTATATTACAATTAATCATCGAATTCATGTAAAATCAATTACAAAATGTGCTGTAGATCTAAGAATATTCAACAAATACACGTTTTGACCGTATATATGCGTGTATCAAAACAACTCGATCCGTCGATGACAAAACTTTCGGAACATTCATGGAAGGTGTCGTTATCCAGGAGCCAGAACTTTTTTATAAGTTATATATTTATATTGATACTGTTATCACTCCAAGTTGTCTGCAGACCCTGTTGAATTGTAACCCTACCAATGAATGCATCTCTATAGTAAGTTTGAAATTTGACATACTTTCTCATTTGTTCTGTCAAGTGATATATTACAATGTAGGTGTTTTCCATTTTTGTCAATGATTTGCACTTCCGATTTCTGAAAATACCTTATCACTGGAGCTAATTGAGTACTTTATTTGTTTTCGAATTCTACTATCAAACATTTGACAGTCAACAGTATTAACCAGTCGAATTTCACTTTGTATATTTCTGTAGTTTTATTTTCTTATATATAAATTGATCTACTTACACCAAACATAATTTTTTTTAAACTGTCCAACCTGTATATATATAAGATACAATATAAGAGAAAGGATTTGACGTCACACAGACTAGATTCTTATTACCAACAGTTATATTTATATTTTTTAACCAATGGTTTCATCGAACAAGGTTCTTTATATACTCGTCATTGTAAAACCCCAGTTCTGAAATAAGCAATAACCTTGGCATATAATCAATTCAATGGTCTTGTCAAACAAAAATCAAAAGTAAATATGTATTCAAATTGATATGTACATATGCTCAAACGTCAGTAATAATTCGATATAAAAAAAGATATGAATCTGAGGTATACAAAATACGACGAAATTCACGTTGTTGTATTTATTAAGTTAAAGAAAAAAAAATTATAACAGTATTTTGTATCAGCATCTTTTTTGTTTCTTCTTAATTTGAATTTATGGGACGCTAAAAACATTTTTACTCATGACTATTGTTGAACAATATGCATACGAAATTTATAGATAATTTTGATAATTTTACCATCGCCTTCACTTTAATTCAGTTCTATAACAGTTCAATGTATAACATGGGTTTATGGGCATATGATCATAAAAACTCCTTTCAGTCGATACGATAGTAAGATCATACTTTAGGGGGTCTTCATTTTGAAATGGTGGTTGTATAATGGTCAAACTGGTCCTTAGCTATTTCTCTTTGTCAAAGTGTTATATCAGATATAGATTTTGACTACCTATATATAGTTGATATATATTTACACATTTCAGGCTTTTTTTCTTAGTTTGAACTATGATATATCATAAAAAGTAAATTTCACAAATACTGAACTTAGAGGAAAATCAATTCGGAAAGTCCATAATCACATGGCAAAATCAAATAACAAACAAGAACTGTCATATTCCTGACCTGGTACAGGCATTTTCAAATGTAGAAAATAATGACATAAGCCGTACAAGTTTGATGTCCTGAAATCCGATTGAATTAGTATCTAAACGTTGAATGAATCTCTATTAAGTTTGAAATTTGACATTATTTCCCGTATGTTCTACCAAATGATAAACCAAAGTGTTTTCCATTTTTGTCAGTGATTTGCACTTCCAATTCCCTTTAACATCTTAACCCTGCAGTTTAGTACATTAATTTATCGACTTTACTATAAATGTACATCTATAGTTCATGTCAACCAGCCATTTTTAACCTTAAATATTATTATCTACTAACACCAAATCATAATTTGTTTTTATTCTTCAGTGGCTTGAATATAAAAGAGATATTTGACATCACAAAAATCGGAATTTGCAAATAGTTAATGCGAGAGTTAATGTTACTCATCCAATGGTTTTATCGAAAAAGGTACAATGAATTAACTTCATTGTAAAATATTCGTTCTGTATTAAGCAAATTATGCAAAAACCTAGGCATCAAAATGAGAAGACACTATACAAAAAGCCAAAGTTTTTAAAGTATTACGGAACAAATCAATCCTGGTTAGTTTGAGAGATTTGACATCATTTTCCATTTGTCCAATCAACTGATTGATAACAATGTAAGTGTTTTCCATTTTTCTTACATATTTGCTTTTCCAATTTCTGGTAATACCATAAAACTTGGGCTACAAAGTTTGATATTTGTTTTCCAATATACTCCACATTTGAATGTAATCTAACAGCATTAGCCATTGACTTTAAATTATGAATATTTAAGTAACTAATTTCCAACATATATGACTTGATCTACCAACACCAAATCATAATATGTTTTGATAATGACCGACCTGTATATATTTAAGAGACAATTCGACGTCACATAGACTGGATTCTTATTACCAATAGTTAGATTTATTGAACCAATGGTTTTACTGAACAAGGTTCTTTAAATCATCGTCATAGTAAAACCCTAGTTCTGCAATAAGCAACAACCTTGGCATATAATCAATCAAATAGTCTTGTCAAACAAATAAGTGTAAATATGCGTTTAAATAAATATGTACAAATACTTAATCGACAGCAAAAACAATTAAAAATAAAAAAAAAGATAAGGCAAAAAATGTGTCGATCGAATACAGAAGAATTCAAATCAAATTCCCGTGGTCACATTTTGTAAGTGAATAGGAAGAAAACAAAGTGACAAAACTTGGAAACAATATATTGATCCTGTTGTACAGTGAATGTTGTTCAAAAATTAATAACAACACGTATAATAATTTCTTGCGTCCGAAGCGCTTCTCTGGATTTATCTTCATCAGGAACGCTCAAAGCCTATCATTTGAAATCCGAAGATGTATAAGTACCGAAGTTAATTGATGCGGTTCATAAGTGCGTCTTGTTTCTCATTTCTTATATAGATAAGAATATGTTTTTTCTATATGAATGGTTTTACACTTATTATCTAGTACATTTTTGGGTCCTTTATTGAATTGCTGTTCCATGTGAGCCACGGCTCCGTGTTGAAGACCGTACTTTGACCTATGATAGGTTAGTTTATAAATGATGACTTGGATGGAGAGTTGTCTCATTGGCACTTATGGCATATTTTCTTACATCTATATAAAACATTTGTTAAGCACACACTATTTTGATTTTGCATTCCGCAAAGACCACAACAATCAAACAATTAATCTTTAAGTATGATATAATAGATATAGGAAGATGTGTGTGAGATAATTTTTTTTTAATTTTTTTAAATTTTTTGTTACTTTGTATCGTCTTACGCTTTTTCTCTCTTTGCCATAGTTTTATATAATATATATATTTTGATTCCCTGTTTGAGAAGTATTTACATATCTAAGTATTTTTTCCTCACATTATACCGTTATCTTATCAAAAAAAAACTATTATACTGCCGTACAAGTTTGATGTCCTGAAATCCGATCGAATTGGTACCTACAAGTTAAATGAATCTCCAGTTAGTTTGAAATTTGACATCATTTCCCTTATGTTCTATCAACTGATATATCAAAGTGTTTTCCATTTTTGTCAGTGATTTGCACTTCCGATTCCATATTACACCTTAACCTGGTAGTTCCGTACATTAATTTATCAATTTTACTGTACATCTATAGTTCATGTCAACCCGCCACTTTTAACTTTTGATATTTTAGTTTTTTATTCTTAATAATTGATCTGCTAACACCAAATTGTGATCTTTTTGTAATCGTCTTCGACCTCTATATAAAAGAGATATTTGACGTCACAAAAACGGGATTTGTAAATAATAGTATTACCAATAGCTTATACAAGAGTTAATTTTATTCAGCCAATGGTTTTATCGAAAAGAGTTCAATGAATTAACGTCATTATAAAATCTTGGTTCTGTATTAAGCAAATTATGCAATAACCTCGGCATATAATATATACAATGGTATTGTCAACCATACCAGCAGTGTAAATATGTAGTCTAAATAATACAACACATACTAAAACGTCAGTAATAATGAAACATAAAGAAAAATAAAATACTTACGTATATAAAAGACCTTTAACTTTTTACAAGAAACCTACATAATTTTTTAGTTTTGATACATGACACTTTTCTCAATCCAAAAAATTCGATTTAATTATATTCATAGAAATATAAAGAATCAAATACCAAAACGTTTATCAAAATGTGAAGACATTATACAAAAAGCCAAAGTTTTTAAAATATTGCGAAACAAATCAACCCTGGTTAGGTTGAAATTTGACATCATTTCCCATTTGTCCAATCAACTGATTGATAACAATGTAAGTGTTTTCCATTTTTGTTACATATTTGCTTTTCCGATTTCTGGTAATACCATAAAACTTGGGCTACAAAGTTTGGTATTTGTTTTCTAATCTACTCTACATTTGAAAGTAATGTTACAGCATTAGCCATTGACTTTTAATTATGAATATTTCAGTAACTATTTTCTAACATACATGACTTGATCGGCTAACACCAAATCATAATCCTTCTTTTTTAAGCCTATCCGTCTTGAATACAAAAGAGAAGTTTTGACGTCACAAGGAGTGAATTTTTATTACCAAATAGTTTTATCGAAAAGGATTCAACATATAAATGTCATTGTAAAACCTAATTTCTGTAATAAGAAATGACCTTGGCTTCTATAAATCCAATAGTATTGTCAAACAAAAGTAAATATGTGGTTAACAATCATAAAAAGAAAAGATAAGGCATATGGGTAATGTTTGTGTTTAATATTCTACTGTTGATTTACATCAAAGAAATTAAACATGCTATTCATATGATATATATCATATTGATAAAAAAAGACTTTTTTTTATAAAAAAATATATATCAGATGTGAAGACCAAATTAAGAGGAAATATCAAACCGAAGATGTTATATGATTGCCGAGGAGACAACTCCCCATAAGAGACGAAACGAAATGCCACGCAGTAATAGCAAACAACAAATAGTTTATGAAAGTTATGTTGTTTTTTATGTTATGTCTATTCAAGAATAAGTCAATTAAAAAAAACTGTTTTGAAAATTGATTTTTGTTGACACGTATATTTTGGAATCATGTAGGTTCTTTTAGGTATATAACCTCGTGTTATGGTGCATATTGCTATCAATGTTTTATAAACACTTAAGTTCTTTCCAAACTAAAGTCCACTAGCCTACACTTTTTAATGTCCATGTTTATTACACGGTTGTAAAAGCATTTCAACAAATCTTCATATCCTACTTATCTTTTAGGCTAATTAAACCATAAAAGTGAAAACTATATCATAATGTACTACACGCAATAAGGATTATCGTATTAAACAAAGTACATATGTGTGTAAAATTTTATTACGTATTTTGTTCTTTCGTATATATATTTTTAGGGATTGAGACGGAAGTATCGGAAAAGGGGCTTCTTAAGCGATGGTTTGATATCTCTAATGGTCTTCTGCTACTTTAAAAGACATTACATGGTTCTAGGGATATAAATCCAAGAGACAGCAAAAAAACGACACAATGTCGAAAAGACATGAAGATTTCGTTACATAAACAATCTTCAAAAATATAATCGTGTGAAAAGAACAGATTTAGAATAAAATCTCCCTAGTTCAAAATAACAGCAGCTTAAATTATATTTACTTTATTCAAATGGGTGGAACAAAATCCTTTGTACATAAAAAAATGCGTGTACAAAGTCAAGAATGTGACAGTTGTTATCCATTTGTTTGAATTGGTTGAGTTTTTGATTTTGCCATTTGATTAGGATCTTTCTGTTTTGAATTTTCCTCGGAGTTCAGTATTTTTGTGATTTTACTTTTTTTTTTAAATACCAGGCTTTAAGTTAGTATTCCAGACACACGTTTCGTCTACAAAATACTCATCACTAGATTCAAAGATTAAAAGGTCATATAACATCCTTGAGGACCAACCATTCCGAAATACAGCCACGGTAATTTAATTTAGGGTAGGAAATGTCAACATCTTTAATATAACATATAATTATATATCTTATACTACTGTATACCAAAGTTAGTTTTATAGAAATATATAATTATATCTACTATACAATGGGGACATTCATTTGGTAACAAACTTACGACGTGCCAATGACCCTATTCATAAAAAAGATCATCACTTATCCTTTTTAATTCGCCCTTGGCTCAAGGACATTATAAAGTAATAAAGTATATTTGCTTTAGCTAAAGCACCATAACGAAACTTAATCCACTGAAATCTTATGTAAAGAGATTGTATGTTCAATAAGTATAATAAATGAATACAAACTTAATGTATATTTACATTTTGTGGTCAGTTTAAAGATGTATATGTTTAATCTTTGACCACAAAACTGACCCACGTGGATTGATTATTTAGATATATTTACTTAATAGAAATGTAACAAGTATTAAAAATGTACAGTATAATATTAACCTCTTTCAAGATAAACAATTTTTTGCTAGGTTAATTCATTTTGTCTTATACATGTATAATATTTCATGAAGGATTGATAAGAACTTGACAACATAAAGTAACATTACACAATTTTTAACTCCAATAACTATCAAATATTATAAATAAAAAGAATTATTGTTAACGTATCCAATGGAAAAATTCGTTTGTTAAGCAATGCATATGGTTAAGAAAATCTGCCGAAGTTGGAAAAAGAAGAAACATCGTGTTATAGAACACAATCATGCTTAAATTTGTTTTTCTTAATAGATGAATTATTCAAATATTTGCGAAGGCATTCAGATTTTTATTCGTACCATGTTTTAGTTTGAAGTTCTAATATCAGTTGTTGAAATTCAAGTGAACAAATTATCTTTGAAGTCATAATAGAATTGGAAATAAATATGACACTCTCCTAAAACCGAAGATATCGATTTTGGTATTTTCTTAGTTTTGGACCGTACAGCCATTTTCATTATGTATGGAAAATACATTGCACATTGCCTTGTGTTGTTTCTTTAATAACTAATTCATCAATAAATAAATAGTTTGCTTGCCAATTAGACAACTCTGCACAAGAGACCACATAAAACAAGAACTATCAGCTATTAAAGGTCACCGTACGGCCTTCATTAAAGAGCATACCACAGAGTCAGCTAAGTAGGCACCGAAATCACTTAGCTAATATAGAAATAAGAAGATGTGGTATGATTGCCAATGAGACGTAAGATTGAAATTGGCACAACTTCAAGCACGTCCTAAATATATCTGACATATTTGGCACCAGACGAACAAATTACTCGTCACTTTTAATCTATATAACTTATTATAGTGAGTTTCTTTGGAGGTTTTTAATGGCGCTTCATTAGAATAAATATTTAAATTGTATCATGTTTTAAATTCCTCATTTGTAGTAAAATTCCGACTAAATAATTTTTCCACTCCTCAATTTACACAAGTTTCTACGAAACGATCTAAATGGCTAAAATAGGCTGTTAATTCGTTATAACATCCGTTGTAGTGCGCTTTCGTGTTATTTGAGACAATGGTCGTGATATCTGAAAATATTTAAATCTGTATGCGTGTGTGTATTAATAAAGCCCACAAAAAAGTTGTAAATGTTATATTTGTTTTCCATACATTGTATGCATTTTACTGACAAAATAACCTTTGATTTAGATATAAATTCTGTACCAATTAGTACAAAGGTGTGCGTTTATTAATTATTAGTAACTTTTTTTTACTCTGTGAACCTTGTATATTTATTTAGTACTTCATTGACGTTCATAGGAGAAAGTTTTTGGTTCCGTTCATCGTTAATGTGAATTCAACAAACAGGAAATATTTATATTAAAGAAAATATTATGTGATTGCAAAATACTTCAATATAAAAATATATCAATAGATGAGCACTGAGTGACATGATAGGAATCAGGAATAAGGTGAGAACAAAATATTCCCAGAGCTTATTTATGTTCTATAAATTTGACACATTCATACTTTCCAATAGACACATACATAGCTTAAACTCGAATTCTGTAGTATTTTTATTGGTTTTCAATTTGACATAGGAAGCATACATTTATACTTTCCAATAGATACATACATAGCTTAAACTCGAGTTCTGCAGAGTTTTATTGGTTTAGTTATGAACAAATACTACCATGCCAATGTCTCTATATTTCACCTGTAATGGCTCTTTTATGCCTTTTTTAAAATGAAATTATGAAATATAAATTGACGACATAATAACAAAATACCAAATAAAAAACGCATTCGAAAGTTGTAGTTTGTTAGCGCATCTGTTCATATCTATTAAAGGTGCGAATCCTGTACTTTTAAAGGGACGGCAGCTTTCGAGCCAACGTTCGGAGTGTGATACGTGTTAAAAGTCTAAGCATTTATCCTATATGAAGCCCCCAAAAAAGACCGGTCCCTTTCCCCACTAAATCCACTTCTCAATGGAATTGATCAATACATATAGTTTGGAAGAAAATTCCAAATAACAGCAATCGGAATCCATGTGTTGTTCGAGTAGGAAAATCAGTTTGTTTTCTTTTTCTTCAGGCCATTACATGGTATTCTCTACATCCTTATATAA
Organism: Mytilus trossulus; assembly: GCF_036588685.1. Lineage (NCBI taxonomy): Eukaryota > Metazoa > Mollusca > Bivalvia > Mytilida > Mytilidae > Mytilus > Mytilus trossulus. The sequence continues at coordinate 55,086,146 of NC_086373.1, forward strand.
TTGTTTTAGATTCCCTATCATTGAGTTTTTTTTATTTTTGCAATTAAGAAACAAAGATTATTTTAACTGATGTATATTAATTCGGGAATAACAACACATGTTTATGCAATCAGTAGGGCCATCAAATTGACCACAAAGATGGCTATAAAATTGACCACATAGAAAGTACAAGAGGACTGTTATAAAGTGATAATATTGTTTGATAACAATACCCAAGTCTGATGTTATGGTCAGATGTCATTTGACGTGTTGACCATTACGATAATGATAACGTAAGTGGACAAACAAACAAAATGACCATTACTGTTATGTACACAATTGACCAGTGCTTTAATATGTTTATTTACATAATTTATTGATCATGGAATTTCATTGAAGTGTTTATGATATTGAATATCTAGTTTTTCGATACTATAGCTTAAGAAATAAACACATTAAAGTCAATATGTATTGAACATGCTATAATACACAATCTTAATTATGACAAACACCAACAGAAAATATTTATGAGACTGACCGTCTGCGTAATACACATCTATTTACCTTGTTGTTATTTGACATTTAAAGCTCTTTCCAACATGCAATTTTGTTCCTTGGAAATCTATTGCTAATTATTGCAAAAACACATTTCAACATATGTCTACATAGGTGTATGGTCACAAAACGGAAACAAAAATGTGTATATATTTGCACAAACTGTTGCCATAACATTTAAGAAAAGAACATGAATATAAAAAAGATGATGACCGATCATCGTCTTGTTTTATATGATAGTTAATGAGACAACTCTCCATAAGAATTAACAAATGAAACAGAAATTAACAGATATACGTCAATGTTTGTTTGTGTATCAATCAGTGTAGATTTGTTCACTCAAAATTTGTCTTGGTTGGAAATCTAAAAGAGAGATGAGATGCCAAATGCACAATCAAATACGGAAATAGTATAACTTGATATACATGTGACGAAATTGATTACGATTTACGATGCATATGCATATCAAGCTTTAAAAAGCAAACATACAAATTTAAGTAGAAAATTAAAGCGATCTTTTGTTCCATGTGGATATGGGTTTCTTTCATTTTTTTTTTGAATTTTCTATCAAATTAAGGCATACATTCTAACATATTGCTCCATAAAGTTAGTCTAGAAAGTAAAAGTTCCGTTTATTACAATGCACGTTCAATACTTGTTACTTGTTACTTTTTCATAAACGGAGTATTGATCAGTCTGGCTTAAATCTACCTTGTATGATATTTGGTACATTTTATATTTTCATAATAACACTATATTTTTCAACCCACATCGATCATAAATGTATACAACTTTTTTGTGTCACAAGTGGTCTTCATGACCATTAATAACTACAATATATTATATGGTTTTCCAATTTGTATTGAGGCGAATACATGTACGTTGTGTTTTACTTTATCATATTTCATTGACCGTGGTTGTGGTGCTGAATAGGATAGTCCCGTAATAACTTAAGCATGTGATAGTTACTCATATCCGGTACCGGTCATGGGGTAATATCAATCTCTGAGAAATAAAAAAATATATATTTATGTATATCATATACTCTTTATGCTATAGCTCTATATAAGACAAAATCATAAATATCTTAATATATAATACTTATTATGTTCTGTGACTGTATCACATTAATTTGTAGGATCCTTTACTCTAGATAATTGAGCAGATCTGTAACAATAACATCTCCATGTCTTATATATCATGTACTGTAGCACGCCGCTAGATTAAAACTGACGAGGAAAAGTAACACACGGTCACTGAAAGCTTTATTTTTGTAGAGCCCAGGTGGCCGTGTGGTTTAGCGGGACGGCTGCAGTGCAGGCGATTTGGTGTCACGATATCACAGTAGCATGGGTTCGAATCCCGGCGAGGGAAGAACAAAAATATTGCGAAAGCAAATTTATAGATCTAACATTGTTGGGTTGATGTTTAGACGAGTTGTATATATATATAATGATAAGGAGAGAAGGGGATATTGACAACAACAGGAATCTGAAAAGTGTCTTTTAAATACAAAAAAAAACTCTTGGGGTACATAGTTTTATAGAATTGGAATAAAAACCGAGTAGTATACTGACAAATGATGGTAGAAAATATTTTTGAGACATAATGCACTAAATATAATTTTTAAAGTTATTATTTGTATCTCTTCTTTCGGGCTGTTTTCCTGTTAAAGTCACATAACGGAAAACTATTGAATAACGTAAGCATAATCATTACATCATAATTTTTTTTAGAGATAAGCTATCAGTAAATCCGAAAACAAAGCACTGTTCCTGTTGAATCTGTAGTATAAATACAAGTGAGATTTATCGTTCTAATACCAAGAAAACCATTCCTTACGCATTAATTTTACCAAAAACAATGTAAGAGTTAACTTATCGAATTACTTCATTTGTTTAATTTATAATTGTACATTGACACTACCTGATCTAAAAATAGTAAATATGTAGTTTGAACTAAGCTTCGTTAATATTAAGGAAGATATTAACACGGAAATAAAGATTCACAGTAAAAGTAAAAAACGGATATCTAATTTCACTGATTTAGATAATTTTTAATTTATGAGGAAGGACATGCAGCAAAAAGTACAATAATAGCAGACGTAACAAAGTCTCGTGCAACGTTAAAGCAATCTCGGTCACTTACGAAATTTTGATTTTGATGTGAAAGTAACGAATGCTGTTTTATCATATGACAAAATCTGAGAAATGAGAAGAAAAAATAAATCCATTAAAAAACAATAAGGTCTTTCCTCGCGTAGAGGAAAGACCTTAATAACATGTTGATCGTATTAATATTTTACTTAATTTATGACGTTTAGGACGGCATTTTGAAATACGTATGCAAAAACTTTCCTTACAGATAAATTCGGTATTGACTAAATGGGTGTCTTGTGTCATCATGAAACAAAATTTACTTAATGAGAAGAGCATTTGAAACAAAAACTTTTCATAAATGATATGTTACTCATATTAATATAATGATCAGGATTGTACTTTGAAATACGTATATAAACGACAGAAACCTTCCCCCTTTCGGTGAAAAATAAGTAAAGTTGTGACGCAGATTGATATCAGGGTAAGACCTGTTGACAGTATCTTGCTTCGTGCGATTATGTGTTTCATATGAAATTGATCTAACAAAATAAATATGTTTATCAAATTTAAACAGTTTGATATTTGAACAAGTAAAAGACGATGGTGTGTCCGTGACATGTTGAATTGTGACTTGAACTTTTATATCGAGATGTAAAATTTTAACAATGGTAAAAGTATTGGTTAACTTGGTTAATTACTATTTATATCTATATGGTTATATGGCATGACAATTTTGATTAGGTCAATCGAAATTATTGCAACACTTGTACAATTAAGACTTCAGTGTTAACAATATGAAAATAAAGGCTGTTTATGATCCAACCAATCTGAACAGTTTTGTAACTGTCATTCTTCTTTTATAACTGTATGCTGTGGTGTACCAGCAAATTTTGAAATCGGTTAGATTAGTTTGTGTGTGTTGAAAAGTCTTACATATAATATAAGATATTGATTTGATGTTGTTTTTTAAGGTGGATTCAAAGACAGAGATGACGAAATATCTTACTTGTATATGACATATAGTCTATAACTGTTGTCATAAAAGTGAGTGTGTAGGTATCCTCTACAGTTTAATATATCATGTAGTTAATTTGATATAAATAATTATGCTCGTTTAAGTGAGAATTTATTAACAAATGAGAACATTTTGTTTATATAGATTAGACCGTTGGTTTTCCCGTTTGAATGGTTTTACACTAGTAATTTTGGGGCCCTTTATAGCTTGTTGTTCGGTGTGAGCCAAGGCTCCGTGTTGAAGGCCGTACTTTAACCTATAATGGTTTAATTTTTAAATTGTTATTTGGATGGAGAGTTGTCTCATTGGCACTCACACCACATCTTACTATATCTATAAATGTATTAGGAATGACCATTGTCAGTATTTCTGTGAACCCTGGCGTTGTATTCAGGAAGTACAAGCAATATTGCCGGGTACAACATTTTGATATTGTATTGAAGGAGCGTAATTCAGTTTTTAGAGTTCAAAATAAGTCAAGTACTAATTGCAAACATATCCGGTAAATCTATTCTTGTCTTGTCATTGTTTTAAATCAATGTAAGGTCAATAAAAAGGATCAATCAATCATTATCGGTTTATAAACTATGCTGTTTTCGAAGGAATCAGAATGACCGTTTAAATTAGTTGGATGAATTTATTAATTCACCAGCGTCTTTGCTTTTAATTTCCTCAGAGTGGTCACATTTACTTGACATTTAGAACATAAATACGTTATAAGTACACAAACAGAAAATATATATTTTGAGGCAGAATGCTTTTGTGCTCATGTTTCTCAAAATATTTCTAACAATAGACTTTTTCTATTTCTTTTTTTTGACAATCAAACCATTTTATCAATCAAAAGATTCATTTATATGGCTTTTCCTTTTTCATCAAGCGTGTTAAACTTTTTAAAGTTAGTAGTTTAGCGCTGATATACTCGATTTTCTTAAACAATTGATATATGTAGAATTCAGAATTGCGTTTCCAAAAAAACAATGGCAAATAGTGCGAGAATGGAAAAGAAAGGAAACAGATGTTCTAATAAATAAAGGCAACAGTAGTATACCGCTGTTCAAAACTCATAAATCCATGGTAAAAAAAAACAAAAATCGGGGTAACAAACTAAAACTGAGGGAAACGCATTAAATATAAGAGGAGAAAAATATTATAGATATATCATCTCACAACTATTGTATTTTTACACTTTCGTGATAAAATAATTAATAACACGTCGTTATATTGCACAACGTTTAAAACTTCCTTATGAATTTACATATCTAATATGAAATATGATCTATACACATCCTTCTTAAACAGGTCTTTGATCCTGTTTCAATTTAAAATTAATAATTGATATACAAAATATCTAAATTTAAACTTTTTATACTCTGACCTTTTAATTTTTATAAGCTTCAGTCAACATAATAAAGTTGTTATTTCAAAGTTATGAAAACATCTGATAATCAAATGAAAGAAAGTTCTAGATTCTACTGGTTATTTTTTTGGAACCAGACTTCGTTGTTTGATAAGGAGAAACACGAAATAAAAATACTAACTGTCCAGCTGATGTACAATAGTCAACTTATACATGAGACTAAATGTTTATCCTGAGGACATTGTGAATTCGCCTGTAAGACGTGGACGATCCATTGAATGATTACTAAAAACCACAATTTCTCCCTTTCCAGTCCTGACCATTCCTTTCAGACAACCATCCCATATCTACATTAATCGCTAAAAACGTTATTTATTTACTTATTTTCAAAGTACGGATAACTGAAGAGGATGCAAATATTAAACAGTCGTACATGTGTGTGATACATGTAATTGTTTATTATTAAAACGTAAAGCTACATTTCTATTTGTTATACGCACACGTACGTGAATGTTGGCAATTATACCACACCTATAGTACAAGCTTCGGCTGTTTTTCCAGCTCATGCTTCATTCTGCAATGAAGAGAAACTAGTAATGAAAAAAAACTGACTGACTATCATTATGCAATTGTCAACTTAAACCTGGGACTAAATGTTTATCCTGAAGACATTGTGTTTCGATTGTAGGAAATGGACGATTCATTGTAAGATAATCAAACACCACAAATTTCTCCCTTTTTCAGTCTTGACCATTCCTTTCGATCAACCAACCCATATCTACATAACTCGAGAATTGTTACTATAGTATTTATTAACTTATTTTTAAAGTAAGGATAGCTGAAGCTAATGTTTTAATGATTGAGAATTGTCAGCAATTCTGCAAACTCTCGCATTGAATTCCGGCAGTACAAGCACATGTTGCTGGGTAAAAAAATTGACATGTTTTAGTTTTCTCGTTTGAATTGATTTACATTGTCTGATTGGGGCCTTTAATAGCTGACTATGCGGTATGGGCTTTGCTCATTGTTGAAGGCCGTATATACGATGATCTATATTTGTAAATGTCTGTGTCATTTTGGTCTCTTGTAGACAGTTGTATCCTTGGCAATAATACCACTTCTTCTTTTTTAGACAGAAGAAAAAACATGGGCAAATATATAGTAAGGAAAATGAAAAAGAAAGGACACAGCTGTTTGTCTTTTTCGAAAAGAGTTTATAGTGTGTTAAATCACTTATATATTATGGATATATTATACACATATTATGTTACAACCATTGTATTTTTTATTTTTTGTGATTAAACGTCGTCATACTGCACAACGTTTGCAGTTTGCTTACGAATTAGCATATTAAATATGATATATGATAAATACACATCCTTCTCAAATAGTTTTTTATGCCCAACCTACGATAGTAGAGGGGCATTATGTTTTCTGGTCTATGGCTCCGTTCGTTCGTTCGTCCTGCTTCAGGTTAAAGTTTTTGGTCAAGGTAATTTTTGATGAAGCTGAAGTCCAATCAACTTATAACTTGGTACACTTGTTGCTTATGATATGATCTTTCTTATTTTAAAGCCAAATTATACTTTTGACCCCAATTTCACGGTCCATTGGACATAGACAATGAAAGAGGGAGTTTCAGGTTAAAGTTTTTGGTCAAGGTAGTTTCTGATGAAGCTTAAGTCCAATCAACTTATAACTTGGTACACTTGTTGCTTATGATATGATCTTTCTAATTTTAAAGCCAATTTATACTTTTGACCCCAACTTCACGGTCCTTTGAACATAGAAAATGAAAGTTGGACTTTCAGGTTAAAGTTTTTGGTCAAGGTAGTTTTTGATGAAGCTGAAGTCCTAACAACTTGAAACTTAGTACACTTGTTCTCTATAGTATAATCCTTGGAACATGGAAAATGATTGAGTGGGGCATCCGTGTACTTTGGACACATTCTTGTTTTATCCTGTTTCCATTTCAATTCAAAATTATAACAAATATCAAAATTCAAACTTTTTATACTTTAACTTTTAACTTGTATTGCATTCAGTCAACATGATAAGCTGGTATTCAGTTAAAGTTATAAAAAAGTTTTTCATTGAATGATATAAAGTTTAAAATTCTGCTGTATATTTTTGGGAGTCAGGCTTTGCTGTGAAACAAGGAGAAACAATATATATATAAATGAAAATACTATCTGTCTAACTGCTGTGAAATTGTCAATAAATGTTTATCCCGAAGACATTGTTTTTCGCCTGTAGGAAATGGACGATTCATTGTAAGATTATCAAAAACCACAAATTCCTCCCTTCTCAGTCTTGATCATACCTTTTGGAGAACCATCCTATATCAACATGTTATTTATTTACTTCTTTTTACAGAATGGATAGTTAGAAATATAGCAAACACTAAACAGTTAAACAAGTACATTGTATGTGATAAAGGTTTCTAATTAACACATGAAGCTGTATTTCTCTTTAATTTTAAAATCAAATGTACGTGTTGGTGTCGGTCTTTTTTTGGAATTCGAGATTAAGCTTGTTTTGCTTTGTATTGATCTAATTAGTAAATTCTCTTTTAATGTACATTCATATTTTAGGTTTTTTTTATGCACATTGTAGTATTGTTTCACCACTGTCCCAGGTTAAGGGAGAGTTTAGTTCCAATAAAAACTTTAACCCCGACACTTTCTGTAAGTGCCTGTTATAAGTCATTAGCCGCCTGTAAATTGGTTGTTTTCGTTTGTTGCATAATAGATTTTGTTGCGTTCATTTCATTGTATATTAAACGGGCCGTTTGCGGTATGGGTGTGGCTCATTGTTGACGGTCGTATGGTGCTCTATAGTTATTAACTGTAATCTCATTTGGTAGTTGATAACTATATGCAGTTTGTGAAAGAACTAATTGCACTCAAATTAATGAAGATTGACCATTTGCAACAATTCTGTGAACTCCGATTCCGGAAGTACAATCAAATGTTGCAAGGTACAAATTTTGACATTGTATTTGATTTGTAATGTAGGAGAGTATTCCAGGTTTTGGACTCATCCTTCACAGAAAAATTAAGTCAAGTATTAATTTCAATCATATCCGGTAAATGTGTTTTTCCTCGTCAATTTTTCAAACAATGTAAGGTCAGAAAAAGTTATCAATCCGTTATGTTAGGATTATATACTATACTGTATTCGTGAGAATCAGCAAGACCGTTGAAATTCATGATATACATGTATCTTTTTTTTAATTCACCTGGATCTGGTCTCAGTGGTTTAGCTTTAAGAAAAACACTGGCAAAAAGAAAGAAGAACACAGCTGGTCGTCCTTCTAAATAAAAAAGAATTTGTAGTGTGATATGATTTAAATTACATATATATTTTAGATATATTATACACATATCATTTTACAGCTATTGTAAACGTTTACAATTTTCTGATGAATTTACATATAAAATATGATATATGATCTATAAACATACACATCCTTCTGCAATAGGTTTTTGGTCCTGTTTCCATTCTAAATTCAAAAGTAATAATTCAAATCAAACATATATGAGTTTAATAAACTTTTTATACTTTGACTTGTTAAGTTTTAATGTCAGTCAACCATTAGAGGTTATGGGGGAGAAATTGGTTTATCGAATGAAAGAAAGTTCTAGATTCTGTTGTATTTTTCAAAGTTAGAAAATAAGGAGAACATATCAATAAAAAAAGACGCAACTAATGCGCAATATTTGAATAACTGATACTGTTTATCCTGAAGAAATAGTATATTCCTCTAAAAGTAATGGACGATTCATTATAAGATATCCAAAAACCTCAAATTTAGCCTTCCTAAGGCTTGACCATACTTTCCATTCAATCATCCTATACATATATTACTTGACACACTATAATGATGATCAAAAGTTTACTTATTAACTTGTTTTACCACAAGGATAGGGGACATTTTACCAAAGCTACAAAAATAGTGTAGCATGTTTGTGATAACTGCTTCTGACAAAAATAACCATATGTAGCTATATATTTATGTTTTAAACATCGGCATATACAGATTATGTTGACAAAAGAGTCAAAAAGGGCAAAAGGGTTTTTAATTGACATAAATAATAGTGGAATTGAAAAGTTACTATACATATTCTTATCGTTGACCAAACTACACTAAGGTACCCAGAAAATAAAACGAAATTCAACATGCATTCAACGAGTTACTATGGCAACAAACACTTAAAATATATTTTTTTTTTAAACTTAAAAATAATTGAATAAACAAAGACTAGTTACACTCAACTAAAAAAAATGTATTCATTAAAGCCTTTTATAAAAATAACTTATTTTAAGTATGGCTCATTGTTAACGGTCGTATGACAGTGAACAATAAGTGTTTTAATCATACATGTATCTTTGTTCTTTGGTTCATGGAAAGTTGTCTATTGGTAATTATACCATATCTTTTTTACCTTTTAAAATAATTTCTTTTTGTAGAATAAAGAAAAACGTATGATTTTTATTTAGAATTTTCTTTCCATAGTCATATATAATGAACCTTCCGAATATTTTTTTCATAATATGAGATGTCAACGTAAATGAATACGTCTTCAAAAAAAGTACTTCCGTAAAATCGGAAAAGGACACGGAAACCATTAAAGACGATTGCGTTATCCGTGGTCGATAACTTGTGTCAAAATGGTACATACAAATATGTGCCAAAGCTGAATCCTGATAATGTATCATATTATTTCTTGTTTTAACTCTTGAAAAATGATTTGATACCTATACTATAAAATTAAGAAGGATAATACCACTGAGTTTAGATTTCTTAGTAAAGACGGTATCTAATCATAGATTTATCACATCTATGATTTAATCAATTAAACACTACACAAGCCCATAAAGAGTGTTCCAGCTCTTGGACACATTACTTACTATTTGTTATCAACACTGAGCAACCTTTGATGACGGGTAGAACAATATTTCTCTTTAATATCCTACACTTCATGTTTAAGTGAAATCACGTGTACACTTATGAGTCGATTTCGTGGTTTAACACTGATCGTAGGATTGTAATGCATACCTACACACATAAAGTCAGATAAGTTCTTAATTTAGATGTAAGATAAGATACCTCTATATAGGACATTACCCATCTAAGTATCGGATATATTTATAATTTAAATGGAAAATACACCTGATCATCTTTCAGTTTCTAAGGCGTTTACACCATATCTTGAATACAGAATTTGATCATCTATTTAATCAGTGGTTTTATGGTAAACACTTTCTTTAAACTTTAGCCAATAAACTCATGAAGGAATTCCCCTGATCTTGTAAGAGGAGCTTGTATGTATCAAAAATCCAATTAGAAATGTAAATACAAAACACAAATTTAAACATGATAAAAAAATAACAGTTGTCAACAAGACATTGATCAGGAAATTAAAGATTGAAAAACCGAAACCTCTCAATAAGGTTTGAGGAACAAGGGTGTAGAGAAAGTTTTAAATGTTACAAATGTACTTGTCAACTCGTTCATTTGTCGTTTGTATCTATCATGTCTTATAGTGTATAATTATAAGTTTAGGAGCATACACTTAAGAGTAAATTTAATTAAAAAACATAAAGACACCTATAAAACATATATAGCAGTATAAAAAGTGACATCACAAAAATACTGAACTCCGAGGAGAATTCGAAAAGGAAATTCCTTAATAAAGTGGCAAAATCAAAAGCTCATAACCTATAAAATAAAAAGAGGAGACAGATACCTAAGGGACATATAAACTTATTGAAAATAACCTGACAACTCCATGGCTAAAATAGAAAAAAGACAAACAGACAAACAAGTGTACACAAAACACAACATCGAAAACTAATGACTGGACACTATGAACCCCGACGCCGTAACAGTACAACTGATAACGAAAACTCAAGTATAGTATTGCTTGTGGTTACTGAAAGCAAATTGAAAAAGTTAAAAACTGATATAAAATCATCGTACAGTCTCACGCTGTTAGGAAACAACTGGTACAAATTATCAAAAGTACCAGGATTATAATTGTGTACGCCAGACGTGCGATTCGTCTACATAAGACTCATCAGTGACGCTCAAATCGAAATATTTATAAAGCCAAACAAATACAAAGTTGAAGAGCATTGAGGATCCAAAATTCCAAAAAGTTGTGCCAAATACGGCTAAGGTAATCTATGTCTGGAATAAGGTTTGGCCAAAATTGGCTCACAATTCGGAATGGTATACTAAAAAAATGTTTGGTTATACGTAAAGCTAACGTTTCCAGAAGGAGATGTGTAGGGTGTACACATGCATGTATTATAAGTTAATTGTCCAAAAAGTGAAAATTGTTCAGAGTAGTGAGAATAACTTGCCCGAAAGATAACATGGGTCTTACTAAACATTTCAAAATTCCGCTGTAAAAATGTAACCAGTTTGTCTGAATATAGATGGTATACAAAGATGGGTTTATACAGCTATACAGAGAGTCTGAATGGCAGGAATTACTTGATGTGTGTACATATAAATCACTTGTCTGAAAAGTTGGACATGTTGGAATGACAACAACTTAGGGGTGACAGTACATGGAATAGTCAGAGAAGAAAGTTTCTAGAATAAGATTTTAATCGTAGACCAGTCACTGCTGATGATTTTAGATATTCATTTGAGCAGAGGGTGGTACAATACAAATCATTTCCATGTAAATGTATAATTTATTCAAGTTGTACTTTCTCGTATTTTCTTATTACACATAAAAAGGTGTTGTTGTCATGAGCACTGTGTATGCGTGTACATATATGTGGTTATTTGTATAAGTGCCAAATGAAGTAATTAATATTTCTTTCACGCGTACATATGTAATTTGAAGTCCAGTGTGTCACAATACATAATTATTCATCCCTTGTCCGAAATCTATGCCAGTGCAATAGAATGAAAACCACATAGACACCTACATACATAAAATGTAAAGAAATAAAGTAGTCCATAGGTTTAGCCTTACACCTTTAATATCTATTGCTGGAGTAAAGCCAAATTTGTAACCTCAAATTATACATAGATAAAGTAAAGTCGCTTTACATACGGCTTACACACGAATTTAAAATTCTCCCCTACTGCGCTGACGTTACAAACAACTTTTCATTCAATATTGAAACCCGAACTTCTTTTTGGCTCGACATTTTGGTCTTGTTCCAAGTTTTCTTTCATTATTTAACTTGTTTCTTATTTCTTAAAGCACGCTCTATTTCCTTTCTATTATTAATTTGTTCGAAGTAACTAAACTTTAATGACAGTTTGTCAATGAAACTTTATGCGTTCAGGTAATAAAGCTGAAGGCCGAATCGTTATCACACGAAATATACACAATACATACAGGAAAAAATTACAATATATCTTCAGGTTGATCACACTTTAAACTATTATTGTAACATTGATTTGAATATTTTAAATTTCGCTTTATTTTACACACATTTGTATTTTAGTGTTTCGCTGGTGGGTATTATATTTAACTCAGGCTCAGTTAGCGTTGCGCATCGTGAATAATCGAACATAACACCAGTGGCTTAAATAGCGCTCAACATATTTTATAATATAATAATCTGCAACCAAAAATTTATATGAGGTATATCGTATAATTATACTACGATTCTGTTAAGTTACTGCATTTTTACTTATATGCTTACGGGTCTTTTATGCCTTTGGTTTAAGATATTGGAATTTTGTTGATTGTATTCATATTTATAAATGGTTGTCAAAACTATTGTGTCAATTATTAAAGTACTTGTAATGAATTACTTTGCTCTTCATTCGTCCTTTAATTGGAATAAAAATATCTTGTTTTCTCTCATCGTATGCTACAAGAAATAACAAAGAAGGCAAGCAAAAATCAAAATATTTATTAATTTAGACTATAATTCGGGTTTTTTTTAAATGTGTGTATCTTAATTTACATATCCTTATAATATTTAATTTCGGAATTATGACAGATAAGAACACATCTGTATAAAAACGCTTACTGTTGGGTACATATCATTATAATTTAGTCCACCTTTCATTCAGGCAAATAATGCATAGAATTCTGGCGTCTGCAAATTGATAATTTCTTTAGGCAAGTGTAGAATATATTAAGACTATAGTGTATTCCTAATATGTGTCAGAAAAAGATTCAATATATTTAAAGGCAATATTTACAGAGAAGATTTTGATCAGACACCTGTTGAATTACAATCAGTTATATCAATAAGGAAAGAAAAGAAAAATACAAAAGAATACATGACACCTGCAATATTATTTGTACTGATGGCGACATTTTAAATAAACTGCATTCTAGTAAAGCATATTACCACACAAATCATGCAAATGGAGATACAAGCATGAAACTTTGTAAGAACATGCCTTTAGGTGTATTCGGTTCAATGGTGATAAAAGACTCTGCAAAATAGATTATTACTCAATGGTTTTTACTGTGTCATTGCATGAAAAGCAGTTTTAATGCCGTGTAATTTTGTGTACCATTCTCAACATTTTAAAAGGTATTAATGTAGACACCATCTTTATTAGGCATTTAACCAAAAGTAATCATTGCAGCCAATAAGCCTAAAAGTAAATGCAGGCACATAGCTCTCAAACAAGAACGCAAACAACAAGTCGGGTAAATAAACTCATCATAGATACCAGGACTAAATTTTGTATATACGCCAGACGCAAAGATACAAAGATCTATTGAAACACAAAAAGCTATCAAAATAGTTCACAGCGTATAGTTATATAAAAGTTTAGTTGGTTTGCCATACTGCCTTGAAACTGCGATGTTATTTACCATAACCATACTTCTAGTCTGATAGTTATGGTCTATATATATACCATAAACCTTATCATCGATCATTTACCCGTAAAACATTTTACGTCCAGTCTGTTTTTTCTTATCTATACAGGGTACAACAACCTAACTCTGTAACCTCTACACTTCCAAAAATTTCCTTCTTTTAATAATGTATATCGTCTGTACAGGGTACTAATACATAATTTGCTGTTTACCTTCTACACAAATGTTATGAATGTACTTCCATAATGTGTCGACTCTACTCCTCTGTACAAGGGATTAAAACAGTGTCATGTTCGCTCTACACAACCAATAATTTACTGCCATTGTGGCTGGACACGTCTACAGGAAAGTGAAAGTTTGCCAGTACCCTCTAAACAAGGATGTTTTTACTTCCAATCTGCTTTTACAAGTCTACATGGTACTGAAACCTTGTAGTTTACCCTCTACCCTATACCAAGTTTATATCTAGCTAGGCTTATAAGTTAATAAGTTAGATGTGCAAAGATTTTTTCAGTGGCACTCGACTCTAATCATTCGTAAGGCCATATCTGTTACGAATAAAGCTGAAAAGCACCAATATAATATGGTCCCTGCAGGGGGAGAATTTTTTTAATGTGTTTCTATCGAATTATTGCTAAACAGACTAAAAATGAGAGACTAAATTACATGCCCTAAATTATACATTTGTTAAAGGAGATGTTTGATTTGATTGAATAAACCAGCAGCCCTACCTCACACATCCCAAAGTATTGGTATACGTGCATGTATACCTACATTTGACGTTTCAACTGGTCATCAAAGTACTGTTTATAAATACAGAGGAATTTACAGTTAGAGCATTCTTTCATCGCAAAGGTACTTTAGTGAATAAATGAAGATTAAACGTATTTGAAGTGTTTCATACATACTGTTTTCTATCTGATACTTACCATTTTGATAGACACCAACTGTGATACGTTTTGCCAAATCATTTTATTATTACGTTGGTATTGTTATTATAGTAATCCCAAAAGATTATTTATTTATTTATGATCTCAGGATATTTTCAGATAAGATTATTGTTTTGCGGTTAGTATATTCTACTTATTTGTTTACTATGAAAAAAGCTTTATCATTTTTTTTTTTTATTACTTTATTATATTTTTTTCTAGGCATTAATAAAGACTCACACGGAGTGTCATACATTGTAATAAAGTTTGTCAATAGTGTGTAATGACTGATCGATAACTAAGACCGCCAAGTATACATGGTATATAAATGCACGTTACTGCAATCAAGGGTTACAAAATGTCCCCTGTTTCAGGCATGATGAATAAGTTGTAGTCCTCTAGTGGCATCGCTATCTACTCAAGACCCATGTTTTGAGGGGTTTTGATTTATGGTAGAAACGAATATAAAATGGAAGGTAAAATTTTAAAGTGGATCCTTTAAAAAATCATATGACATTCAGTATAGAAAGGTTATCAGGATTTTAATTTCTTTATAACCTTTCATATAATATACGGATTTTGATCGTCCTTTTAGATTTCGATATTTAAGTGAAATGGTTCGATAAGTTCACGACGTACTCAACGCATGAAATCTTCCCAGGTTATTTCCAAGCAGACATGATACTACAGAACGCGAACCTAGTTACGTGGATGTTAATTTTTATCTCAGAAAAGTTATAAAGTTGTTTTTTAAATGTCATCAGCAAATGTTAAGCTATTAAGCAATTAACACATATAAAGTGTATACCTACAAAATGTCAACTATATATAGAAAAAGTTAAAACACATATTAAACAATCTACTTATTCTTCAAACAGTGAAATGATAATTATTAATTTTTAGGTTCCTGTCCTATGAAATATTGTTCGGTCATTGCTTTCTTAATTATTAAAAGGAAGATAATTACAAGTGTAGTAGTGTGTTGTGCGGTCATGACTTTATATTTATAAGTGGTAGTCTACATATTTCATTTACTCAAAGCTTATCTATGAACAAAATTTTAAGCAGTGTTGTTTACTGGTGATTTTCCTTTACATGTAAAGTTTAAACAGCCAAGATCTTGAAGTAAAAAAAAAGCATTAGCGAGGGGCAGTACCCGTATTAAGTTAAATTCCACTCAAATAGTTTTTGGATATTTGCCAGTTAAATATTTACATTCAAAATTGTGTTTGACGTTATATTGACTATCTTTTTTCATCTAAGGAAATTCAATGTCGATTTTTAGAAAATTAAAACCGTCTTACATCTAAACCATTTAAAATAAATTTCACAATATTTCACCATGCGTTGAAAATGTTATAATTGATTTTGATGAAATAACCTGAGGATAAAATGACACGGCAGTATTACAAAGTTTTGCATATTCATTCAATATTAATATAGAGTTTATGTCCTGCGATATACTGTCCGTTTATTGGTACTAAATCATACAAACAGAAATTATGGTTATTGCTCTGTATAATGTTTATACCATAACAGAGATACGGACGATATATACCAAAGGATGGTCAAACTCATCAGTTGAAAACAAAGTCAAAATATTACCGGATTTGTAATCACATAAGCAACACGACGGGTGCCGCATGTGGAGCAGGATCTGCTTACCCTTCCGGAGCACCTGAGATCACCCCTAGTTTTTGGTGGGGTTCGTGTTGTTTATTCTTTAGTTTTCTATGTTGTGTCATGTATACTATTGTTTTTCTGTTTGTCTTTTTCATTTTTAGCCATGGCGTTGTCAGTTTGTTTTAGATTTACGAGTTTGAATGTCCCTTTGGTATCTTTCGTCCCTCTTTTAAAAGTCATACATATATATAGGAAAAGAAAAACAACCAAAAGACAAACACTACATAAAAACTAAAGAATACCCCCCTTTTTTTTTTTTTTTTACCTAAACGGTTGTTAAAGAGAATCGAGAGTTAAAAATGAGGAAGAACCACTATACATAAGTTTCTTGTATAACAAGGAGGTACAGTATATTTGTCTCAAGAATAAGATGATATGTTGTTTGGAAAAATGACATTAAAGCGGAAAGTATGTTGTTACTTTTAGGACTTGAAAAAATCCCAAGACATGTCCCAAGCAAGTTTTGTGGTCCGAAGTAATCTTTGTTCTTTATTTTTTTCATCTCTTGAGAAGGGGGGCATCATTATGTTATATGTTGTAGATTTGTTGTAACCATCTTATTGTTCGGGCAAACGTCTTTATTCAGAAAAAAATCAGAAAAATTCAAATCTTGAAGAATTTGGACCAACCAACTGTATAAACATAACCATCGTCACGAACTGTAAACATAACCATGGTAAAAGTGTTCCTAGAAATCGGAATGCATGTTTCTCCAATTTACAACATTTGATATTGTGCAACAATGTCAAGACATGATCATCTTATGTACAGAACATGAAAATTCCAACGTTGTTAGATCGTAACATATAGAGAAAGAGATCTCTTTTTTCATGTAAAGGGATTTAAAAATACTTTTCATAAAAAGATAATGTTATGAAGGGCTGTTGATTAATCCACACACAAAATGCTTCTTAAAGGTTTTAATCTGTTTTCCAGTTTTTGTATTGTTTTTGTAACGATTTTGAAATGATTTATCGAAATGGTAGTTACGATAAACGACCATTCATTATTGTATCAACAATGTCATATATTCACGATTTTGATGTTAGAGGAAAGGAAATTGAATCTCTGATGACTTTTCGACATTCTTGTTTTTTTCTTTCTTTTTTTTAAGTTAATATATTACACGAAAAGTCACAACCTTTCGGTCGTCTAATACATGTACTAATTCAGTCATTATCTGTGTTCACAATGCGATCTTTTCATTTGGTTGTTACATGAACAATTGCCAACGTGTATTGTTCTGAATAGTGAGTATCAAACAATGTTATTTTTGCTATACACGTATGTAAAAATTCGTTCTATGTTTAGACGATCATTCTGTTGTTGTATGGACATTAATTACGTTATGAAATGATAGAAAATTAATTAGAACAATCCTCCTACAAACAGGTATGAATGCGACTGTTTTTCTGGTGTATTCGAGAAATGTCGTTTCATCTTATATTCAGCCTTGTGCGCATTCCTTTGCACTTCCTCTGTAAAATAATATCCATTCATGATGAATGGTACCGCATTGTTCACTATTGGTGTTTTGTTTTTTGTAGTTTTTCAAGGAGTTTCTACATTTAGTATAAAAAATCGTCCACGCGGACGGAATTTGTGAACTAATATAGCAAAAGAGTTATACTTATAATGGGCGCAAACAAAGAGAAACATATATAGGAAATTATGATAATAGTCCCCTCCTCAACTTCAACGCAACACCCAGATTGTAACTAAACATCAAAGCAAAACACAATAAGAGAATTAAAAATATATTAAAAATTCATGAATGAAACGATCTTCTTTAAAGAAAAAAAGACATGAAAAACAACATAATGATTTACGAGAAAGGAATGGTATAAAATCCTAAATCATAATTTTTTTCCGAATTCTAAAAATAATGTTAATAATTAAGATCACGATTTCTGAAAGGCAAATACGTGCACTATCACGATGTATACAGAGTCAACGACTGATGGAGGTTTTGACTTTTTTTTTTTTTAAGTAAACAATGATAAATAATTCCTTGTCAATGAATGTTCATAATTATTTAAAGCTGTGTTCAATTACAATGTACAAAGCTTCAGTGTCGATAAACTAACATCTAACCTTTCTGCACCCTGGCATTTTCTGCTTTAATTCAAATATATTTTGTACATGTAGGAACGCCATTAACAATACAGAGATTGTCATTTTAGTGCTGCAACCAAGAGAGCCGAAACTATCCGAATGTAGAGAGACATAATATTGTTCATGACAGACATGTGGTGAAACTGACAACATTAGTTTACAAGTGCTAAAAATACCTTACCATGTCCTTACTTCTCTCCTAGCCAGACGTCGCAAAAGGCATCAGAAAAAGAGACGATACCGACATTATAGTTAAAGTGTATGTCAGTTCAACAATTTCAATAAATACTCGAAAGGAATTCTAAATGCTATGGTGCAACTTAAAGGACAATTACATGCCAACGAGAGTGATGATATTCAACATAAGGGAGCTACCATTTGATTTTTATGGGGGGGGAGGGGGGGCTAGGATGAAAATTTAAAAAAAATAGGCAGGACAGGAGTTTTGAGTAAAAAAAAAAAGGCAGGATGAGACACTTGCAAAAAAAAAAAAGTCAGGATGACAAGTTATGTAAAAAAAGTCACGATAAACTAACAAAAAAAAGCAGGACCGGATAGAGTGAAAAATAAAAAGGCAGGACAGAGATTACAACTAAAATAAATGCAGAACCAAATTTTTCATCCTGGCCCCCCTCCCCTCCCCCCCCCCCCCCCCCCATAAAAATCAAATGGTAGCTCCCTAAATCAAGACCCACCATCCCCAACCAATGATGAACTAATAGTTTTTATCTTCCGTTGAAATTAAAACATAAAACACAATTTTCAACATTATAGGTGCATGAATGTCTTAGTTTGAAACATAAAAAATACCCCTAAAACTCCACACACATACACTGACATAGTGATTACAGTTTTTTCAAGTTCATTCTTTTCATATGACACGTTAATGTGTATCAAAGAAAAAAAATCAATTTAAAAGATCAACAAAGGGCATCAAACCCGTTCAGAACAGTCTATTTTTGTATAAGGTCACATTTAATTAGAAACAAATTTGCCCTATTGTTCTATTATGTCAAGAAGTATAGACTACCGAATTGAAAAAAACAACAGAACGTATCATGTTTTCCTATACTATAGATGTTTACGTCTTTCAATGTTTAGAGCCCTGCCTATACAATCAACCGTATTAGGGCATTTAACTATGATAATGAGTGTCTATTGCGTTGTATGCCAGTATAGAACCATTGAAAGACTTATACGAAGTTTAAACATGAGCTTAAGATTTAAATACACAAAGGGGTAGGTCGTTAATTTCGAGTGTTTTGTAGATCAACGTAAACAATTCTTATTGACGTTATTGACCACAAGACCCACATAAATAATCTACACAAACAAAAGAAGAGGTCTTCTGTATGTTATTGATATATATTTTAAGATAAACAAGGAAAGGGGAACACGCTGCTCTTCTGTATTGGGGTTATTATATACATACAATATTAACATCTATTAAGAATTGATACACGCCAAAAAAATAACCAAAAAATAACCAAAAAATAACCAAAAAAAGTATATTACTAATAATCGGCTTATTTTAAAGAATCTCAACTTTTGTAATATGTGAACACCAATAAATAAACTATATTGTATTTCAAATACATATCTATACTTCATATCGACAATTTCTTCTGAGATCTGTCCAGTTTTGAAGATGCAAGTTAAAGTATTTAACTTTTTTTTTCATTTAATAACGCAGTACATGTTAATGTACATGCATACGAATTCATCAATTAAAAACTTAATCGAAGTTATAATCTTAATTTGTCATCATATTTTTTGTTTTGTTTTATCTTTTTATAGAACCAAATGTATATTAACTAGAAAATCCTATGAATAAATGTCAACAAAGGTAGCAAAAAACAACAAATGTTACAACATACAATATCTTGAGAAAGACGTTTAAATTTGATGGTACAGTGGTATACCTCCGGTTTAAAATGAAACCATTTCACTTCAGTAAATGAACAAGATGTACCACATCCCTTTGTCAAATTCTGATTAGTAAAAACTAGCAGCCTTGCAGTTATCCTTGAAAAAACTCCTTATTTTTTTTATTATCATGACGTCTTTTACTTCTCCGTTTCATTTTTTGACATCTCAATTATATATTTTAGTTTGGTGATACAAGGCGGCAAAAGTGTGCCAGTGGGTTGCTGCTGACTAACTTGTCATGTTTTGGAAAGTTTTGTTTGTCATTTTTGTCTCTTGTCTATGTCGGGTTTTTTTATTTGCATTTTGAAATGCCATCTCCCCTCTTTTAATCCTACTAAAATTTAAATCTTAAATAGAATATAATCCATGCAAAGTATAGATGTACAATAGGAAAGAATGTAAATGCATTGACTGTTTCTGTTTGTAAGTATATTCTTATTGAGGTGAAAGTGGATGCGGGTGTTGTTTTTATCAAATAAACAACTATAATAGTCAAGCTGTATTAAGAAAGGGCTTCCTACGGAATGAATAGGTTGATTGTCACTATTAGATGATTGCAGCTATCTAGCGTAGGTTTTTACACAACTGTTTAGTGTTTTTACAGTTTTATTTTTTATTCACAGTTTACGGCGACCTATATACTAGTTGCTAACATCTACATCTCTCTAGTTGATAGTATAGTCTGATTGACATTTAAACCAAATCTCTTTATTTTACATAAATGACCTATTTATTTTAATTCATTTCAAACCAGCGCCAATTTCTAAAAGCAGTTCATATAAAGATGAGGTATGAGTGTCAATGAGACAAATCTCCATCCAAATAACAATTTATAAAAGTAAACCATTATAGGTCAAGGTACAGCCTTCAATACGGTGCCTTAGTTCACACCGAACAGCAAGCTATAAAGGGCCCCCAAAATAGTAATGTAAAACCATTCAAACGGGAAAACCAACGGTCTAATCTATATAGAAACGAGAAACGAGAAATACGTCGTCTTTACCAAAATATACAGAATCATAGATGTATCATTTGATATCAAGGTTTGAATAAGAGTTTCGGGTTTATACGTGTATGTGAGCAACACGACGTATGCCATATGTAAAGAAGGATTTATACTTATCTTTCAGGAACACTTGTGAACACTCCCAATTTTTCATGTGGTTCGTTTTGCTCGGTCTTTGGTTTTTTTTTATATTAGATGTGTTTTGTATAGTATTTTGTGTTCAGGTCTTTTTTGTTATTGCCATGGCGTTCACTTTTTTTTTTTATTTATGAGGTTGAATATAGCTGATGTATCTTTCGCCTCTCTTGAAAAAAAAAGAAAACCATAACGATATATATAGCCTGGACAGCTTACTCAGAAATCATTAAATAATAAAAACAGGTTACCATCGCATATATAGCTTCTTTTTTTTTCATGGCGAGGCTTTTCGTCGCTGTATTGTACTTTATAATATATATATTTATTGTTAAGTGCGGTACTTTGTTCTCTAAATGTTGACATCTTTTGATCTTCGGTCACTATATATTTTTTTGCATTGACTATAATACTTCGTCATCTTTTTATGCATATACAAATATTCAAGACAATTGATGAATTCTTGTCCACATATCAGTTACCAGATCTTTTTTCTATTCGTGACACAAATTGTGGTACTAAAAATATAGTTGAAATATATACACAAAAGAAAACGTCACTGGTTTGCGATCATTACGGCCATTATAATTTGACAGATAGATATCTTTAAATACGAAAGGTACAAATACGCGTTTCCCCGACCACAATAAATCACTTAAAATTAATATATATATATAAGTTGAAATGAAAGTACAAATAATTACATTGCCGGAAAAGGGCTGTACACAGCACTATTGCCGACAAAAACAATAAAACATTTAAAAAAAAAAACACATACGTCTGGCGATCCGGAAGGGTGAGGAGTTCCTGTTGCACTAAATTGCTCTCGACATCAATAGATGAACAAAAGATGAAAGAATCGAAACTATGGCAAACAAATATTAAATACGAGTCGTGAAGGCGATTGTTAAACTTAACACATGACATACTATAGCTAAAATCAACGTTATTTGAACTTTAAAAAAATGTTTACATGCATTGCTTCAGAAAGTCGACATGTACTAGTGAAGGATTGTCAGATAAGGGAGCTACCATTTGATTTTTATGGGGGGCTAGGATGAAATTTGAAAAAAATAGGCAGGACAGGAGTTTTAAGTAAAAAAAAAGGCAGGATGAGACACTTGCAAAAAAAAAGTCAGGATGACAATTTTTGTAAAAAAAGTCAGGATAAACTAAAAAAAAAAAAAGCAGGACCAGATAGAGTGAAAAATAAAAAGGCAGGACAGAGATTACAACTAAAAAAAATGCAGGACAAAAATTTTCATCCTAGCCCCCCCATAAAAATCAAATGGTAGCTCCCTAAAGTCTCATTCCTTAGCTAGTGACACTGATATACGATAACTGTTTTCCTGAAGCATAAACCATTTTGGTGCATGTGTGATTGTAGTCAAATTATTTAAGGTAGGTCTAGCAGTCATGACAGGTTTTACATTATTGTATAAATGTTGATTAGTTATTACCGTGTTCTCAGCATTAAAGTACCATAAAGGTAGCATTTATATCGAAAAATGTTTTGATCTGCATTGAATTATATGCACTACTTAAACTGAATATATGTATATTAATATGTTCCCCTAGGATTTTCAGACCTAAACAATTACCAGTAATTCCAAAAAAAATATGCCAGATTCAAGCAAAATTATACTTTGTATAGATAATGGTTATATATCGTATATGGTGCAATAGAAAATGCAGTCTTAGTCAATGTTCTTTCAACTTTGTACTTGTTTTGGCTCTCTAACTTTTTTTTTATCTGAGCGTCACTGATGAGTCTTATGCAGAAGAAACGCGCGTCTGGCGTATTAAATTATAAGCCTGACCACGACCACGGTACCTACCTTTGATGACTATTAGTAAACTACGGAGAAGCTGAACACTATCCATGTATTATGAAATTCCGAAACTAAAGTTGAATGAATTATTATAGGTCTATTCAACAGTTATTCAAAATTTCTGACTTCAGAAAGTCTGTCGATATATGCTACTATTCGTTGTTTTACGATTTTCATTAAAGCGTGTGCTTCCTTGTATCTGGACTGGCACGTTTACATATTAAGGTTAACGTTGTTGCTTTAGTCATTAGCATGATTACTTAGTCTTTATAGATTTCGATTATTAGAAAATCAAAGGGCAAAGAACCTCACTATTTTCAGAATAATAAATTAACAGTATTACAGATTAGATACCATATCTATCAATCTCTCCCCCTCACACGATCTCCCACGAAACTCCTCCTTCGACGTTCGAGATAGTCACAAACAAAGAGATAATTTCGACGCAGTTAATTACTAATATAATCATTCTGTATAGCACTGTGCTGTACTGCTTTCATCTTTTGCAATCTCTATTAATAAAAAATGTAAGGTGATAATATATATAGATGTTATCAATTATCACTATAAGTATAATATTCATCAATGGGAAAATTGAACCATACGTCATTATGTTCCATGACATTACAATTTCACACTATACATGTAAATGATACAACTGTTTTTCAACGTAACTGTTTCTATGGAATTCTCACATCTATAAAGGTTATCAGAATTAATGCGACCACGCATTTTTTCCACAAACAACCATTTAAGAGATATTTCTGTAACTAAGTTCTAGCTTGAACTTATACGTGGGGGGATAAAGTAAAAAAATACATCTTATCCAAGGACACATACAAATAATATTTTTGTACATAAATATATTTCATAATAGCAAAAGCCATGAAAGTGTCCATATTCTATTATGTATTGCATTCATAAAAGGATTCACGCACATCTTATGTATTTCAATAATTAGATTTGATGCGACAATACAAGTGAGCGTTTTAGCTAGCTATAAAACCTGGTTCATCCCATCATTTTCTACATAAGAAAATGCCTGTACCAATTCAGAAATATGACCGTCGTTATCCTTTCGTTTGATGTGTTTGAGCTTTTAACTTTGCCATTGGGTTAGCCTGTTAGGGACTCATCCGTTAAAAAAAATTCTCGGAGTTGGTTCATTATTTTCGTGATTTTACTTTTTTTTCATACACATTATTCTTTTTCGGTGGCTTTTAACTCGACTTTGTTAAACAATATATTATGGTGTATATCGTTGCATATAGTGCAGGTCAGTTACCGTGATGAAAGTCGAAAGGGAATAAAAATAGAAAGGAGACACGTAAGTGTTTACGATAGTGGCACCAAGAGGACATTTAAATAAAATTGAGAATGGAAATAGGGAATGTGTCAAAGAGAAAACAACCCGTCCGTACACGTAGAAAAAAAACAACAGCAGAAGGTCAACAACAGGTCTTCAATGTAGCGAGAAATTCCCGCACCCGGAGGATTTAAAGTTCATAAGTCGAAGAAAAAATAACGTCTTGTAAAAAAACGAAAGATTGAGCAACACGAGTCCCACTCTAAAAACCGGGGGGGGGGGGGGGCTCCGGATCTCTCCCACACGACTTAAATACAGTACAAACAATCACTACCAAAGATATAAACAATATAATATTTTTTATATAATATAGTTTTACTAATTACATCTTTCGAAATTAACAACGGGGATAGTATATAAGATTTTTTTCGATTATCACTATAACATGTATCAATGGAAATATACAGAGCAATGCGTCATTAATGTCCATGATATTTAACACAAGTATACATATGTAAGTATAATAGAACTGTTGTGAATATATAGCGATTTCTATGGAATTCTCACATCGGAATTAACGAGACCACGCATTTTAGTCGGACTCGCCTAAACTTAAACGTGGGGGATCAAAGTAAAACAAATCTCATCTTTATCAAAGGACACATAAAAATTCAGAAAAATAACATTTTACTTAACAAATATATTTCATATTAGCAAAAACCAAAAGTGTCCAAATACTATTATTCGTTATATTCAAGGTACAAAATGTAGAAATTATTCGTTTATTTATTAAAAGAAGGAATCACACATCCACGCAAACCTACACACACACATACATGATAGATAATAATCAACGATCAATCCAACTTGTTGGTGTGGGACGGTTTATTTTCTAACTTAGGTTCCCTATCCGCATGATCTGGCAATGGTTGTGGAACAAACTACTAGTATATCTGATTTCTGATTTGTAAGCAATACTGCACACCCCTACTTCAACAGTCACCCAACTAGTTCGTCATATACGATATTTACTTGTACGACTTCAAACACTATATGTATATTTGTTACAGTCCAAAAATACATATAAAGTGATTCCGTCTTTATTTTGTAATACTAGTACTCTTTTTTCTATTCTAATGCTGTACACTTGACAAAGACCAGGATTTGGAGATCTAACAAACATCAATGTCACTGTTTACTTACATGCATCAAGGTATATATACAAACAAAAACAAAGGATATTTATAAGGCTACAATTTTCGGTACGCCAGATTCGCATTTCGTCTTTACATCAGTGGCGCTCGAACCAAAACGGTTAGAAGCCCAAATTAGGAACGAAGTACATGCCAAATAATTTTCATTTCCACATTATTTTTCATGACACCTAAAGCATACATATAGATACAATTATGATCGTTGTTTATATATCCTACAGTGGCCATTAAATATGCAATAGCATGCGCCTCTTTCTATAATATAAAGCTGAACAGATATGCAATAGCATGCACCTCTTTCTATAATATAAAGCTGAGCAGTATTTGTATTAACCATGGTCTTAATAATAATATTGTCATCTTCATCTGCTCATTTAACTGTCTTAACTGAAAAATAGTCAATGCAGTCCAGACAATGGTCGGAGTCCGACTCAAAGGAGACGTTCTCTAATCTTTTCGATGACCCAAAACCTAATCAGAGGCTCTGTCCCATTTTGTCTGATGCTTGTAGAATTCGGGAAGTGAAACGACATATCTAAAAATTTATAAATTATTACTTCTGACTTGATGGAAGCAAAAATAACATCTTTGCCTAAATATATGAAAGATGTTCATCATTAATCCAAAGATATGTATTCTCTTACCGGGGCACATAACGTTAGCCTTGTGTCCTTTTGAACTCGATTGCATTTTCTTAATCGGTTCTTAGTTTGAAACTAGAGATGTAATACATGATGAGCAAATCAGTTTTCGCTGTAGTAAAAGTAAACTTTTGATCTTTGGAGTACGCTAACATCTATTACTAAAACTATAGTTATGTACGAACATATATATACTTAGATTTGTTTTGAAGCCTTTTGTTAAAAGAGCAATTCTAGTTTATTGCTTATAAGGAGAAGCGAAAGATACACAAGGGATACTCAAAGTCGCTAATACATTGACAATACCATATAAAAAAAAGAGATCAAAAGAAAATAGGCCGTGACATGTACAACTCAACACAGAAAACTGAAGACCGAGCAACACGAATCCCACCAAAAAATCGTGGTAATATCAAAATTAATTAGATTGGGTAATATCGAATGCTCCGGAAGGGAAGGAAAGTTTGAAGATCTAAATGAGTTTCATGTGTAAACATGCATTTTCAATTAGCCATTAAAGTATACTATTCTTGCATTTTCTTTTAGGTGAAATACTAGTAGTAATATTACCAACTGCATGCATGGATCATTTGGGTGTAAAACAAGGCTGTTTTTATCGCCAGTATATTATTCAATATGTTTTTGATATGCATTTGGTTTCTAAACTTCTATATATAGTATTTTGAAATGACAAAAGCTGTATAACGAGGTCAGCAAGTAGAGCTACATGCACATGTATATTTAGTTTACTGTACAGTGTATTTGTTAAAATGCTGCTGGTATTTACAAGGGTATACAGGAATTGTTCGCGGATTAATGCATTCTAGCACAGAGCTTTGATCATCTCCTTTGTGGGTGTAAGCTAATATAGCAAAACAGTGCAACCAAAAAGGGATAAGAGTTAAAAACTGCGGCTTATGTTAAACAGTGGATTTGTGGTTCAGGGTCTGCTTACCCTTCCGGAGAACATGATATCACCTCCGTTTTGGTAGGGTTTGTGTGTACTCAGTATTGATTGTCTTTGCATGTTTTATTCATGGCGTTGTCAGTTTATTTTGTATGTCTCTTTGATGTCTTTCGACACTCTTTTGGCTTACTATGCAGATGTCTACAGAATCATAAAGTAATTTTAAAATGCCGGGTGGACCACAAGTTATATAAATAAGGAGGAAAATTAGAGTCATAGAATAAATGAACTGCAGTTAAAAGAGTGTTCTTGTTAGACTTAAAATGCTTTGACCACAAAATTGATTGCACAACACGCAACTATTACCGTAAATCTCATAATTCTCACCTTTTATAGAAACAATCTTGTATTTTATTTTTGTAGAATGTTATTTGTTTTATATTGTGTATATAGTATGTGCTGTATTTTTCAATGATACATGCAGCTGTACATTATAACTGGTGAGACATTGTTTTAAAAGAATGTTGTGTTTGAAGACAATATGAAAACGGATGGTATGCATGCAATGGTTAAGTCATTTTTGTATGTATGGACGTCTCGCACTGACTTGTTATACTTTTTTTGTCACAATAGCTGTTGATACCTTTAACAAGTCGTCGCGGAGACATACATTTATTTTACGAAATCTTCTCTGAAAATCTGGTTGCACTCATTTCCGTATAAAGCGTCTAAATTTTAAACCTTTTTATGTGTATAGTAAAGAAAAAAATCATAAGATTTCGATGCTGTCAGATGTAGGACGTTAACAATCGGAAATTGTAACAAAACTGCAATTGTTTTCTTTTTCTGTATTTACAGGCACGTGTCTGGAAATAATTTCCTGTATATCATGAATTAATAACTGACTGATGTAGAATATATATTTTAAATACAGTGCTACATTGTACGTAAAATCTAACCCATCCTTTTTTCTCGTGTTTCGTTTCTACGTACATATATATAAAATTACAACTATATATATTGTTTTGCGTATCCTTTACGTTAAAAAAAACTAATCTTCGCGCATCAACGAGATTTAAGTTTACAGAATGATTAAATTTTGTGAATGGTATGTATTTATTCATGAATTTTAAGTCTGTTGGGTATATTGGGCGAACTTAAAATATACATAATAACATACATGTGTGTGTATATGTGTATGGTAAAAAATAATCGTAAATATGTGAAAATAAAAAAAATATGGATGTCTAGGCTGCCCAGGCGGGTCAACATTTTAAAATAAAATGAAGTTTAGAATATTTTTATCAACAGATTTTTTTTTTTATACTTGCTAAATAGATTCTAAAATGATAAATATTTTCGTATCGTTTGGTTTCTGATGGAGAGTTGTCTCATTGGCACTAACCACCTCATCCATACTAAATTATTTTAAGCCCCAAAGTATCAAGAGAATGGTGTGTGTCAAATTCCATCACGTATTTTAATAGATTTTGAATGTAAATTTAATAATCATAGTATTTAGAAAGTTATCGCATTGTTTCCAACTTTTTGTCACAAAGAAAATAGAATATTTATATAATGACTATTGATTTCATAAGGCACTAGATACGGTCATTGCGATATATAATGAAATTTCAATAAAAAACGTCATAAAATCGATCATAATATCAGATTTATATTTGGAACTTAAGACTTCATTTAAATTTAAATCTAACGTTTTTTTATGAATAAAGTCTCTGTATTTGTGAAGAAGGGAATAAACGATTAAAAAAGTTTGGAAGAATGGCTTATAGTCAACTGTGGTAATTGAACCCTTGATTTTAGATTTTCTTGACTTTACATTTTCTCAATATATCTAATCGCTTTACTTTACTGTTCAACGTATATTCAACTTTTATATCAACTTCCTTAGTGAGCTCTTTAATATTTATAAATAGCAAATGATCATAAATGTATTTAACTTATTCACTTATGAAAAACGATTTTAATTTAGTACTAAGAAGATTCTTGTTAATTTATGTACCTTAACGGAAAGTAAGAAATGTCACTAAAATTCGCATTTTTTTTTTTAATTTTTCAACATATACGTCAGTAAAATCAATATTTTAATATGTGTACAATGTACCAGTGACTTCAAAAGAAATTGTAGGAGTCTTCATTTTCTCTCTCTCTCTCTCTTTGGGTCAAATATTTTCAAAACGAAAGTCACATTTATACAAGAAAAGCCTTAATATTATCACTTTGAACGTTAAGTACACGTATGTAGTAATTATTGGGGCAAAAAAAAATAAAAGTAGGTTTCTTCATCTTTCAAGACGGTTTATTTTTTACCAACAATTGCCTGCAGAATATACACAAAAACAAATAAACTAGCATCATCTACAAATTTCTGTTGATCGAATCACCTTTTTTTTTAGTGAATGGACAAAATCGGTATCGATTACGTGATACTGCTATTTTACCTTAAGTCTATTAACACAAAAATGTAGTAATTATCTGTTATTATCCCTCTTATACCTGTCAATATAAACAACTGTTGATCTACTGACCCGATTAGGCCGTTACAATATCCCCCCAGAGGCAACTATTATAGGGCAATTATCTCTTTTAGCAATGCACAGGAAATCCTCATCGCTGACCCCGTGTATTATAATCTAATTGATCAAAATTATTAAATGATTACTTAATATTCCTGTCTTTTGAAACTGTATTCTTATTCTAACCCCCTGGAGAGGCAAATCAATTAGATAATAACACGCAAACGATTGTAATCACGTGACAGTTGAAGGTCGTCAATGACACTGATAATTCAATGAAGTGAGTAAACACAACAGGAAATGTAGTCCACTATATAATATTGTTCGAATTTCATATTTTTCAAAACTGTTAAAAGTAACTGGTAAGTGAATACAGTAATTTTTTGTATTTTAAATATATTTTATAAGTTGGAGAACATTTTACTCTAAACTTTAAAAACAAACTTTTCATAATAATCTCCGGCGTAGTAATTGTAACCTGAATATAGATAAAAACATAGCTTTTAACCGCGGTTGTAATGTTCCATTAATAGAATAAAAGAGGCGGTATCTTATGACGTTGAATGTTTTTCATTGGCCGAAAATAAGCTGTCTGATTTGTCACACAGATAATAGTGTGCAGAACACATTCAAATACACGGTATAAAGTAGGGCAAACATTCATTACATCTCAACAGTTGAACTAGACACTCAAAGGACATAATATAAAATACATTTTTTCTACATATTATATTGTTTTTGTTTATGACATTTTCATTGGAACTCATGTGTTAGCATTGATAGTGTCAATTCATTAACGATTTATTCACGTATGTGTTCACTTGGTTTGTAAGCGGCTATAGTTTAAAGTGTTTTATTTTTAGTTTCCGAATGCCTTGCTTGGAGTGTGTTACCAATATGAGCGACGATTTCTGCAGTCGTGAAAGCTTAGGGTCGGTGCTACGGGAAGGGAAAACCGTTTTGATACTCGACTGTCGACCACAGGCCGACTTTATCCGATCTCATATCAAAGGATCTATTAACATTACACTGCCTGGACTAATGGTCCGACGATTGAAGAAGGGAAATCTTAAAATTCAATGTGTTATCCAAAACAACGAAGCCAAAGACAAATTTAATAAACTATGGAAAACTCATGATGTTATCTTATACGATCAAAGTTCCACGGATAATAATTGCAACACGTCCCAAACTGTAGATTTATTAATGAAAAAACTTCAACAAGATGGAGCCACGGCTAGAATTCTAGATGGTAAGTAAAACGTATACTTAATTGAGTTTAATGACAATGTCCATTTTCAGAAGTAAACTTTACATTCAGTTTGAAGTGTAAATAATTTTTTTTTTCTTATCGAAATATACACTGATCATGTTTATGTGTATAGTTGACATCTTCCTTAATATATCTTGACGTATGCATAGCTTTCGGCATTTCTTTGCTATCTTGTAGGATAAATAACATTTTGTTTATTCACATTGATGAATGGGTTTCGGACGATTAACTTTAACACTGGACACTTACAAAATTCCTCCAATTGAAACCCCCATCATAAATGTACACTTTATCTGTTAATTTCATTGAAGATAACCAAAACTCTTATCAATGAAATATATCCATGGGCTTTATCTGAGACAGGAAGCACGACCTAGATGATAAAATATTTGTTATTTGCATTGTATGCCAAAGTAAACATTTCTATCTCGGCTAGTGGCTAAGTAAATAAATTGACTGATAACGAAACTAAAATTAAAAAAGGCTCTGTAAGGAGGTTTTATTTTCCCAATAACATTGTATTTAATCAATCAAATATTTATTTTTCAGGAGGCTTTGAAGAGTTTGAGAAAACCTCACGAGACTTGTGCGAGGGGACCAATAGTACTGATGAATCAATATATGGCTTATGTAACTTGAAAATATCTGACGACTCTGGAGTTGGAACTTCTGAATCCGACAACGACAATGTTAATTCTCCTTCACCTCGCTCACAATACCCAGTGAAAGTGCTACCATATCTTTACTTAGGAAATGCACAGAACTCAGCAGACTTGAATCAACTTAAAAAATTTGGAATTAAATATATTTTAAATGTGACTCCGAACGTACCAAACAAATTTGAAATGGACAGTGACTTCAAATACTTACAGATCCCAGTGGCGGACCAACTATCTCAAAATCTCTCAGCTTTCTTCCCACAGGCCATAGCTTTCATAGGTAGGTACACATTTTATTTCATGAGAACGACAAAAGATATCATTTATGTGAATGAAATTGATAGGGTAATGAATTTCACCTCGCTTGACACGACATTATTAATGGAAATTTACAGGATGTACGCTTGTTTGATCCTCATTTCCGGCCAATTCAAACACAAAGTCTAGCTTTAAATGTTTGATTAGGGGCGATAACCATAATTTACTTTGAATATTAAATGACCTATTATGTAGTCATTTTCGGTGCTTATATGTATTTTGTTGACAACCATAGAGAACAGAGTAGGTCAACAACGCTGACACGTTTTGAAATGTCATTAGTATTCTATGCATCGATGCAGTGTAACTGTACATGTAGATTAAGTAAATATAAGTTCACTGTAACATCTTGCTTATAAAGTACTATGAGTCATACAGAAAATTATAAGTTTTCTTATTTGTATTTTCAGATGAGGCTAGAGAAAATGAATGTGGCGTATTGGTGCATTGTTTGGCGGGAATAAGCCGGTCTGTGACAGTAACCTGTGCTTATTTAATGCAAAAACAACACATCAGTTTAAATCAAGCCTACGACCACGTGAAACAGTGCAAACCAAATGTATCGCCTAACTTCAATTTCTTGGGACAATTACTCGAATTCGAAAAATCCATTTTGTGCCAAAATTCCACTCAGTCAGTGAACGAGTTCCACTTTCAGTGTAATGACAATGTTAAAGTTCCTACAACTCAACAGAATTGTGAGGCAGCAACGTGAACATTTTGATTCATAGTTATTGGTCAAAATTAAAAAGGACTAAGCGATCCGCCAAATGTCAAACATAGCGGCACCGAGGTCGGCACAGTCGAAGTAGACAATATTATAAATAGCCCAAGGAAGTCTTTCAGAGTTTTTGTCATGAACATGAATACTGTGTATCAAAATATCTTCAAACGGCAGCTTTTGAACAACTATTCTCTCATTTGAGATAACCATTGCAGTTGTCACAGAAATTCGACGGGTTTAGGTTGGGGAACGTGCGCACGTTTATTTCCCGCCAAAAGTGTTCATTCATTGACATTTCATAGTCTAATATCGTTATCAATCATTCACTTTTGTTATTCATTATTCATTATTCATTGTTGTTATTACTCTTGAAAAAAAGAGATTAAAATGTCTCCAGTTAAAACTGTCTGCATTCTTAATAGTTTCCCTCACCAACGTACAAATTAAAAAACCACGTAATTAATAATGTATTGTTTTAAATACATACATTACCGACACTAATTAACATAAGAATTTTTACACTTTCAACGTATACAGGAGAAACGTCAACCAATCGAACTTTTTTATTTCAATATCCTGTAGCATGTTTTATACACAATCTAGGACAACAACCCTTATATCAACGAAAAAACTAAATCGTATAACTAAAACATGTGTTAAATGTTCACAGTCATGTAGATGTGACCTTTTGTTTATGAACCGTAATTGCAAATGTAAGTTATTCCTGTTTCGCATCTGTCATTTCTGCACAAGATTAATATGTAGTTAGCAATTATATAATGTTGGTTTGATGTGATGTATGGGAACATTTTTCTCAAGGATTTTTGGCACTTAAGCATGTTGATGGTATCAGAATAGGGCGTCTCAGTCTTTGTATCTGGCCTGTTTTTCATAGAAAACAGTTATCACTTTTGTGTGAATGGTATTATGACTAAAATCATTTGGAGTTCTGGTATTTCGATTCATATGTAAAACAGTTATCAAATGTTAACTGCGTTGTATTTATAATGCAGTTGAAATAGTACTAAAGGAGTACGGCGTCTTTTGAAGCTAGATATATCTGGCTAGTATTTCACTAAAACAATTATCGCTTTTGTCTGAATGATATTGTGACAAAAATCACAAGTTATACAGTTCTCGCAGTTCGATTCATGTCAGTACAATGTATGTTTGTCAGTGACAAAAAAAACTGTATGTTATTAGGTAGTTGAAATGTTACTATATGAGAACGGCGTCTTTAAGCTATATACCTAGCTTGTATTTCACTAAAACAATTATCGCTTTTGTGTGAATGATATTGTGACGAAAATCACAAGTGAAACAGTTCTCGCATTTCTATTCTTATGTCAGAATATTTGTCAGTGACAAAAAAAATGCTACATGGTATAAAGCCGGTGAAAAGTCTCCACATGATGAACTTCTCTGGGTTTTGCAGTCTCATGGACCCTTTTCCGGCATCAGTATTATGGTGCCGTATAGCAACATTTAACTTTTAATTAGATAAGCATATTTGTTTATTATATGGATAAGAAAAATGATTTGGGCGAGGAATCATGATGAAACCGTTCAGCAAGTAAAACGTTAAAAAGCTTTTCAGTATTCCTATGACATGTTAATAGCAATCTGACCCCTTTTATCTTCAAAGTGAATCATACAAGATGACATTTCTGAAATGAGATAAGAGGTACACTGAAATGGGACACTGTGACAGTGCAACTCTCACAGTCTTTAACAATAGACAACTATCTGTACGTTATGAGAAGCATTAAATTTACCCAATACTGCATCGAAGATCTTCCATCGAAAAGTAAAGCTCTAAATGACAAATTATATTAAGATGCATCTAATATCAATCATTTGATATCTGTTCTTTTGAAGAAGACATTATTTCAGAAAAGAAATTTGTTTGTCTTACTATTGAGACTTTTTGTATAAGTGTCTTTTCTCTCTTATAAAAAGGTTTAAATATATTAACCCTCCCCTTTTAATCATTTCCAAGATTGTATAATTATTTCAGCATAGCATGAATGTTCAAACCGATAAAGAAAATAATTATACAATTTCCTCCATGTGCCTCGTCGTCTCTTAAGCTATTAAACACTTGTTAAGGTCAAAATGCAGAAACCATATCGTATGAACTGTTTGCTTTTTAAATAACATTTTATCCCAGAAGTAGAACGAGTGTTTTATGGGGATTTATCTGTAATACACCTACATAATATCAGCTGAGATAAGAAAAAATAAGATTACCTGAACCGAAAATACCCCAAATCGATACCAAGGAAGTTAATTACGTATTGGGAAAACCAGGTTTACCTGTACGGTCTCTGTTGATTGTCTAATGACCTTGGGTAAAACATTTATTAAAAAAGAATCAATTTAGAAGTTAAGTGATTTTATAGAACTTATAGCAGAAAGCTTTGGAAGCATTTTGACAGATAATGAAGTTTCCACTTCCTGTTTAGACGACATGGCGCCTTCATACATCATATCAACATTACTTGTCAAAACTTCACATCATCAGGTTATGATACGCCTTTTAACCACTGGTTTGGCATAAAGTACGATCTATCAGAACGTGTTCAAGAGTTTCGGTACCAGTAATAGGATCGAAGAAACCAGAAGCATATATATACATTTGTACCACTTATGTTTGGCATGGGTTTGAAATCTCTGTAATTAACGAACGATAATTTTTCATGTCCATGATTTTTTTCTCGTTACTTTAAATGGTAACCAAACATCATTTTTCAGAAGAAATTCTTTTAAAAACATCTTTCATAATTTTAATGATAAGTTTTGATTTTGATTGTGTCTGTGTACTTTTTTGTGTGGTTTGTATCCTCTAATCCATGGAATTTGATATGCAGATAATGTCGTCACAATGTTAGCAACATAACTAATCCATTAAAAGAACATGTTTCAATTAAATTCAGTTTCAGCACATCAAATCTAACATGCTTGTATTTTTGTTGATATCTCGCTGGGCGATGTGGTTATCTGTATCACAGGTCCATTCTTTACACCCTGCCAAAAATCTGCATACAATTATGCTTGAATCGTCACCATTCATCACAAAATTTTCCACTGTTTGTAAACAGAATTCCAACATAATACCCTTTGTATAAGCAGTCAAAACTTAAAGCGTATGGGAAAATTGAACATACAATGAAAAATCTAAGAAGTAGAAATTAATTTAAGTCAAACGAGCAGATTAACATTTTTTCTCGTCCATTTATGGCCTATTTACATTCCGCAGTTTTCAGACGACTGTGATTTATTGAAACAGCGTGACACAGTTATTCATGTATATTGTGGTCGATCAGGGGAAGGTGTAAAAGGCAATACAGAGATACGAGATACAGCGATACAAGATACGAGATACGAGATACGAGATACAAAATAACTGAAAATTATATAATAATTAATTAAAGCTAAAAAAATGTATATTATGGAAATACATGAAACTTGTTAATGCATTAATCATTGATATTAATGTTTTTACAAATTTCAGTTATTCTAATACAATGGCATAAAGAGGACACAGTCTTATGCAAAAAAAAAAAAAATTTAAATTCTCTATGGTTCATTTGAAAAAAATTATATAAAATTGCTTATTTGGTGACAGATCTTGCAAGATAAAAACTTGCATTGATGAATATCTATCAATTATTTCAGTTATTTTGAATTGAAGAATCATATTTATCTTAATGACATAATATGTATACATTTAATTGTTGTTATCAGAATTAAAAAAAAAATGTTTTATGTTTTTCAATATTTAAGACACAACCTTGTAACACTCATGAAATGTAGCATATCAAATTAACAAACCATAGGTCCCTTTCAAAAATAAAAAAATATACTGACAATTTGTTGAAAGTGTATGTGGAAAAGGTAATAAAATTGCATTTTTATCAGTAAACTTTTTATCACAATGTCAGCAATTAAACAATTTTGAAACAGTACAGAGGTTAATAGTGTCACTTTACATCTTAAAAATATAATAAACTGAGGTTATGGGAATGGTTCCAATGTTGGACAATAAATAAGCCACTGCTAGATACTGGTTCAGCAAAGCAACATGTCGAAGAATTTTTTTTTAAAGAAAACTTATGCAGAAGCCCTTAGGGGTTTACCAGAACGAGAAATGAAAGGTAAGTTTTTTTCTTATTATTAGACTTTTACACTGTGAGCTATTGTGATCACTTGAAGTCTGTCGTCTGTGTCATTCCTTAAGGTTTCATGATTTGATATTTGTTTTGAGAACCACTAAATATAATTTCACCAAACTTTGCAGATATGTTCCTGTCAATGTCCTTTTTAAGTGTTGTTAATTTGTTCCTGAAAGGTGAATAAACATGTCTGCCATGGTGGGTGTAAAATGTGTGGCTGAACGTACATAAATTTCAAATATTATATATTCAAATAATAGTGCATGATTGCACATTTGGTTCATTAACACTATCAGACCCTGTGAAGTCAGCATATGCAAAATTAACAGAAATATCTACCTAACATTTTTATACATATAAACACATGAAGATATGGTATGATTGCCAATAAGACAACCCTCCGTCCAAGACCTATACATACATGTATAGAAGTAAATATAAGCAATTATAGGTTATAATCATATGTCACAGCCTTCAACATGGAGCTTCACACTGCAAAGACTTGTAGTAAGCAATAAATGGCCCCAAAATAAGTGTAAAACAATTCCT
Organism: Mytilus trossulus; assembly: GCF_036588685.1. NCBI lineage: Eukaryota > Metazoa > Mollusca > Bivalvia > Mytilida > Mytilidae > Mytilus > Mytilus trossulus. The sequence goes on from NC_086373.1 coordinate 55,123,908, forward strand.
ACAGAACAAACCAAAGGCCAGATTTATTTAAAAAACTTTAAACGAAAAACAAATATGAGGAACAGCAACAAGCGACAACCAGTAAAATTACACCCTCCCGTCTCGCGACAGGTACTATATAGTGTATGTATTATAATAGATACACCATGAGGGGGTTAACCCAAGTAGGTGTATCTTATCTACAAACAAGATATTATGATTAATGTAAAACGTTTTTTTTCAGGATTTTTACCTTATTTTACGGGAAAGCATGATAATAGCAGGGTATCAATACACTAACGACATTATGGTGTAATTAACAAGAATACTCGAAATAATTTACACCTTGTTTTTGATTGGGGTATTGCATTGGGTTAATTAAAATTCATTTCTTGATAAGATATTAAATATTCCTTAAATTTAAATAAACGACTAGACTTTAATAAAACCATTGTTATTTCATTTTATACAAATATATAAAAGTCTTTTTTTCTACTTCTGTGCAATGATTGTGTTTCCCTTCACAAGAATATTCCCTTTTCGTTTTTTGAATGATGTCATACTTAAAAAGTGCATGCATATGTTAAGGTCAAGAAAGCACTAAATACTCCTTATCAACAGTGAATACAACATTATATGACCTTCAAATAAACTGAAGAAATTTATTGTTTTTATCACCATTCATCAGTATTCAGTCGTCAATATGTTTCTGCTTCTTAATGACCTTTAAGTTGAAATAATTACCTTGGGGGAGAGGGGAGTTAAAAAGTTATGGATTGGCCTCTGATGCAAAATAATATACCTTTATCTTTTTAATTAGTAAAAATGTGCTGCGCTTAGCACAGCTTGATATGACCACAGGTCAAAACCTGAACAGTTTTCAACTTTGATACAGGTCTGAATTTAGATTGTAATTATACACCAGAAAAAGAATTAGGGGTATATATAGGAATCACCCTGTCCGTCCATCCATTTGTCCGTCCATCGTTCCTTCCGGATTTCCGTTCATCCATCTGTTCGTCTATCGGTTTGTCCTTTTGTCTGTCCGTCCGTTTGTTTGTCAATATGTCTTGTAAGGACAACTCTTCGGATATTTCTGGGGTTTTTTTTTTCTTACTTAGTTTTAATATATAATATGTGGCAACAAGTCTTTTAAACCTAACATCTAAACAGATGGATCAATCTTGATGAAACCTAACCGTAACAATTTTTTTGTTGAAAAATGTGGTACAATTTAAGAGAGATCCATACACTGCAAGTTATTGTCTGAAAGCTAGAAAAAGGCTTGTTTTTGGCCCCTAATTTCTGAATGGTTTAGACAATTACCCCTAAATACACCCAACATTTTCTTTGTGGTAAAAAAAAAATCATTTTTCTAGTTTCCGGACAATAACTTGTGAATACAATTTTTGATTGCCACAAGGTTCAATACCACAAGTAGAAGGTTGAGATTGATTTTGGGGGTAAATGCCAAAACCGTTCAGGAATGAGGGACCAAAAAGGGGCCCAAAACAAGCAGTTTTCTAGTTTTCAGACTATAACTTGTGTTAAAGTGCATGGATATCTCTGAAATTGTACCATATTTTAAAAAAAATTTAAATTTCTTAACAATTTATTTTTTGGGGGAGTGGGGTGGGGGGGGGGGGGCAGGGCCAAAAGCAGGGAGGGGTCCCTTTGGGAATTTTTTTTTTTTAATTTTCAAATGACTATAACTTAAAAACAGTATGTGATAAAGACACATGGTCTTCAGTGATGATCACAGGAACATAGAATAAAGCAAATACAATAAAGGATGAGTCCCTAGGAGTCAACCCCACCCCCTTCAATTTGAGAATGTTCTAATATCTTGTAAATGGTCCAGATCCCCACCCCCAAACAATAAATATTCGTGTATGGGACAATAAAACAAATCAAATGCAATGTAGGGGGAGTCCCCAGGGGGTCACCCCCTACCCCTCCTGTTTGATAACTTGTGAATGGTCCAGATCACCACCCCTAAACCATATATATTCTTGTATGGGACAATAAACAAATCAAATGCAATATAGGTGGAGCCCCCGGGGGTCATATTGACCCCCTCCTGTTTGATAATTTGAAAACGGTTGAGATCCCCACCCCATAACCATATATATTCTTGTATGGGACAATAAAACAAAACAAATTCAATGTAGGGGGAGTCCCCAGGGGGTCACCCCCACCTCCTCCTGTTTGATAACTTGTGAATGGTCCAGATCCCCACCCCTAAACCATATATATTCTTGTATGGGACAATAAAACAAATTAAATGCAATATATGTGGAGCCCTGGGGGGTCATCTTGACCCCTCCTGTTTGATAATTTGAAAACAGTTGAGATCCCCACCCCTTAACTATATATATTCTTGTATGGGACAATTAAACAAATCAAAAGTAATATAGGTGGAGCCCTGGGGGGTCATCTTGACCCCCTCCTGTTTGATAATTTGAAAACAGTTGAGATCCCCACCCCTTAACTATATATATTCTTGTATGGGACAATTAAACAAATCAAAAGCAATATAGGGGGAGTTCCCGGGGTCACCCCCACACCCATTGTATTTGATTACTTGTAAACGGTCCAGATCCCCACCCCTAAACCATATATATTCTTGTATGAGACAATAAAACAAATCAAAAGAAATATAGGGGAGTCCCCAGGGATTACCCCACCCCCTCCAGTTTGATAACTTGTAAATGGTCGAGATCCCCACCCCAAAATCATAAATATTCTCGTATGGGTCAATAAAACAAATCAAATGAAATATAGGGGAAGTCCCCGGGGGTAACCCTTACCCCCTCCTGTTTGAGAACTTGTAAATGGTAGAGATCCCCACCCCTAAACCATATATATTCTTGTATGAGACAATAAAACAAATGAAAAGAAATATAGGGTAGTCCCCAGGGATTACCCCACCCCCTCCAGTTTGATAACTTGTAAATGGTCGAGATCCCCACCCCAAAATCATAAATATTCTCGTATGGGTCAATAAAACAAATCAAATGAAATATAGGGGAAGTCCCCGGGGGTAACCCTTACCCCCTCCTGTTTGAGAACTTGTGATGGTAGAGATCCCCACCCCTAAACCATATATATATATTCTTGTATAGGACAATAAAACAAATCAAATGAAATATAAGGAGACTCTGAGGTCACCCCCCCCTTTTTTAAAGTCAAGATCCCCACAAAACTTTCATTAGAAAACATAATCATTTCAAATTTTCATTGTCATCAAATCCTTTATAAGCAAGTGTGATCGGACAGTTTTAATGGGAAAAAATATAGGGGTAGTACCACAGGGTTTATAATTACAGGGGCTTTGTTTGGGAGACTTTGTAACAGCATCCTGTTACAATTGTGTATTTTTATTTTTTAATTTTAAACTTTTTTCCATTTTTTGGCTAATTCTTGGTATATTATATAGTCTGAAAACAGATTTACTAAGTATTGTGCAACAGAAAAAATCTTCAATTAAAAATAAATTCAAATATTTTAACCAATTTCAAGTTTGTTGACTACTTTTACTCTATGTCAGAAACCTAAAATGTGTCAAATATTTAATTAGGGACGGACCATTTAACTTGCAGGGGGGGCATGGTTTTTTTTTCTGGTCAGAATTTTTTTTTGCGCGCTTCGCACACAAATTATTTATTTTTGGGAAGTAGCGCAACAAATCATTTTTTTGCAAATTTGACATTATTTTTTATGCTAAATATCCTCTGTCAGAATATTTTTTTGTCCCCTTGCTGGCCAAATTATTTATTTTCTCAAAATTCAGAATCAAAATATTTATTTACGAAAAAAACATGCCCCCCCCCCCCCGCAAGTTAAATGGTCAGTCCCTTACAATTCAAATTCAGACCTGTATCAAGCTTGAATATTGTGTCCATTCTTGCCCAAACTGTTCAGGGTTCAACCCCTGCGGCGTATTAAGCTGTGCACGGCAAAGCACATTTTCAGATCATGTTAATTAGCAACAATTTTAACACAAATCTGAAGAAATATTTTATGATTGTATCATATTAATTCCATTCCTCTCTCTTTCAGATGAACCTTCATCACCACCTGACAATACACCTGAGAATACACCTGACACAGAAATTGATGAAATAATAACTATATGGTCATCTCCTGAAAAGTCTCCATTTAAGGATGCCATAACCATAGAGAGCGATTCCAGTGACTCTATTTACAGACCACCATATAGAAAACGTGTAAAAAGACAACTACCAATGTTGTCAAGCAGTGACGAGTCATTACCCAGTCTTGAAGAGATATTAACAGAAGACAATGTTTGTAAATTAGTTGAAACCACCAAAACCAAAAAGGTTCAAGATTTCACAAGCTATCCAGGTGAATTGTTTAATGATCTGTTTGAGTCTTTTACAACTGTAAATAGAGGTTTGAACGTTGAGGAAATATTTGAGGTTATTATTAATGCTGAAAAATATCCACACAGTGTATCTGTTCCCCAGTATGTACAAAAACCAGCTGCTTTCATCATCAACAGAGAGAACTTAAAAGACCCACGCGACATTCGAGCGGATGGAAATGGTGTCTGGCGTATAAGAAACAAGGCAAAACGCAGATACAGAGTAGACCATACAGGCAAATTACAACTAATGAAAACAACCGAGGTAACAAACAGATCTTCTTATGAGCTTTGGAGATCATATTCCTTTCATAAAGAAACACCAAATTTCCGCCGGCTTATAAAAGAGATTCATGGATATCCACATGCCATTCTGCAGTTCTATTTTACTGGAGATATAGAACCAGTTGTACTCAAACCTCATGGGAATGCTAAGTCAAAGCATGCAGCACCTTACCGTAGAGTGGCTCCAAGCACACTGAATAGAATGATTGAACTTAGTAAGTCAAAAACATCAGCCAAATCAATCATGAAAGGCGTCATTAATGAAAACGGTGGTATAGAATCTTGTGGACCTAGTTCCTATCCTAGGAATGAACAACAGGTCAAAAACATAAGAAGGACAAATAAAGAGGAGATGGATGAGGCTACAGAAGTTCTTCACATGTATGACAATCAAGAACAGCCTTTCATACGAAAATTTGATGTCAAGCCAGACTTCATAGTTGTGTTAGCTTCTAACCAGCAATTACATGATTTAAAAAGATTTTGCACAACACATCCATGTAGTATAGTAGGTATTGACCCTACATTTCATTTCGGCAATTTTGATGTAACAATAACAACATACAAACATCCACTTTTGCAAGACATTACCCCAGGTAAACATATGATTAACAGAAGTCCAGTATTTGTAGGACCAACATGTGTTCATAAGAAGAAGGAAACTACTACATACTTTAATTTCTTCTCCACCCTGATTTCTGCAGAGAAAGAACTGAAATGCATCAAAGCGATTGGTAGTGATGGAGAAATAGCACTGACAAATGCCGCATTAATGGCGTTTGAAGGACATACACAGTTAAGGTGTTTCAACCACATGAGGACAAATATTCAGAACAAATTAATCAACATGGGTGTATCTCTGCACAACAGGTCACTGATACTGGCAGACATATTTGGGAAAAGTGAAAGTGCATCAATTAAAATTCTGGGGTTGGTAGATAGTCTGACACATGCTGAGTTTGATATCAAAGTTAATTCTTTGAAGGACAAATGGGAAAATATGAGTCCAGGTTTCTTGAAATGGTTTAAGACATACCAGGAAGAAACCTTTAAACAAACAATGATACAAACTATTAGATCTGAGGCTGACCTTTCATCCTTGGAGTGGTATACAACCAATGACAATGAAAGCATCAACAATGCTATGCAAAAAGTCTGTGGGAAGAACCTTACACTGCCTAAATTTATCACAGAGGCTAAAGATTATGTTGAATCACAGGAAAATCAACTAAAAATGGCAATTGTACAGGAAGGAAATTACCGATTCAAAGGGGAATATCAGCATCTGGAAGTTCCAATGCAGACATGGGCAACCTGGACATCTGAGCAGAGGAAAAGACATATTGCAAAGGTTAACAGATGTAAAGTACAGCAGAAAGAAATTGTAAATGTTGTAGCAGAAAAAAATCAGAACATTTGTATTAGTCAGCCAGCTGAGTCCTGTACATTTTCTGATGTTCCAGCATCAGTTTTAACAGATATGTGGTCAAAGGCAGGTGACATACTATTAATTGAGCATGCAGTTTGTAAGGTTCCTGGACAGCAAGACTCACGACGTGTGACCAGTATGTCTAATAGTAAAACAAGCCACTATGTTGAATACACAAGAAAATCAGGTCGAGTTTCATGCGATTGTTACATGTACAAACTGTACAAAATATGCCAACATGCAGTTGCTGGGGCTGAAGACATTGGAGTGTTAAACTTGTTTATAACCTGGCGCAACAGGAACAAAAATAACTTCACATTGACAGCAGCAGTCAACAGCACACTACCGTCTACTGCTGGGAAAAAGCCCACTGACAAGTCTACATGGAAAAGACACAAAACATCTAATGCAACAGCAACAGTGACAACAGTAGATGGTATTGTATTAGATCAAAGTGCAGAAAGCAATTACATTTTTCGCTTTCTAAGGAACACACGCATAATGGTGTGTTATGGTTGCGGTAAGAAATTCAGACAAAACATAATGGAGGTACCGGAAGAACCGCAAGATATAGTTATTGCTAGGAAGGAATTCAGACAGTATGTAAATGAAGCAGGGTTGTTAAAAATGTCATTCAAGAAAGAATTTGTTCATTACCATACTAAGAAAAGGTGTGTACTACACAAAGATCCATCTTTTGAGCCTCAAAGTATTGTTATTTCAACTGATATCAGGAGCTTACTACAAGAAAGCCACAAAACTCTAATCAAACATGAGCTAGGAATTTCATTATAAACATGTTTATTAACTAAATTGTTAATTACACAGTGCATAGAAAAAGAAGGCAATATTACATCACTTCCTAAACAACAAAAGCAGTACTGAGATTATGACCAATGTATATGATAATGACGCAAACATGTTATTTTATTGACCAGATAATGGTACTGATGTGACTGAACATGTCAAGTACATTCTGTTTTTACAAATTTCAAATATCCTTCACTTTGTATCAGATTTATACATTAAACAAAATGTTTTTTCCAAACTTTTATTAGTCATATAGTCAAAGGTTACAGGGGCATCAAATTTTTCTCTTGTCCTTCGTATTCTTCTTCCCGAATTCCTATGACGATAACTTGTCATTGATGGAATATCAATGTACATTATAATGGTAAGAAGATGTGGTAGTGCAAATGAGACCAATTTCCTTGGCAGACGGAATGTAGTTAAAGTATCGTTCGTTTTTATAATTTATTGTCTTATGGAAGAGTTATTGGACTTTGGTTATCTTGCTCTTATGATTTACTTTTATTCAAGCTCTTATAGTTTTCGTGATATGCAAAACTACGAAATGAACTAAAATGTTATATTTCAGGGTCAATAGTTCAAAAAGACCTGGTTTGTCAGATTTTTCTAAAATTGTCAGTCTTGTTCTGCTGATCCCGCAACCAGCAATGTTCAATCATTAAAGGGCTAAACACTCCTACAAGTTTTCATCACACAGGTTGGGACCAATGAAATTATTAGTAGAAATTAAAAAATGATGATTTAACATAATTTATAATATTTTATGAGAAATTATCCCCAAAAAATTGGAGCTTTCTGTAATAGAATAAAAGAATGGAAGCAGGGAATGTGTCAAAGAGACAACAACCTGACCACAATATTCAACACAGCGGGAACTCATGTACTCATAGGCGAGTTTGACCAAGCTCCAAATGTACACAAAAACATTACAGATGAACTAAACTAAAAAAAAACATGCAAGACTTGCAAAGGCTAGAGGTTCCGGACTTAGGACAGGTTAAAAAAAGGCTGGGTTTAACATGTTTATACCCATGTTAGCCAAGTTTTATCATTGTGCATCTAGATAGCTGTAATATATGGATGGGGTTAAATGAATAAAGAATAATGCTCTTCAAAAAATGAAGATTAGAGAATAACGGCAAACAAAATGAAGATTAGAGAAATGTGTGGTATAAAAATATAATGAATATTGAATAATTAATAATTAATAAAAGAAAACGCTAAACGTTAAATGTTTACAGAATTTCCCCTTCTTAAAATTTAAAGAAAATTATCAAAATTATCATTGTAAATTATATGTTTAATAGCATGTGTTATTTATCGTCATGTAGTCAAATTCACTGGAAAGAACTGGTGAAAACTTGGACATGTTACTTCAAGAAACTTTAACATTTAAATCATGCAGAATACACATCAACACAAAATCAAAAGAAAACCTTGCTGTTCTCATTCATTTTAAAGAATGTTTTTACTATTTTTTAAAGATTAAAAAAAACATGGGAAAAAATAAGAGAATAATGCGTAAAAAATCACTTTCAAAAAATAGATTATTTTTTTTCGCCGAGCGCAGCTAGATACGACTGCAGAAGTCCAATCCTCTGTTTTTAGACTATAGACAAAGAAATAGCAAAATAAATTGTGAATAATCCTTAAATTTAAAAAAAAAAAAAATTGCCCCCCCACCCCTAAAAATATTTTACCCCCAATTTTTTTTCCCAAAAAAACTGGTAATTTCGTAAATCTGGAAGAAAAAAAAGTTTGGCCCCCCATTTTTTTTTACCCCCCCCCCCCCCCCCCCCAAATTTGTTAAGAAATTTTATATTTGTAAAATGTGGTACAATTTAAGAGATATCCATACACTATAACACATGTTATAGTCTGAAAACTAGAAAAATGCTTGTTTTGGGCCCCTTTTTGGCCCCTCATTCCTGAACGGTTTTGGCAATTACCCCCAAAATCGATCTCAATCTTCTACTTGTGGTATTGAACCTTGTGGTATTGAACCTTGTGGTACAATTTCATAGCAATCAAAAATTTTATTCACAAGTCATTGTCCAGAAATTAGGAAAATGCTTGTTTTGGCCCCTTTTTGGCCCCTAATTCCTGAACGGTTGAGACTATTACCCCCCAAAACAATCCAAACCTTCCTTTTGTGGTATTGAACCTTTTGTTTAAGTTTCATAGAGATCCATTCACTTAAACTAAAGTTATTGTCCGGAAACCAATCTGTCTACGGACGACGACGACGTGATATATAGCAATATACGAACGCAAATTTTTTGCGGTCGTATAAAAAGGGGTGAAAATTAAATGTTTACAGAATAACAGACCCCCACCCCCACACTCCAGACCCTTATAAATAAGTTTTAACCCAATTGTTAAATGGTAATTTTTATGATTGTGAAAAAAAAAATAGTTAACAGATAACTCATTAAAGCATAATTTCACAAAGATGAATGAGATAAAATTCCACAGAAGTATTTGTGTGTGTCATTTTAACTCCAGTAGAAAACAGAAAGTCTTTTACAAATTATAAGGTACACAAAAACATAATTGTTATAGTGAATATTAATATGACTTTATTATTTTTAAATAAGATGACAATAAACAAATGATTAAGAAATCAATTTAAAAATCTATGTTGAAATAGTCTACATTTATATAATTAACAAGATGTTTATCTGTTTTAAATAAATAAATCACTAAAGAATTTTTATGTTTGACCATGGTAGTATCAAATTATGGCACAGGCCAATAACCTCAAATAAAATTAAAGTGTATAATCTTCAGAAGCTTTTATTTATTGTAATGCTTGATGTTGACAAATTTATCTATTAGTTCCCAGAGTTTACAATTTTAACAGTTTGTCTAAATGAAATTAGTGTAGTTCAACACACTTGACTTATTTTTTTCATATTACTTATAATTGTTTCTCATATCTCGTATCTCGTTTCTCGTATTGCTGTATCACGTATCTCGTATCTTGTATCTCTGTATTGCCTTTTACACCTTCCCGTCGATCAGGGTTTGGTTGGCGTACTGGTCTTTTTGTCTCTTCTTCGACCTACTATTTTTTTTCTGATTTTTTTTCAATATTTCTTCAGGTGGATAAACTATGTAAGTACACGAGGTATTTATGTTTTCCAATAAAAGCGACAGCAAATGAAGTAGTGTAAACAAACGGTCATAGAATAAAACTACCATGAACTGAATGAATTAAAACGCAGTACCAAAGCGTTAAGTACAAACAATCAGAACATTCATATTAATAAAATTTATCTTATCTTATCTTATCTTATTAATAAGCAAGTTGTAGGGAAGTCACATTAATCTTTGGTGAATTATTAGCTGAAATGTAAGGACAAATTGTATTCAAACAAATAAGAACAGTTGCAACTTAATTGACGTCATGCTTGAAGCAAAGTTAACTATTTTGACCATCTATGAAATTTTTTCTACAAGTATATCTTGTATCGGAATCCTCAAAGGAATGAAGATTGGAAGAACACTGTAAATGTTAAATATATCCCAGGGCGATATATTCTGTAGTCTTGTCCATCTTCTCATTTAAAGTACAATATACAACCACCTATCTCTTGCAAATTGTACAAGATATTAATTTACCGTCTAGTACATGTACATTGTCACTCACATGCCAATATCTTATTCCTTCAACTATTAAACATTGGCATTGTATGAAACAACCAATTCAAACACTAGACACACTATCGAAGTTCAAATAAAAATTTAAACCAGCTATGAAATATAGGGACATGACATTTCTTTTTAGTCGAAGGAAACTGCCTGTTATCTTAACTCAATTAAAATGTTCGGAGACGTTTTGAACTATGACATATTTATACGTGAATATACTTTGCTTATGTATGGCTAAATTTCATCTGACCCCACTTGTTGATGTGTAAATTTTTTTGACTATCCAAAATAGCCTGTCTTAAAATGAATTGACTGCCCGATAATCTCTGCTGGCTACCCTATTATTACAATAAAATCAACGGTACCAATTTTGTTGCACCAGATGCGCATTTCGACAATACATGTCTCTTCAGTGATGCTCGTAGCCAAAATATTTGAAATCCAAAGCTTATATAAAAGATGAAGAGCTATAATCCAAAAGGTCCAAAAAGTATAGCCAAATTCGTGAAAGGAATCAGAGCTTTGCATGAGGGAGATACATTCCTTAATTTATAATGATTTTTAATATTTTGTAACAGCAAATTTTAATAACACAAAAAATCCGTATTTTCATGCCAGTACCGAAGTACTGGCTACTGGGCTGGTGATACCCTCGGGGACAATTTAGATAAATAACTATAAAAACGTAAAAATTTACACTTTCCTATGATCAAAACGTGCTAATTATGTTAAAATGTTAATGCTTTATATACGGATGAAGACAAAAAACATCATAATTGGCATACCATTGACGTAGGTAAACACACATGGGCACAATCATCTGTGTTGTTCTTTCTTCATCACGTTTCAAGCTTCCTTATATACATGTTTTAAATATTATGTATGTTAAGGTATGATCCCGTTATACATATTGCATTATGTATGCCGTATTTGTATCTCACCCGTCTTGCTTTGAGCAAATAAAAATTGAATAAATCTAAAAGAAAAAGGTTTTCTAACGGGTACATATGTATGCTTTCTCGCATAGCTTTGATGCTTTGAAATATTCTATGACAATACAGGAAAAGCATAGTTCTTTCAAATGAGCGCACAAATTGTAGTTAGAGCTTGCTTGCTCTGACGTTTATGAGCCAAGCAAGTCATAAACAAGCCCGACTGAAGTGAGATCAATCTCGGACTAAAGCAAAATAGTATTGTAGAGCGTAGAAAGTTTTATAGTTTTGATATTATTGCAAAACTATATACAGTGATTGTGATTAATTTTGTTTTAGTAGATCTTAAGATATTTGAATTGGTCTGCCATTCCATCTAAAGCTCCGCACCGAATGTGTAGTGAGAAAGTGAATACATCAGGGGTCAAGTTAACTCGAATAATTCAAGCCCTTTCCGTGTCCGATTTTCTCCCACACGAGGAGCCTTCGTAGATCAGCGGAATATAACGACTGAATTATTCGGGTTAGGGTCAAGTTTACATCTGATTGTCACCGCATGTAATTAGGCCGCCATGTTTTAGGATAGAAAGATGTTTAGTCTACACGAGCTGGTGTATATGTCTGTGGTTCTTTATATATAAAGCATTACCTAATTAAATATATAAACACATGCACACTACATGTATCAACGATTTTACAACGGTATAAAATTACAAAAGAGCAAAAAACTAAAGAGTATGTTAAATTGCTTTTTTCTTTAACTTCAAGGAGCTTAACATTTTCAAATGTAAAAAATGTATCCTGCATGAAGAATTGTATATATTATTTTCTAAATATACAGAAATGTATTTTATATAACACTCAATTTGTAGCCTACTTATATGGTAGGACATTTCCGTTATCACCTGTACCAAATTTGGTAATTAAATGGGATGAATAGAACCTGTGTTACTGTTTATGACACGATGACGTTATGTATTTGGCAGATCAGACAAAATATCTAAAATATTCACACACCAACCCATAACATATGTACCTTTCACATATGTTACACATGACAACCGTTCTGAACAAGAAGAATGCCACAAAACAATACCATTGTAAATATGCAGGTGTGTCCTTATTTTTATGAATGAATTTGTTGTTACAAATTTGGCATCTGATAAAAAATCAATCAATATACTATAAGCATGAATGAACTGATATTGATTTAACTGGACTCTGCCTACTGAATTAATACAAAGTTCAACTGAAACTGTGCTTGATATTGATATGATTGAAATGTAATACGTGCATATGTAAATACAATATGCATTAACATTCGAAACAAGACTTCCAAACATTATAAACAGAAAGCCGAATAAATGATATAAACGTTATAAAAAATGTACGGAAGCGTATTAGCGCTACTCAAACTTTTTAATATTTCTTTCTATGCTGCATTATGTGTTATCTCATATCTTATTGAAGTTTCAACGGAAGAGACTGGTTAAACATAGAGGAGGTTGCATACCGCCAAAAAAGTTCTTCAAATTTCAGAGCTTGCTTTAATAATGCACCATTCATATAACTCTTAGTTGTGCTTTATATAAAACTGAATTAATACGCCATGGAGGATACTGAAAGCAAGGATTTGTATGGTTGTGTTGTTTATAGAGCTCGTCTATTAAGATACGACCCATATACATTATAATCCCTTGAATAACCTCATCATTAAAGGGCATCACTTTAGCATTGTAAAAAGACCTTTGCGTATTGTCATTATTGCAATGTAACATTGCTTTTACTTGAGTCCATTGTCAATTGTTTTAAACATAATTAATTACATGTATTGTTTTCTAAAGATTAACATTTATGACCATACATCCTGTCAACTCTTATATGTTTGCCTTATAAATGGCCATGACTGATTGATACGTCGTATGCAATCCTTCGGAGGTGTACTGATTGATATTTTGATATAATTTGTCTTTTTGTTATTATTTGCTTTTTTCTGTGTGTAATTACGATCTCACGAATCAAGCCCTTTCCAACTGATTTGTACAATGTAAAAATAAGAAGAGACCTTAAGCAACAAGCAAAAACCAGATCGCATGAGTTGTTTAAAGTTTGCACTAGCCGGGACTTCAATGGATTTGGCTTACTATCGAAGGTGTGAATGGGAATGCATTGGCAAAATTCATTTTTATATATATATACAACAACATATATCGATATGATATGCAAAGCTCTAAATTGTCTCTTGGACTTGTCTTTTAAAGTTGAGATTCAATTCAACATAAAAAAACAGAGATCTGCAATTAAATGTGTCACTCTGAATTAAATATCAGTTGCTGTACTTCATAAAAGATTTCATACATTAACGACATAACACAAAGTACCACGATAAATGATAAATGACGAAAACAAAATGTACAGCATCAAAACAAAAATATATTGCTGTATTACTTCAATCTATAAATAACCTAATTGATATGTATCCCCTAAATATGATGATGCCAGTAATTGAGATATTTAAGTTAAATCCAAACAAAAGGAGAGTAACCTTAATGTATCGGAAACACTTTACTTATACATGTACGTATAAAATCTTGTCGCTTATGTATTTCCTTTCCTCTTGAGACTAGCTGTGGGGTGATTTAAAGTATTTCCGATTTCAGAGTTAAAAATAGAACATCGTCATTTACGAAACAAATTAACATATTTTGATATCCTAGGCATGTTCACTTTGACAAGTCCGTGTTTGGTTTGATCTAGTGTCTATTTTCTTTTATTTTACATCCCAACGGGTTGCTGGTATGAGAACATCAAAGCCCTTGAAAAAAGTAAAATCACAAAAATACTCAACTCCGAGGGAAATGGATTGTCCGTTTTGTCTGTGGGATGTATAAATATGCAGCCATGTCCGGTCGGAATAGGGACGTTTAATCCGATGCGATGCTCTCTGTGCGTTCACAAACCTTTGTTACATCATTTGCGGGGTCGTTTGTGGGCTGTTTAAAAGCAAAATATATACTATCCAATATTCCTGCATTTTTCATTGGCAGTCCTTATTCATCTACCTTTCATCAAGGTCTTTATATATCTTGCAAAACATACATTTTTTATGGATTTTTGATTTGTTATCGTCCGAAACATGCATGAAATATTAGCCACTAATCACTTACTAATTCATTTTAAATAATGGTATAACTTATATTTAAGAAAAGTATATAGTTCGCCAAAAGTTAAGCACCACCTAAATATACATGGCAATATTTTTTTACTATTGCAAAGAAATTATTTATGTTTGGTGTTAAGAATTGCCTTTAACAAACCCTAAGAAAATTCATTACAACCAAAAAAAAATGAACTCCGATAAACACTCCAAGCAACTTTTTGATGAAGGTCATCTGCACTTTTTATATTACACCGTTTCGGTGTCTTAAAATAATCTTCCTACTGCTGCGCGTACAGGTGCAATTTTACCTTCACCTACTAGTCACTGTGAAATATGACAAGGCGTAAGATATTTGCGACTGAACGTTGACAAGCAATTGACATGTCAAATGCCAATAGGAGCACTAGGAGCATAGGTAACCATTTCAATGTTAATCAAACCGTCATTGTCAGATTTTTAATACGTCATGTCGACATAGTAACTGTTAATGATAGACCAAGATCCGGGAGACCCCGTTCAATTACCGATCGTGATAACAGACTGCGTATTCGTCGTGCTAAAACCAACCCATTTACTCCTTCTCCACAGCTTAGACACCATTGACCTCAAGATGGTCGTGTTAGTGTTCGAACATTGTTCTGACGACTTTATAGAGGCTGCCTATAAGAGCACGTCGTGTAGTCAAGAGACTTGCACTAACAGCCAGGCACCGTACAATCACGTTTCAAAGGGCTAATGACCATCGACGTTTGTACATGAGAAGGTAGCAAAATTGAGAGTCGGTTTCTTCAACGACCAAAAGACGGCACAATACGAGTTTGGTGGGTAAACAAAACAACATTTGCACAACGACTGCATGCGTTGCCGCTTGTGTTACAGTATGGGGTTTCTTCTCATACTGTCTGGTGTAAGGTGGATATGCATACTCTGTAGGGTAGCATGAACGGACAGACATACAGCTAAGGATTTGGTGCGCAGAAACATTGCAGTCCCTCATTTTGATAATCCCCCCGGCACTTGCGTCAAGACCCTTGGACATGAACGTCATTGAAAGACCGTACAGGACAAGGATTGTAACCGAGTACAAAAAGTAAGAAGCCATTTACACTATATTTTGGCCTTCCATGTCTCCAGACATGAACCCTATCGAACATGTCTGGGATACCATTGGCAGAAATCTCAATCACAGTGGTCCACCTTTGAAAATCCAGCGATTTAGGAGGGGCAATTGTTGCTGAATTGAATTTATTTGCCCACCTTAAGTTCAGAAGGCTTGTAAAGAGTCTGAGACGGCGTGTTATGGAACTGTACCGGAAGAGAGATGATTAATACATGATCCTATTAACTCAAATATTGACATTAAATTTGCCAAACATACCAAAGATTTATTTAGACTTTTAATGATATTGGGTGATTAATTGTTGTATGTAAAATTAATTCACAGTGAAACTTAAATTCAGTTTCTGATTTGTGTAATTTTTACTATTTTTGTGAACGCAAAATTCAAATTCATAGAACCTGCATTAGTGACTAAACTTACGTTTATGGTTTGTTTATGGTATATGCTAGCAATATTGCTACATGAATATTTATTTTTCGAGGATAAACTGATTTTTTTAAAGAAAAGATAATCGATGCACTAAAAATAGGTGGTGCTTAACTTTTGGCGGTCTGTATATATATATATATACGAGTCTAAATTGAAAACTACGTTCAAACCTATGACTGCGTTGGATAAAACCGCAATTTTTATACGTGTGCATGTCAAACAAATTTCGTTGTAGAAGGGTCTAAAAACAGCACAAACAACATTTTCCAAAAGACCAAAAGAGTGAAAAAGTATATTTAAACAAAACGCATTTGACTAACAGGTCGAACAACTGATGTTCTTTATATATATATATAAGTAGGTCTGAGTTAGTGACAACCCTACAACAGATGTATCCATCGGTCGGATCGCCATCAATGATGGTGATACATGGCTGTGTACATAATGTATATACAACTCGTTTAAACATCAACCCAACAATCTAACATTGTTGGGTTGATGTTTAGACGAGTTGTATATACATATATACGTATAAAAACTGCGGTTTTTATCCAACGCAGTCATAGGTTTGAACGTAGTTTTCAATTTAGACTCGTTTATATATATATATATATATTGTCTTAATTCAAACTGTGGTTATCCTTTACTCAGATAGGGCACGTAGGCTCAACATTGAAATTGATACAAATGGCAATGAATTAAAATATTTGATATACTAATGAAATAAAAAAAAAAAAAGCATGTATCTATATCTATACGACATATATTCACTATTACTTATAATTAAATATAGAATATAGAATTGAAAAAGTTCAGACTTAAGCAATTTAACAAGAGAAGGACAAGATATATATAGGGCAGCGATTCAATATACCATACAAATGATGAAATAATGTTATTTTTCTGGTATTATCACTAATTGCTTTTTTTTTAAGAAAATGTAAATGATATTAAGTCGTCTAATTTATTGTATTCGGGGCTTACTCCCCTCAGATATGAAAATCCTACATCTAATACAAACAAAGGTCTGAAATTAAAAGCACTCATGATGTATTTAACCTTGTCGAAAAATTAAAACAAATGTTTCTAAATGTGGACCTCCTTTCTTGAAGTGGAAAACTTTAAGTGACATAATTGCATAAATTTGAATGTTTACTTTAAGATTATTTTCTGTTATGATTTTCGACAGTCATCTTGTCTTTCATCAATTTATTTTTAGTAAATATACGACATTGACCTTAGATATAGTGACCCAAAAATTAAAAAAATATCATCCTTCCATTATATTTAACTATAAATATCTAATATAAAAGAAGAAAATAACCAATTAAAGTAAAAGTGTACAACTATAGGTCACTAGGTACCGTATTCAACAATGAGCAAGATACATGCGAACAATATACTTTAAAAGGCCCCGAAATGGTCAATGATTCAAACGGAAAAAATAACGACCCAATCTATATACTAAACAATAAACGAGAAACGAATATGATATACAACAACAAACGACATTCACTTAATTACATGCTCCTGACTTGATACTAAACACAAAGAGACAACAACCCCACCAAGGAGCAGAACACAGACAAAAGTTCATCCAAGTAAGGATACAAAAGAGAGACAAAAGGTACCAGAGGGAGAGTCAAACTCATAGATAGAAAATAAAATGAAAACGCCATTGCTAAAAATAAAAAGACAAACAGACAAATAAAATTACAGAAGACACAACATAGAAAACTAATTCAACCGGAACCCCATCAAAAACTTGGGGTGATCTCAGGTGCTCCGGAGGGCACCCGTCGTGTTGCTTATATTATTACAAATTCGATAAATAGTCTAAATCGCTAGGTCACATTCGTGAAAAGGGAAAGGGGATCGTAGTTACGACATAAGGAACATATCCGATATCATCTGTAAAACGGTTATTCCATAACGTTCAACCAACTCGTACAAGCTATTGGAGTAACAATCTGGAAACGAAAATGACTGATGGAGTGACTCACTGTCAAACGGATCGAAGACGCCTATATAACCTGCTACCTCGTAGTGGGTGGCATATGTGTCGTTATAAGGATACTATAGGGATGTATTTTGCCCCCATTTTTTTTCTTTTAAGGAAGTTTTGTTATGAAATTATACATCAATATTCACGTAAATTCCCCTTTAAGTACTGATTCAATGTGAGTTATAAATTTAGTTACCATTGTAAGCCCTTTCAATTCGTTAATTGTATTTATTCATCAACTATATTGACATCAGAACTTCATTGCATTAACAAAGTTCTGTCATAGAAAGTTATTTCACCATTACGATATATATGCGAATGAGACTAAAGTTCTTATCAAAATTGATGATGAATAACGAATAAAAAATCCTTTTAAATTGTTATTGGAAAAAATATAGATTTAGCTTGGAAAGTGTAAAGAATTCGATTAAACTAAACGTTATATGAATATTATTTAGATAATTTTCCACACCTCATCTTAAATGACCTTAATTTAACGGTGCATATAATTCAAAAATTGAATTTTTATGGAAATATTTCGATAATTTTATACATTTGTGAAAAAATAAATATAATATAGGATCTCATATAGGACATGAAAGTCATCACTATATAGAATGAACTGTGTTAAAAACAAGATTTGTTTTGTGTTACTTTTATTTACCCGTCCATTTCAAAAGTCCCTCAACAGATAAGAGAATATATATTTTCCAAGACATATCCTGTCTTAAAATTTTATTGAACAATACAGTATTTATCAGGATATTGAGAGTTCCATAGAACATACAAATGTATGTATATTGGTACCTAAATTTCATAGATAAAATGGCACCATTTAGAAATACAAAATATAGATGGAAGATGAAGCAGGCTACATGCGCACTGAAAACTTGTTGTCATTCTAGTTGATATATGTTTGAGCGATTTATATTGTTTAAATATGAATAATTATTTTTTGGATTTATACAGTTTTGTTTTTGTGCTCAAAGTCTCTTTAATTTTCCTTTCGGTGATTGTATGCGTGGCCTTTATTTCTGTTTAGTACATGAACCACGGGATGCAGTTATTGATCAACTCGTTTAGTATTCAGAACATGTACTGATATAACATAACAGGGAAAATATAAACTGAACTATCATTTGAATAGCTTTCAATGCAAAGAATAAATGCTAATCTTGTTCTACATAAAATATGGAAATTAGTAATTAAAAGGCTGATACGTCCAGAGTACGTTTAGGTTAAGGCCACTACAAATAGTTTCTATATATTTTTGAGGCGGAGAAACGTTATCAAAGAGAGTATTATAAATCATTTTAACCAGGGTATGAAATTAACAGGGGCCCACGAGCCAATGGCCCCTAAAATTTGGTGTGGGCTACTCTAATTTCTGCTTTTCTTGTATAGGACTATATATAAACATGGAAAAAAGTATTGCAACAACAAATTGAAATTGAAATTAAAAAAAACCTTTTTATTTTTTTGGGATATAATTTGGTAAAATAGAACTACTTAAACATTATTTAAGTATCACCTGAGTTTAATCAATAAATATCAACTCTGTAAGTTTTTATCTGCACATGCAGCTACATGTACTGTACCCGTAAACAGCAAAACAGATGTTTTCATCCTCATTGTTTTCAACACTTTATATAACCAAGTTTTTAAAGTTATGTGATTGACACCTTGTAATGGGTCCTCGACAACTCTAAACTGCAGCAAGATGACAGATTATCAGCATGAGAGAAGCAGGGATGTCGCTGTAACAACTGCACGTATTGTTGGTATAATCACCATTCCACAATAAGTCGTTTTGAGAATAAAAAATGGCACTAAACGATGTTAAAGACCTTCCGAGATAAAGAAGACCCCCTATACCATTTGCTAGGGAAAATCAAGCATAATAAAGGTTGGTCAGAAGGAAACTCATTGCATACAATACAATTCCAAAATGAGAGTGGTGGGCATACAGGAGCCTTTTAACAAGAACTGTTCGAGATCGACTCATCGCTACTGGTTATCGTGCGATAAGACCATGTCGGAGACTTTAAAATTTGCTTACGAACAGACACACAGTTTTCCGTATCCAATGTTGTGCAGAGCTCGCTAAAGTTGAAAATTAGCATCGTGGAGGAAGATTCATTCTTCCAATGGAATTCGGGTCATCTTCCTTGGACGGATCGTCGCCCATATTTGAACCATATCGAGCATGTATGGGACACTATTGGGTGGAAAGTGCGCGAAAGGACACCCCAGTTCAAACACATCATGAAATAAACAATGCCCTTCATCAGAAATGGTTGCTGCTATCTTAGCAACACATTAGTCGATTTTTGGCAGGATTCAGAAGACGTTAAGATGCGGTTATCCGTTTGAATGGAGGCTGCGCACAAAGTACTAATTCTTTGGCGTTTAACGATCAACCATGATGTGAACAATCAGCTGAAGATTAATTTTGAAATGTCTGACATTGTAAAGTTCGACTACAGTCAAAGTTGTAAAATGCATTTTTTTGTACAAAAAACACTTCATTTTGTTATTAGAATTGTGGTTATATAAAAAAAAAATCAAACCTTTTTTGTTCGTTTCAATGCCAATGTTATCATAAACTATGTTTCAATAATAGTATACAAATATCTTATTATATATCATCCAAAAAAAGAGGCTGATTTTTCAAGTTTTGAAAAATCAAGGTGTTGCAATACTTTATTCCGTGTGGGCTACCATTGCAAAAGTCTTAAGTTCTATCCCTGTTAACATTGGAATACTTTAACGACTAATTAAACTTCGGTGCCGTATTCATTATTCAAAACAAAATTGTCATATGCAGTACTCGAAGATATAATAATTTCCTCCATTTAATAAGTTTAATTTTATTTTATTTCTTCACAGCACTCCGAACCAGATATATAAGTAAAACATACTTATGTTGTCATTTCATCATGCAGTACAATTTATATTGCAATATAAACACCTGGCCATTAATTTACAAAATATATACATTTGATAATAGGCTTGACCAATTCAGGATTTTTTCTTCAAATAAAAAAAAACAAATAGTAAAGTTTGCTATTTATTTATGTATGCTTTCTACAAAATCCAAAGTTGAAATCTTTAAAACAATAGTAATAGATGAATTTTGGTATGGCCTATATATACAAATATGATAATTAGAAGTCAATATAAACATGAACTTATATATGATAACACAAATCATGAGTGTGCTTTATCGTTTTTATATATAGCCAATATAGTGATTAAAAACATTAAAGGTTCTTTTCAAGGCTTTGTTCATTTTTGTTGTTATGAAAATAAATGGTTATCCTTTGTTTGATTTATTTTTATATGCGATCCGTAAAGTAATGATAATACAGATATTCTAAGTGCCCTATTTTATGGTTTTTATACAAAATTATCTTTTCATAAAATTCACAAATATTATTGAGTGCAAATATCCTGCAGAACGAAGGTATTCAGGTGTATATGTTTCATATTGACAATTGACGGAGACAAAAATTAATTCTCATTTAACACTAATTTACAATAAATGGTTATGGTAAATAAACATGAATTATGAAAATTTTAATAGTACTTATTAGTATATCCCAAATAGGGACAATAGCTGGACCAATTACGTGCGGCTCTTGAAAGCAATCGCATTTTGTAGTCATTCCGTATATTGAATATGTGAGGTTTTATGTACTCCCCCCTTATTAAATGTACTTTGGATTTCAGTATTTTCTTGTTTCTATTCTCCTTTTCTTAATATAAGACGGCTGTACACAACCAGTATATACACATCTTAATATATTCATGTGTTCGCTATGTAGATGATCAAGGGTGTAAATATATAGGGAAGGATGATAAATTATCAAACAGTCATTGAGACGTTGATACCTTATACCGTTAGTATACTTGTTATGGCGTTCATTATCACTGAACTAGTATATATATGTTTATTGGCCAGCTGAAGGACACCTTCGGGTGCGGGAATTTCTCGTTACGTTGAAGACCTGTTGGTGACCTTCCGCTGTTGTGTTTTCTATGGTCGGGTTGTTGTCTCTTTGAACCATTCCCCATTTTCATTCTCAATTTTATTGTTCTCGGTTTGTGCTGAATAGCAATATTAGGTTTTGGCTTTATTGGTCTTCGTAAAGTGCACGATTGTAGTAATTGGACGGATTGGTATATATATGACGTCATATACATGCATAAGTATATCGTAATTGAACATTTTACTATTTACACCCTTCATCTTTGCAATTAACAGTATTTATATATATGACGTCGTGTATAAGAAAAAATAATCATAATTGAACATTTTACTATTTCCATCATTGCATTTCACAGTAACATTGAATGAAACATTACAATTTTCGCCAAATTATCCAGTCTAATTTTAGAAACAGTTTTAAAAAAAGTCCGTCAATACAACCACACAGCCTTGAATTAACCATACAGGTATATGTAATTATTAGATAAATGTTTATTACAAAAAAAAATCAAATATTTCGTTTCAGTTTTTAAATCCAACTATTAGTGTTTGGCTCGAACTTCAAAGTAAGCAGCATAGGAGTGCCATAAAAATCGAGATTATAGTGTTGTTTAGGGTGTTGTGTGTTCCGAAACCTTGAGGACGATGATACATGTACATACAGTCATTTCACAGGATAGCCCTGGTAATGAATTAGTACATGTACAAGGAATACACCTTATTAAAAGGTCAGCTAGATTTATACAGTAAATCCTTGTGGCATTGACTACATCTTTAAAAAAAACGAAAAAGGACTATGGCAATAATTGTCATTTGTTTTGTCAATATGCCTATAAAAATTACAGGCATGCTAAAGGGCACATACATGTATGCATGCGAGTTGCGCTTCATTTGATGATTTTTATTGCTTAGATTGTATCAACGAAGCACATTCCATACAAACATTGGTACAGATCAGAAAAAGTTTATGTTTTCATGAATTCTGCAAACTAATCTTTTCCAGTCTATTTATTTAGTTTGACACAATTAAGATTATGTATTTAGAGCTACAAAAAACTCTTCTCTTAAGTTTTAATATGAACATAAGGAGATGTGGAATGATTGCCAATGAGACAGCTATCCAACAGAGTTCAAATTAAATGGATGTATGATAATACTTTGTGTTAATAGACAAAACAGAAAACAAATTATATTTGGAACTTGTTCATAGTCAAGTGACAATAAAACAGTATCTTTGACATTTTAATGTTGATACATGTAACATTAAATATAAATAGTAGCAACACATAAGAATCATTTATGTAAAATAACTCTAATCATGTAAGTTCTAAAGGGTTAAGTACCCAAGCACAGTAAGTGTCAATTTCATGTTGTTCATTTCGCAATATTAACACATTGTGACACATTGTGACCATCTCAAAGTTCGGTTTTAAAGGCTAAAACATT
The DNA here is from genome assembly GCF_036588685.1 of Mytilus trossulus. Lineage (NCBI taxonomy): Eukaryota > Metazoa > Mollusca > Bivalvia > Mytilida > Mytilidae > Mytilus > Mytilus trossulus. The sequence goes on from NC_086373.1 coordinate 55,147,535, forward strand.
AACAAGTACTGTAATCAGAATAATAATGTTCCGAAGTCTTAGGGATGGCAAAATATGCTTGGTACATCAAAATTAGTTCAAAAAGCAATAAACGTCATCAAGTGTTAGAGAATGTTCAATACTTGCCATCAAACGACAATTTTGAGAACAATGCAGCTGGGCTTTCCATCAAGAATTGGAATGACCAGTAAAAAGATACTATTACAATGTAGTAGGGGACAAACAACAAAAATATTAGCATGACAATGGGAACATACATTGTTTGTAAGAGTTGCGATCACTCTTTGTAGTTTTTATTGCTCATTTGTTTTAATACATTCGAGTTTATTCATGCGTATATACGGACCAATAAGCATTGTCCAATCTTTTTATGCAGCTTAATTTATAATGACATTGTATTTTAAGCGAGATGTTCTTCATACAGAAATATCTCCATTTTTGTGTGAAATAATTTTGAAAAATTTCTTCAGTTCATTTATTATGATAGATTTCTAACTTACAAGCCTATGTGTTTTTTTCTAAATTTGATCTAAATTCTGTCAACATTAAATTTACTAACTTATGAAATTAGCAATGCTATAATTAATTTGTGCACTTGCACTGGTGTTTATTAGATCATTCGTCAATTGGGTTCTCCACCCATATGTCAGTAACACCTCTAGTGTGAGACTTGCCAATGACGAAAGCATTGACCACTGGTTGTTAATTCCAAAATGCCAATTTTTCAATAATTGTCTGTCAGTAAGTGTGTATCATTACTTCCCACATGAAATATGCGTCCCAAATGTAATTATACATCCAACCATACTAACTTATGATTATATCTTGAAAACCTTTGTTTATATCCTCTAGCCAAATAAGACGACTGTCATTTGTAGTTCTTAATATAACTATTCGTCGTTGAATGTATACACACATATGATATATATGCATGTTGTGCATCTTCTTGGTATGGTTGCAAATATTTTTAGACTTGTATATTTATTCTTGTTTGTAAAGCATCGTCCTTCATAAGCAATCTGATATATTAGATTTGCTTGTCGGTAGTTTTTTTATACTCTTATAAATACATACAAAATATCATATTTTGTGATGTAGCGATATTGTATGAAAATATTTGGCAGTGATTTCAGCTATAACCCCAACATTGATATTGTACAGAAATTAGAACAGTCGCATTGCAAACATATTTTATACCAGTTACCAATTCTGTCTGTGTTTACAAATACATGATGTCTGATCTCTAGAATTGTTCATTTGTTTCTAAACACGTGACAATCAAGCCAGTAAAGCTTTGTCTAGAAAAACAGCTTCACCGACTTGTGATCGACAATATTAAAACTTTAAAGAAACAGGTCTGGACATAAAAACAGACGGCCAAAGTAGCCAATGCTCCTAGTTGAAGATCGTACTTTGACTTATAATGGTTTAATTTTACAAATTGTCACGTGGATGGAGAATTGTCTCATTTGGCACTGATTATGTTTCATTCTATTCAATAAAATAAATATAAAAAAGAAGATGTGGTATATGATTGCCAATGAGACAACTATCCACAAAATACCAAAATGACACAAACATTAACAATTATAGGTCACCGTACGGCCTTCAACAATGAGCAAAGCCCATACCGCATATAGTCAGCTATAAAAGGCCCCGATAAGACAATGTAAAACAATTCAAGCGAGAAAACTAACGGCCTTATTTATGTAAAAAAAAAATTGAACGAAAAACAAATATATGTAACACATAAACAAACGACAACCATTGAATTACAGGCTCCTGACTTGGGACAGGCACATGCATAAATAATGTGGCGGCGTTAAACATGTTAGCGGGATCCCAACCCTCCCCCTAACCTGGAACAGTGGTATAACAGTACAACATAAGAACGAACTATAAAAATCAGTTGAAAAAGGCTTAACTCATCAGATAGACAAAAAATAAAAGTGGACGTGGCCGGGTACTTGTACATCCCGACACAAAAAGACACAATGAACAGATCTGGGAGTACTCGCAGTTATCTGACAGCTAGTTCAAAGCCATTAACAACTAATAAAAAAAATCATGCCTCTAAGACTAAGTTTGGTCATCATTATTTATAGTTATAAAGATAATTGAAAGAAAAAGGAGGAAATTAAAACATTTTTTTCCGCACTCATACCACATCTTCTATATCTACATGTATGTAATATGTTAACAAGTTTGAAGATCTCTTTTGTTTAAATGAAATAAATTAGTTTAACTCTGCTAATTCAAAACGTGTTCCCTAATTGTTATTGTGTCGCTTTCCTCTTGTGAATACTATTTTGTATTTTGTTGATCACTTGAATTACACGTACAGTGTTTCGTTTCATTTCAATGCTTACACGACGGGTGACACTAGTGTAGCTGGAACTGACCCTGACTTCGAAACTGTTTTGGTGGGCTCGAATTGCTCCATCTTTCGTTTTCTCTGTGCTGTTTTGTAGAATATATGTATATATATTATTTTTTATCTTATCGTCGTTTTTGTTTTGTTCGCAATGGTGTCTGTCCTCGACTTATGAACTTTAATGTTCCATTTATATCTTCTTCCAATTTTTAACATAATTTGGTAGTATGCGACTATGGACTTTGCTCATTGTTGAAATCCGAACGGTGACCTATAGTTGCACACCATGTACCTGGTTACAAGAGCGCAATTATTCGTAATGCTTGTTTCATAGGGTACCACTAGTGTTCCGTATTTTTTCTCTCGAAATTACACAAAAAAGAGAAAAATGGGTAGCAGTTCCTGTTACTAGAAATGCCAGTGTTGTATTACAACCAAAATACAAATAGGGTCATGCGGCTCAAATTTACTTAAAATACAGTTGAAAAAGACCATCCACTTTTTTCGCTTTATGAAAAAAGCATATTTTTAATGACTCCGACGTGCAGAAAAGGAAGAAATTTTCTATACTTCGTAAAATGTGAATATGAATTTCTGCAATTTTAAACGTAATTGGATAAGTTTTCAATTAAATGTAATTCCAATCCTGTATCAACCAATCAGAAGCCGTATATGTACTTCGAGATTCCACCAGTATAGACGCACCCCTTGATTGACTACAAGGGTACAGCAGATCCATATAAACTCCCTAGGGATTAATGGAGATGCGCCATTTACAATATTAATCCACCACCAGAACAGTCCCCATCCCAACACCGCCCAAGGGAGCATGCAGGACACCAGAAAGTCTGTTATTATGGTAGATGAAGCCGAAGTACTCGGAAAGAACCACCAGGCTTCTCGGCGGGAATAGAAAACCCGAAGAGATTTCAGAAGATTACTATACAGGTCAATCTGGGAACAATTTTGACCTACCGAACCACCGAAGTACCCAAGCTAGTTTAAACTCCGGTCTGGACACCAGAGATGTGTGTGAGAGGGTGAAAATCACTCTTCAGATGTACTGACATTTTTAGCATCCCGAGTGAGGATCGAACTCCGGACCTTCAGCACTGTAGCCATCGGTCTTAGCCACTACCCACGAACTCACATATAGGATTCTATTCTGAGTACCATCTTGCCGGTAAAATGTAAACAAATAATTGCGCTCTTGTAACCACCTCATTTTGTCTCTGATCGAAAGTTATCTGATCGGCAGTCATACCATTTTTTTTTTAATTTTCTTACATTGATGGATATCACGGTTTATGCTCTGGTATTCTCATATGGTATAAATGAATTGAGAATATCACACAGACTTATCACTATATAAAATAAACCATATCTTGTCTTAATTAGTTTTTACATCTAAATGGGAGGTTCAAAACTTCAAACTTATTTTTATCTTCAGTAAATTTTTATCAGTATCATATCTGACTTTGCCTGTCCGGGTTATTTACTACCTAACAAAATATGAGCAATGGTTTAAATTCAAAGTTTTCAATGTGAGAATTTCAAGTTATCATGTAATGTTTCTTTCCTGTCACTGGGTCTTATAGTGAAATAAAAACTTCCTTAAGTTATTATACTAAGCTGCGAATATTATGAATACTAGTATAAGGCAGCAACCATTTGATTTTCTGCCTAAGAAGATGCAGTTTTGTTGACAATTGCATGTAGACAATACTCCACTAGAAACCGAATGACGTAGAAACTAGCAAATGCATTGTTATTGGCAACGAGTGGATAGGGGTAATAACATTTTATTGTCTTTGTTCCTTTTTCTAAAGATTAAAATTCTACCTTATAAAAATGAAAAATAAAACATTCAGTAGCAGATCAAAGGTGTCAGATTTAATATTGCGATGTTTCAAAATCCAACTAAAATATACGTATATACATTTATGTCTGATAACATAGATAAAAAACGTGGGAAAACTTAGATAATCGCTTAATATAAATGTTACAGAATCTCTTGCCAAAAATAAATGATTATTTCCACAGTTCTTGGCAGAGTTATTACTTATTTTCAATATTCACGCGGTGATTAGAATAGGAAAAAAAAAACCACTACCTTACAAACATAAAGAAAACCATGAAAATGTTACTGGTGAAATAATTGGTAACTAAAACATCTTTCATCCTGTATAATGAATTAAAAATACACACTCAGTTAGAAATTAGGACTAAGAACTATTTCTGTTAAAAAAAAAAAAATAGCATAGGAGGCGTAAAGTCTTTGTATTGAATTTGGCATTGTAATTGACTCTATATCAAAAAGCTTTTGAAAAATCTACATTATACATATCAGTGATATTTATGAAAGAAAAATGAGACGTCGCTAATAAAATGATATTTGAAAATGAAGAGAGAGAAAAACGCTAGGAAGCTAGTAGACCAAGGATATATCACCCATTTCAGCGCATTTCAAAGAACGACTTTGAATAGAAAGTAACATTTTCAAATAGATATTTTTAAAGTTTACTCGAACTGCAATTCATGCGGTTGAAAGGTGTTTTTTCATAAGGGATTAAAATTTGTAAAAAATAATAAGGACATAAATGTACTGATAGACTTATCAATAAATATGAAACTAAATCGATTGGAGATTAAATTTCAGTTTGATTGATTCTTATGACACCTTCATCATCACGTAACGTTAGGTACAATAATGGTTAAAAAGCAATTTTACCAAAGCATCACAATATGTGTATATGTTTGTGGTTTTGCTTTGTTTGACCGTGTCATAATATAAGTTGTGGTTACAGTGCACCTATACATTAATAATCCCACTCAAGACGTCTGCACGTACTCCAATGTGTAGTTATATATATAGGAATGAGTTAAGGATTAGTATTATCTTCTGAGTTTTCACCCATAAAACCACAAAGTAATAACAAGCTTGGTTAACTTGAATTGATCAGATTAACACACCTATATCGAACACGGATATATTAAGTATTGTTTATTTATGTGTGAGGATTGAATGTGGTTTTGTGCTTTCTGGCGAAGTGGTGTCATTTCGTCATTTTTTAAAATTTACTTCAGATAAGACTATTGTGTTAAATAATACAAAAAAAGGGAAAGAGAGAGAAATGGAAACAAGACGTACTCAAACAAACAAATACGCATTTTTTGTACATAGATGTATATGATAAGGAAACCAAAACGAAAGAATTCAGCTTACAATGAGAATTTATCTTTCAAACCATACATGTATCAATATACCCAGAGTATGTGAATATACTTGTATATGCAACCGCCCCTACCCAAATTAACACACATATACATTTGTACCTTCATCCCTCTCATTTCACTGTGCGATATTAATAAAACAGTCAGACACCTCATCATAATTTGTGGTTTCTGAACTTATCAAGTAATCAATGCAATGACTGCATATAAGTCTTAGAACTCGTGTACTTATTCAAATCGATCACAGAGAAAATTATAAAAATGTGTATTTTCTTTTTCAAGATTGATTAAGTTCATTGTAAGCTGTCTGTTTCGTTTCGATTTTCTTATCAATTATGTACAAACATCGTACCAGTATATTGTTTGTTCGTGTACAGGAAAGTATTATATTGACTATCCCCCTCTCTCTCTCATTCTCTTCATTGTGGTTTTTTTTTTTACAGTGAAACAGTAACAACATTACGCAACAAAGTCAGGATCATATATTTAACACAATGCGACACTTTAATATCTTTATGTTAAATAAGATAATAACCGTTAATATAATTTTTTCATCGTTTGACAATGTATTTTTAGCTTCTTATTTTCTGTTTTCTTCAAATTATGTTTTGTTATATAGCGTATTTTAGACAGACTGTATTAATATATGATTCGACCAACTTAGTTCATAGTGCAGTTTTTCCCATTTTAAGCCACTTACATGTATATTTTCTTTAATGAAACTAATTATATATCCTATACGTGTATATGTGTGTATGGTGTGTTGTTGCACTTTTATTGTATATATACAGTAGAGCTAACGTAACTGAATTAAACAGTAAAAGGAATCTGATGTACAGTAGTTGTCGTTTGTTTATGTAATATATACGTGTTTCTCGTTTCTCGTTTTGTTTATATAGATTAGACCGTTGGTTTTCCCGTTTGAATGGTTTTACACTAGTAATTTTGGGGCCCTTTATAGCTTGTTGTTCGGTGTGAGCCAAGGCTCCGTGTTGAAGGCCGTACTTTAACCTATAATGGTTTAATTTTTAAATTGTTATTTGAATGGAGAGTTGTCTCATTGGCACTCACACCACATCTTCCTATATCTAAAACTTTAGGAAACATTGATTTATTTCTCTCATCCTTCTGGAAACTGACGATTTTTACAGAGGCATAGTTTTAAGTCTGTAGCTTATTATCAACGTTCATAATCGATATTCTGACTGTTTTAATCCTATTCCTTGATTTTGTGACAGAGTATCATCTTTCGAATAGTTCAATAAGTTTACAGTGCACAGGTGTGTGTTGAACTTCTATATTTCTGTTACTTTTGTTATTGTTTTACTGACGTACACGTGATATCGCCTTACTTTCATATTTAGTGTACAAGTGTTCCATTGCTCCACCCAGTTTTGATACCAAATAGCTTTTGTGTATGTTGCCCTTTTAATATATATACTATATATATATTATAATGTTTAAATTTCATATTGTTTCTAAATATGTATTTTAATTTATGTTTTGTCTATTATCCATTTTGTTTGTAATTCATATGCCTATAAGGGCCCTTTGATTAGGAAATAAACATATTTGATTTATACTTGCTACATGTCCCTTCCTAATTATGTTTTTTTTAAATTTTGCCCCTTTAACACATTTACTGCTATAACTAGTAATACCATTACTAGTATACTGACATCTACAGTAATCAGTAGACTGGCACTTATCAGTAAACATATAAACATATACATTAGTAAGAAAGAAAGAAAAGAAAGTTAATTGTAGCAAGTCTACCCTATTTATATATTTGTGTTGTTTTTGTCTTGTAGTAGCTGTTTATTTGACGTAAATCAGACATCTCCTCTCATTCATACTTAATGTACGACCTTATTTCAACACGTTTTGAGTTCATGAAAACTACCCCGGTATTCTTTAGGTTGCCCTTAAAATATATGTGTTATTCTTTTCGTTAGGTTGCTTTTTTGATTGACTTATATCTGACTTTCATTTGTTCATCCTGAGTCGACACACCTTGTTTTTAACCCCATTTTGAGTTCTAGTGGATTTTTTATTAGGTAACCTTTTATATATTTGTGTTATTTGTGTCATTAAGTTGCTAATTCATTGTCGTATATCTGATATTTCCTTTCATTCATACTAGCTCTACACACATTGCTTCACCTCAGTTCAAGTACGTATATATAATTTTATGTTGCCCTTATATATGTATTAGTGTTGTGTCTGTTCTTGAGTTGCTGTTTCATTTACATACGCCCGACTTTTATTTATAATTGACCGACGCATTACACATGTAGTTTCACTCCCTTTAGAGTCAAACAGATTAGTTCTCTGCAAATTTAAAGAAACTGGCATTGTCATTTTTAAAATGTCAGGACGATAAATGACCTCAAATTTTATCTGTTTTACAACAGAAAAAGACAGTTATGTAATATTCAATCATGAACTAGATCAGAATCATTAACATCGGAACTGCATAGGAATTGATGCGGCACGTGGTTTATGTGAAAATCATCAACAGATCAGCTGATTAAATCAGGGATGTATTTATGCAACAGAAATAATAGTGCAATCAGGAGAAATGTCAGAATAATTATGGCAAAATTCTATTAAAGTTCAAACACATTTAGATGCTCTACTTTTATTAAAGTCAAGGTATAATTTTTTTTTATCAGAAATCGTAAACAAATTATTGATGTCGAATGCACCATTATTCTTTCGTTTTTATCTATCATGGTATTCAATGCATTATAGTCAATAGTTTTGAACCATCCTTACATGCTGTGACGTAAATTGTAACAATCTAACTGTTACTGCATTAAGACATTACAACACAAGTAATTCTCTAGAGCCATTAATTTAACCAAAATATATCACCGCAAGCAAGAAACATTCGCATATTTTCCCACGTTATTTGTTTTTTAGTATTCTTCAGAGTTTTGCAGCCTGCTGAATAAATAAGTAACAAATATGCTGTCAGTTTCTATTATTGGTGAGTGTACTTTTGCGCTTCATAATTTGATATTGTTTGGACTAACTGACTTGTCGTAAATAAATGTCTCCTTGAACTCTCAAGAATCACAAACGGTTTGCGTGTATACCAAAATACCAAGTAAGGATAAGCACAAATTGCTGGTCCTTTCAAATGTTTCAATTGACAACGATCCCATTATTACGAATCAAGGCAAATATGTCTCTTCATTTTCTTCTTATTTTACTGGCAAGCCTTTCGATACTTTTAAAAAGCCAGAGAAATGAGTAAAAATTATACAAGACTTTCAAAATATACCATGAGCAGAGCAGAACAATTTGCCAATATTTTATTATGATTCGATAGCATCCTTTATTTTCCCTTTATGCAGAGAGAAAGGAGTTTTAGAGCCTTTCATTTACTATAACATTAGAAAGTCTTGCGATCGAGTAACACATAAAAACCAATAACAAACAAATAAAAACACACACAAGGATAACAGTTATTATTAGACAGTACAACCAACCTCCAACAAGAATCCCCCCGACAAAACAGACATACAAACAAAAACAAACAACAACACATGACGCATATAGCTAGACTTATTAATGGTACAAAATTTGTTGAGGTGAAACTTATATTTCATGTCCCAAAACCTCCTAATTTATTTGTGCATCTAAACCATGCATACATGTACATAGGTCGTAAAAGAGTGCCACACAATAAAAGTCCTACCCAGTCTGGGAAACCAATAGCTTGAAAAAGAAAATGAAGATGGCACATTATATCACTGTTTGTACATATCCCATTACTAGTATATTTTTTTTCAAAATTTATAAAAGCTGACTATAAAGCAGATTCATAATTACCAATTGATAACGCGGCAACCATGATATGACCCCGAGGCTCTAAAACTTACAGCAAACATTCATAATGTAAATTTTTACACTTTTTATCCCTGCAAGATACATGTATCATCATAGATAAAGCAGAAACCCTATATATTTGTCCCCGAAATGCTTGGGGATGAACGAAATTTTAGAAATGACCAGTGATAAAATTCCATCAAGAAAATATAATGTATAATGTTTACGTAAGTTAGTACCGAGCCCGTATGTTAATCATGTTTATTCCGAACTTATTTGAATAATGTACTGAACACACCAATTTCACTGTATTAAATATTATAATAAATTTGTACTTAACAAGGAAAGTATTGGTAAAACACAAAACAACAACGGTTACATCATTGAGCGTACTGCACCTTTGTTATAGTTGAAGGACAACAAACTTTGCTCAACAACTGTACCGCAAGTAGTGCTTATGGAAATTATAAGAAAGTGCTTGTTGGTCAATGACATCCACTTATATAAGTCGTGGGAAGTAATTCAGGCTTGTCATGCTATTTTTCTGAGATGCAGAATATAATCCACAGCGTTCATATCCGATTGGCTTGTTGGAAATTGCAGGAAGCTTTTCTTATATCTTAAGGTGTACTTAAGGAAACATGATATATTATTTAAAAATTGTAGAATGCACGAAGAGAAGTATAAGAATAGAAGTTATTGTCATATTGATTTCGTGAAATCAAGTAAAAGAAAAAAAGAAAGATATGTTTTAGCTGCATTATTATTATTGTTGGTTTTGTTGTTGTTGTTGTTGTTGTTGTTGTTGTTGCTGTTCAGTAAAATAGTGAGAGAAAAAATCAAAACGAAGAATCACAATTAAACAGTTATTTTAGTTCCATTGGGATATTTTTGCATGAATTTCTAACTTATCTTTATCTTTGCCTGCTAATTAGTTTTACTTTATAAATATATAATCAAACGTGCATTTGCACTTAAAGCTTGAATACAAAACATTGGTTTTGCCTGGAGCTTTTACTGTTTATCAGAAAATTATTATTTTTCAATATCTCATGTTTACATTATATGCATGTTTGCTAAATAAGGAGCACCAGCCTTATAATGAAGGTCTATTATAGCTATGTATTGGTTTCCTACTGAGCTCATTAGTGTCGTCTTCGTCTTCATACAAAATCTCTTGTTAATATCCACGCGTCGATGGAATTACAGACTTGAACTTTTGATTTTGAGTTGACTACTTTTGGAAACAAGAACTAATGGTCTGTAGTAATTTTTGCTGTTATTTACACACAAGTTTTTATTTGGTTGTGGAAGCTTTAGACTTTGGCATAGATAAAATCTCTTAAAAGGCATGATGCAATGAAGATTGACTTTAAATACAGAGGCCCCTCATGGGGGGGGGGGGGGGGTCCTAGTAATCACATAATCACCATTTTTTTGCCAATATAATCACATAATCATTAAATATTTGCTTATCTTTAGTAATCAAATAATCATAAACTAAAAATACAGTCCTAGGTAATCAAATAATCATGAAATATTTGGCTTAATAATCAAATAATCATTAAAAAAACGGCCAAGTAATCACATAATCAAAAACCCCATGAGGGCCCTCAATACAATTTGATAAAAAAAATTATTGTGGTTAAGCAGATGACCGTGAAAAATAATTCCTGACATCATTTGGTCTCTGGTCTCTCATTCCATGCACATCTTATTTTTATATTCATGTTTCCTTATATGTGATATTGCTTAGTTGTTAAAGCCTTACATTATGCTGATTTAATGGCATCGTTTGGACTTACAATTTAATTACAGTCAACCTTGTACTTATTTCTACCAGAGAAAAGATTTTCCTTATTGGTTTATATTTTCATTGACATCAAACACAATCCTTTCTTTCCGAACGGTTAGCTTCCTTATTGTAACCGACAGCTTTAGTATCCAAATGAGACATCGCTTTTGTCAGTTGTTTGCTCTCTGCGAGAAGATCATCTCGTACATTTCATTTAAATAAGACTTGTTGACCTTTTACAGAATTGCCATACTTTCTAATCAATAGTAAACCGTCTTTGTAGTTACAATTGTGTTTCTATGGAAACCAATTTTTCAAAATGTAATTTGCAGTCTCTAAAACATTTGCGTTGCGTCACTTTTTATCTATTAGGCATATTTATCACATAAAAAAATATATATATAAGTATATTGTATAATATAAAAAAGAAGAAATCGTATGATTGCCAAAGAGACAACTCTTAACAAGAGACCAGATTACATAGAAAGTCAAAAAAGAAAATACTACCATGTCTATAACGGAAAAACGAAGAGAAAAACAAGAAATACACAAAACACAGAAACCTGCATGTAATTTTCATGAACCACACTGTCATCAGATGAAGAATTAAAGCTAATTAGATATAAGAAGATATTGTATGAGTGCCAATGAGACAACTCTCGATCCAAGTTTCAATTCATAAAAGTAAACCATTATAGGTCAATGTACGGTCTCCAACATTGAGCCCTGCATGGCTCACACCGAACAGCAAACCATAAAGGGCCCAAACAATGACTAGTGTAAAACATTCAAATGGGAAAACCAACGGTCTAATCTATATAAAAAACGAGAAACACCATATATTCATATAACAACCTCCCAGTAATCATTTGCAAAATTTAACAACACTTTACAAATATCAAAATATACCTATATAAAATTACTTTTATTTTTTCTCTCTCTCTATTTTTTTCCTAATTCTTGATACAGGGAGTTCCTAGTTTTACGACCAACAGGATCTTTGTGGTTTACAATTTGAGATTGTATCTCGAGTATCTTTGTATAGATTAATTGTGTATTAACACGCTATAGGAAACACACTCAAATCTATTTATATGTAAGTTTCGCTTTTTTCGACGAAACAATACACCATTATATTTAAACAAATAAATCAAAACATATGTAAATCTGTAAATCAATTTTATCCTATATATAGAATTTATTGTTCCTTATTGTATATGCAAGGGTCGACTACTAATATAATTTTTTTCAAAATAAATGAGAAGGAGCCAATTGTAATTTACGGTGCAACAAGAGCTGTAAAAAAAGAAAAACAAGTTTGTTAACTTATTTTTATAAATCAGCTTGTTGTACGGTGTGAGCCAAGGCTCGGTGTTGAAGGCCGTACATTGACCTATGTAGTACAATGGTTTACTTTTTTAAATTTTTATTTGGATGGAGAGTTGCATGTCTCATTGGCACTCGCACAACATCTTCCTATATCTATTTTAAATTATTTGCTGTGTGTGTTTTTTGTTTGGGTTCATAGACATGTGTCCGATTTTCGATTTGTCCGTGTATCATACATCGTCTTCTGAATTTCCTGGTTCCCTGTTTGGACAAGATGGTTTGGTACATATTCCACTCCTTAAAGTCTTTAGACCGAAAAAAGGAAAATATGATACAATGCACATGTATGTTTAAATTTCATATGCTCACAATATATTGAAGTTAATATTTGTGGTATTAATTCTATTTTCGACTGTCATCCACCTAAATTCTAAAGATAAGATGACTGAAGGGGACAAACTAAGGATACGTTCTTTTGTATCTATAATCCGTGAATCTTGCTGCCTTTTTTTTAAATTTGATATTCTTGTTATCTGAACATTTTTACATTCTTCCTAAACAATTAGTGACAGAAAATACCCATTGTATAATATTTTCATACATGTAGTACTCGTGTCTAAAACTTTCTTCATTTCAGAACAAAATTATAAACTGGACAAAATATTAGCGCAGACTTGCATGGTCAATTTGTCAATGAGTTCTCCAGCTATGTATACAGTTACATTTAACACCTTATAATAAATTTTAACGTGAACAATTTTACAAATGAGTATTATAAATGTATTTGTAAGACTGGTTGACAATATAAAAAGACGAACGGCTTAACAAGAGACCAAAATGACACAGAAATCAACAGTTATATAATAGGTCATCCGTACGGCCTTCACACACAGTTTAACCCATACCACAAAGTCGAGCATTTATAAAGTCACCGAAATGGCAAATGTACGATAATTCAAAGGAGAAAACTAACGGCCTGATTTATGTACAAAAATGAACAAAATGAACAAAAGAAACAACTATGATATACAAATCTGAATTGATAATTTCTGCTTTGGTCTAGAAATATCCGAATCCATGGATATCGTACAGCAACATACATTGACTGTTGGCCTTTTCCCAAACCATCATATTCTCCATTGATATACAACATCCGCTGATTACAATACTTTTATAGAATCGGGGCGGAAGACGGACGGATATGTAAACGTTGTTATTATTGTCTATTATTCAGCACTTACATTGTATCTTGTTTCAATTCTTCTGAAGCGGAATACTAAACTTTTATTGAACTGCATTTTATATTGTTTAAAATTAGATAAATGTTTCATTTGAAGTAGAGAAACAAACAACTTCCTGGTTTGAACTACTTCTCGGAAATGTTTACAAAAATCTCTTTTATCGAGTCAGTTAACAGTCCCGTTGAATGGTCATATTTTTTTGTAAACATCAGTATCCCTTTTCACAAAAAATATTAAGTGTAAAATTAATCTTACGATAAAAATATTTAATTGAATTGTTAAGGAATATTTTAGACTTACGATAAATTTTACGCTTAAGATTTTTTGTGAAAAGGGCTACAGTAATGTTGAATGGTCATAATGTTATGTTAAAACAGTTCAATTGTTACATCGTATTGTTTGTTGAATGGAAATATTTACATCGGTTATTTTGAATGGTCATATTTTACATCAGTAATGTTCAATGGTCATATTTTATTTCAGTAATGTTCAATGGTCATATTTTACATCAGTAATGTTCAATGGTCATATTTTACATCAGTAATGTTCAATGGTCATATTTTACATCAGTAATGTCCAATGGTCATATTTTACATCAGTAATGTTCAATGGTCATATTTGACATCAGTAATGTTCAATGGTCATATTTTACATCAGTAATGTTCAATGGTCATATTTTACATCAGTAATGTTCAATGGTCATATTTTACATCAGTAATGTTCAATGGTCATATTTTACATCAGTAATGTTCAATGGTCATATTTTACATCAGTAATGTTCAAAGGTCATATTTTACATCAGTAATGTTCAATGGTCATATTTTACATCAGTAATGTTCAATGGTCATATTTTACATCAGTAATGTTCAATGGTCATATTTTACATCAGTAATGTTCAATGGTCATATTTTATTTCAGTAATGTTCAATGGTCATATTTTACATCAGTAATGTTGAATGGTCATATTTTACATCAGTAATGTTCAAAGGTCATATTTTACATCAGTAATCAGTAATGTTCAATGGTCATATTTTACATCAGTAATGTTCAATGGTCATATTTTACATCAGTAATGTTCAATGGTCATATTTGACATCAGTAATGTTCAATGGTCATATTTTACATCAGTAATGTTGAATGGTCATATTTTATTTCAGTAATGTTCAATGGTCATATTTTACATCAGTAATGTTCAATGGTCATATTTTACTTCAGTAATGTTCAATGGTCATATTTTATTTCAGTAATGTTCAATGGTCATATTTGACATCAGTAATGTTCAATGGTCATATTTTACATCAGTAATGTTGAATGGTCATATTTTACATCAGTAATGTTGAATGGTCATATTTTATTTCAGTAATGTTCAATGGTCATATTTTACATCAGTAATGTTCAATGGTCATATTTTACTTCAGTAATGTTCAATGGTCATATTTTATTTCAGTAATGTTCAATGGTCATATTTTACATCAGTAATGTTCAATGGTCATATTTTACTTCAGTAATGTTCAATGGTCATATTTTATTTCAGTAATGTTCAATGGTCATATTTTACATCAGTAATGTTCAATGGTCATATTTTATTTCAGTATTGTTCAATGGTCATATTTTATTTCAGTATTGTTCAATGGTCATATTTTATTTCAGTATTGTTCAATGGTAATATTTTACATCAGTAATGTTCAATGGTCATATTTTACATCAGTAATGTTCAATGGTCATATTTTACATCAGTAATCAGTAATGTTCAATGGTCTTATTTTACATCAGTAATCAGTAATGTTCAATGGTCATATTTTACATCAGTAATGTTCAATGGTCATATTTTACTATATAAGTTCTGTTTAATTGTCATTATATTGTGTGTTATATTGTATGTCAGTCTTATTTTTTAAAAATCGTTATATTGTATGTCAGTTCTATCTTTAAATGGATTGTTATATTTTATGTCAGTTCTATCTTTAAATGGATTGTTATATTGTTTGTCAGTTCTATCTTTAAATGGATTGTTATATTGTATGTCAGTTCTATTTTAAAATGGATTGATATATTGTATGTCAGTTCTATTTTTAAATGGATTGTTTTATTCCACTGCATGTTGATTTTAATAGCAAAATCCACATTTGATTGGTTAAAACGTTCACACGTGACGTCGAACAAAACTTCATATTCACCTCTGAGTATCATATTCCCCTCTGACATGTCGGGACTAAATCGTGCGACGTTACGCGCGGTTTATGTACATAACGTCTTGAACTTCTTATTTTCTAAATAGCTTTAGTAAATATCATTATCGTATTTCAGACATTAAAACAAAAAGACTAATTAAATAATTAATGTTTATCAGTACTGTTTATCAATATGTATGTCGTGTTTAGTAATAAAAACAAGCGGATAAGTCGGAAAAATGCCGGTACGCAAACTTATATTTGAAATTCAGATAGTATACACAGCTTAGGCAGTGGAATAAAACATTCATTTCCCTTGGCCTCGGGAGATATGAAGATTTATTCACCCTCGAAAAATCATATTTCCCTCGGGCAGAGCCCTCGTGAAATATGAATATTCTTGGGTGAACAAATCTTCATATCTCCCTCAGGCACGGGAAATAAATGTATAATATTGTATGTCAGTTCTATCTTTAAATGAACTGTTATTTTGCATGTCAGTTCCAACTTTAAATGGATAGTTATATTATATGTCAGTTCTATCTTTAAATGGATTGTTATATTGTATGTCAGTTCTATTTTTAAATGGATTGTTGAATTGTATGTCAGTTCTATTTTTAAATGGATTGCTATATTGTATGTCAGATCTATTTTTAAATGGATTGTTATATTGTATGTCAGTTCTATCTTTAAATGAACTGTTATTTTGTATATCAGTTCTATTTTTAAATGGATTGTTATATTGTATGTCAGTTCTATTTTTAAATGGATTGTTATATTGTATGTCGGTCGTATCTTTAAATGGATTGTTGTATTGTATGTCAGTTCTATCTTTAAATGGATTGTTATATTGTATGTGAGTCCTATCTTTAAATGGATTGTTATATTGTATGTCAGTTCTATCTTTAAATGGATTGTTATATTGTATGTCAGTTCTATCTTTAAATGGATTGTTATATTGTATGTCAGTCCTATCTTTAAATGGATTGTTATATTGTATGTCAGTTCTATCTTTAAATGAACTGTTATATTGTATGTCAGTTCTATCTTTAAATGGATTGTTATATTTTTGTCAGTTCTATCTTTAAATGGATTGTTATATTGTATGTCAGTTCTATCTTTAAATGGATTGTTATATTGTATGTCAGTCCTATCTTTAAATGGATTGTTATATTGTGTGTCAGTTCTATCTTTAAATGAACTGTTATATTGTATGTCAGTTCTATCTTTAAATGGATTGTTATATTTTTGTCAGTTCTATCTTTAAATGGATTGTTATATTGTATGTGAGTCCTATCTTTAAATGGATTGTTATATTGTATGTGAGTCCTATCTTTAAATGGATTGTTATATTGTATGTCAGTTCTATCTTTAAATGGATTGTTATATTGTATGTCAGTTCTATCTTTAAATGGAATGTTATATTGTATGTCAGTCCTATCTTTAAATGGATTGTTATATTGTATGTCAGTTCTATCTTTAAATGAACTGTTATATTGTTTGTCAGTTCTATCTTTAAATGGATTGTTATATTGTATGTCAGTTTAGTTTAAACATATTTTATTTACTCAAAGTAAATTGGATTGGACACAAGTAAGCCATACTTATGAAGTCCGCTCCGAATGACAATAATTTACAATACAATATTAATATGAGCATGCAATATCAAAATAAACAATATTTTACGAGTCTATCAATTGAG
Organism: Mytilus trossulus; assembly: GCF_036588685.1. Taxonomy (NCBI): domain Eukaryota; kingdom Metazoa; phylum Mollusca; class Bivalvia; order Mytilida; family Mytilidae; genus Mytilus; species Mytilus trossulus. The sequence goes on from NC_086373.1 coordinate 55,165,218, forward strand.
AAAAACAAATGAAACAGAAGTAGATGTAAACATTGAAAACGTTGATGATGATGATGATGATGATGATGACGTGAATTTACCGTAAATACATTTTCTACATAACAAGAAATCTCTCAGACCTTTTGATAAATTCGAATATGTGTTTGAATATATTCACATTTTGTTCATACGAGAGATTCGGATTACCAGATGTAAGTAACTTAACATTTAATATAAGGTCATCAGGAAGCCATCTTAGATTATTCATCAGAATTTCTCTCTGGTGTTTATATAAAGAGCAGTCGAAAAGGAAATGGTGTACAGTCTCAATGTTACATCCACAAAAGCAAGATGGATCAGCAATTATATTGACTCTAAACAAGTCATAGTTCAAGAAAGATGAGTAGCATCTGAATTGTGTTAAAATCATATTTAGTTTCCTCGGTCCATATAGAAAGTGCTTTGGTACATCTTTATTTGTGGTATTTAACCTTTTTAATTGAATTTTAAACTTTGCTATAGAGTCTGATTTTCGAAGGGACAAATCGGTATGATTCCATAGGTTAATAGTTGATGGTATAAAAGATTCTTTAGTAAGAGATAATCTACAAAAAGGAACAATGATGTCATTGCCATTTCTCAAGGGATATGTAGTTGTGCTCTGTACACTAGGTGGAACAAGTTTGCATAGATAATCCGGAGCTTGGTTATGTTGAATGTTATAAAACATTTGTAATTTTCGTCTTTTCCTCCTGTCAGCTAAAGTTTCCCACCCAATTTCCTCATACAGAATTTCAGATTTTGTAAATATAGGCAAACCAGTAACTATTCTAGCAGCTTCTAGCTGCAAACTTTCAAGTTTATTAACATATCCTATCCCGCAATTATCCCAAACTTCAGTTGCATATTCAAAAATTGGTCTTATAAATACTAAATAGAGTTTTTCTAAGTTTTTCCTACAAAGCTGATACTTGAGTTTTCTCAGGATATTTAGATGTTTCGTAACACTGATAATCAGATTGTCTATATGACTGTTCCACCGAGCATCAGAGCAGAACGTTACCCCAAGGTGTTTGTGACATTTTGTTATAGGGATTTCTTTATCATTTAAGCAGAATTTTAAAACGGGTGCATCTTTATTTGAAAAAATCATTATTTCTGTTTTGTCTGGATTAAAAGACATTAGCCACCTCCGTGACCACTCGTTAAGCTCTTCGAGGTCACGATCAATAACAGTTTTTATTTGCTCTTGGTCGTTCCCCGAGTAATTAAACGAAGTGTCATCCGCATAGAGTCTAGTTAGAGATGTGAGTTTCTCTGCAATGTCATTTATATATATTATGAATAATAAGGGACCAAGTACTGAGCCTTGAGGTACTCCAGCTGAAAGACTGCAAAATGAGGATGATGATGTATTAATCACAACTTTTTGTTGCCTATCACAAAGATAACTCTCAAACCAGTTAAGTAGATTACCATGTATTCCGTAAGCTTTCATTTTATGCAAGAGTCCTCTATGCCAAACCTTGTCAAAAGCTCTCGAAAAATCACAAAAGACAAAACAATTTATTTCCTTCTTTTCTAGTGAGTTAAGAATACAATTATACATTTCTAATAGCTGATGTACAGTTGAATTTTTTGGCAAAAATCCAGACTGATATTCATAAATCAATTTATTCATATGTAAATGATTATATACATGTTTAAAGACAATTCGTTCCATGATTTTACCTACACAGCTTATTAACGAAATTGGTCTATAGTTTGAAGGTAATGACGAATCACCTTTTTTAAAAATAGCAATAACATTTGCAATCTTCCAGCTAGAAGGATACTTACATTGTTGGAGGGATTTATTTAATATTATTTGTAAAGGAACCGCCACTTTCTTAGGGCAAATTTTCAGCATTCTGTGACTAATCAAATCTGGTCCTGATGCCTTATTCGGATCAATAGTTTTAATAATATCAATTATTTCATTTTGATTTATGTATAAATTTTGAATATAAGTATTGGTTTTTTCTTTAAACTCTGGAATGGGAACATTTTCTTCCTCTAGTTTAGATATCAAACCAAAGTATTTGTTCAATAAGTCACACTTCTCGCTATCTTCATAAACTATGTCACTGAACTCCTCATCTTTTATTATGTTTTGTAGAGGAGGAATATTATTTGAACTCTTATTCGACTTTATCAACATTTTCATTATTTTCCAATAGTTTTTTGAATTTGGGGCATTACTCAATATAAGGTTATCTAAATTAGTTTCAAATCTTTCCTTGGCAAGTTTTTTTAAATTGTTAACTCTGTTTCTCTGTTTCTTGTACTTCGCAATATCCGATTCTCTTTTAAATTTCAGGGCATATTTTCTAAAACGGTCTCGTTTTCGAATTTCTCGTTTTAATTCACCATTAAACCATGGTTTATCAGAACTACGTATAGTAACTAATTTAGTGGGAATGCACTCCCTCGCGATATTTAAGAATGTTTCAGTAAATATTCCAGATAGTTCGTCCACGTCTTTATTATCAGGAAGCAGTGCATTCCAGTCTACGTCGTCCATTTTTTCTGAGAATTTAACTTTGTCAACTTTTTCATATATCCAAATTTCTCTTTTATACGAACGTGTAATAGTTGTCGGACACTCGAGAAAAATTATTGGCGCATCGTGGTCACTTATATTAGAAGGCGTTGGTAAAACATCTGAGATAAAGTACGACAAAGTGTCACTTAAAATAATGGGATCAAGTAGTGTGCTACTGTGATTTGTCACTCGAGTTGGTTTATCAATAACATTTCGTAAATTAAATATATTTAAGATTTCAATTAATTTGTTGTTTTGCGCCTTAAATAAATCACTGTTCAAATCACCCGTAATTATAATATTTTCATTGAATTGATAAGCCAATCCTATTGCATGATTTAAGCGTGTCCAATAATGACCGTCGTTCGATTCGGGAGGTCGATAGGTATTGCAGAGTAAGAATGTTTGACCTTTCGCACGGATTTCAACCCAGAGAGTTTCATCTGATTGATTTTCAAGATCATTTCTACGGAGAATACCAATATCGTCTTTAACATAAATGAGAAGGCCGCCGCCAAAATTGTTACGATGTCAGTCCTATCTTTAAATGGATTGTTATATTGTATGTCAGTTCTATCTTTAAATGGATTGGTATATTGTATGTCAGTTCTATCTTTAAATGGATTGTTATATTGTGTGTTAGTTCTATCTTTAAATGGATTGTTATATTGTATGTCAGTTCTATCTTTAAATGGATTGTTATATTGTATGTCAGTTCTATCTTTAAATGGATTGTTATATTGTATGTCAGTTCTATCTTTAAATGGATTGTTATTTTGTATGTCAGTTCTATCTTTAAATGGATTGTTATATTGTGTGTCAGTTCTATCTTTAAATGGATTGTTATATTGTATGTCAGTTCTATTTTTAAATCGTTATACTGCATAATGGTATTATATTATTTCAAATCAGTTGTGCTTGACTGAATGTCATTATTTATGTCAGTACTGTGTAATGGTCATATCTCGTGCCACTCCTGTTTAGTGGTTATATTTATGCCAGTATTGTGAAATTGTTATATGTTATGTCATTTCTATTTTTTAAATGTCTCTGTCTTTTTGTCAGTACTATACTGTCATTACTTTTTTATGCGTTCCATGCTATCAATTAAAGAAAGTCGAATATCTATTAAAAGGTTCTGAATGTCTTCAATAGGCCAAAGGGCACACCACCGGTTCTTCCATTTTCTCAACTTGCCTAGGTTCTACCACAGGTACTTATGATATGTTCCTCCTATATAGATTCTACAACAGGTACTTATGATATGTTCCTCCTATATAGATTCTACAACAGGTACTTATGATATGTTCCTCCTATATAGATTCTACCACAGGTACGTATGATATGTTACTCCTATATAGGTTCTACCATAGGTACTTATGATATGTTCCTCCTATATAGGTTCTACCACAGGTACTTATGATATGTTCCTCCTATATAGATTCTACCACAGGTACTTATGATATGTTCCTCCTATATAGGTTCTACCACAGGTACTTATGATATGTTCCTCCTATATAGATTCTACCACAGGTACTTATGATATGTTCCTCCTATATAGATTCTACAACAGGTATTTATGATATGTTCCTCCTATATAGATTCTACCACAGGTACTTATGATATGTTCCTCCTATATAGATTCTACCACAGGTACTTATGCTATTTTCTTCCTATATAGGTTCTACCACAGGTACTTATGATATGTTCCTCCTATATAGGTTCTACCACAGGTACTTATGATATGTTCCTCCTATATAGGTTCTACCACAGGTACTTATGATATGTTCCTCCTATATAGGTTCTACCACAGGTACTTATGATATGTTCCTCCTATATAGGTTCTACCACAGGTACTTATGATATGTTCCTCCTATATAGATTCTACCACAGGTACTTATGATATGTTCCTCCTATATAGATTCTACCACAGGTACTTATGATATGTTCCTCCTATATAGATTCTACAACAGGTACTTATGATATGTTCCTCCTATATAGATTCTACAACAGGTACTTATGATATGTTTCTCCTATATAGATTCTACAACAGGTACTTATGATATGTTTCTCCTATATAGATTCTACAACAGGTATTTATGATATGTTCCTCCTATATAGGTTCTACAACAGGTACTTATGATATGTTCCTCCTATATAGGTTCTACCACAGGTACTTATGATATGTTCCTCCTATATAGGTTCTACCACAGGTACTTATGATATGTTCCTCCTATATAGGTTCTACCACAGGTACTTATCATATGTTCCTCCTATATAGATTCTACCACAGGTACTTATGATATGTTCCTCCTATATAGATTCTACCACAGGTACTTATGATATGTTCCTCCTATATAGGTTCTACCACAGGTACTTATGATATGTTCCTCCTATATAGATTCTACAACAGGTACTTATGATATGTTCCTCCTATATAGGTTCTACCACAGGTACTTATGATATGTTCCTCCTATATAGGTTCTACCACAGGTACTTAAGAAATGTTCCTCCTATATAGGTTCTACAACAGGTACTTATGATATGTTCCTCCTATATAGATTCTGCCACAGGTACTTATGATATGTTCCTCCTATATAGATTCTACCACAGGTACTTATGATATGTTCCTCCTATATAGATTCTACCACAGGTACTTATGGTATGTTCCTCCTATATAGGTTCTACCACAGGTACTTATGATATGTTCCTCCTATACAGATTCTACCACAGGTACTTATGATATGTTCCTCCTATATAGATTCTACAACAGGTACTTATGATATGTTCCTCCTATATATGTTCTACCACAGGTACTTATGATATGTTCCTCCTATATAGGTTCTACCACAGGTACTTATGATATGTTCCTCCTATACAGATTCTACCACAGGTACTTATGATATGTTCCTCCTATATAGATTCTACCACAGGTACTTATGATATGTTCCTCCTATATAGATTCTACAACAGGTATTTATGATATGTTCCTCCTATATAGATTCTACAACAGGTATTTATGATATGTTCCTCCTATATAGGTTCTACAACAGGTACTTATGATATGTTCCTCCTATATAGGTTCTACCACAGGTACTTATGATATGTTCCTCCTATATCCTCCTATATAGGTTCTACAACAGGTACTTATGATATGTTCCTCCTATATATGTTCTACCACAGGTACTTATGATATGTTCCTCCTATATAGGTTCTACCACAGGTACTTATGATATGTTCCTCCTATACAGATTCTACCACAGGTACTTATGATATGTTCCTCCTATATAGGTTCTACCACAGGTACTTATGATATGTTCCTCCTATATAGATTCTACAACAGGTACTTATGATATGTTCCTCCTATATAGGTTCTACCACAGGTACTTATGATATGTTCCTCCTATATAGGTTCTACCACAGGCACTTATGATATGTTCCTCCTATATAGGTTCTACCACAGGTACTTATGATATGTTCCTCCTATATAGGTTCTACCACAGGTACTTATGATATGTTCCTCCTATATAGATTCTACCACAGGTACTTATGATATGTTCCTCCTATATAGGTTCTACCACAGGTACTTATGATATGTTCCTCCTATATAGATTCTACCACAGGTACTTATGATATGTTCCTCCTATATAGGTTCTACCACAGGTACTTATGATATGTTCCTCCTATATAGATTCTACCACAGGTACTTATGATATGTTCCTCCTATATAGGTTCTACCACAGGTACTTATGATATGTTCCTCCTATATAGGTTCTACCACAGGTACTTATGATATGTTCCTCCTATATAGGTTCTACCACAGGTACTTATGATATGTTCCTCCTATATAGATTCTACAACAGGTACTTATGATATGTTCCTCCTATATAGATTCTACAACAGGTACTTATGATATGTTCCTCCTATATAGGTTCTACAACAGGTACTTATGATATGTTCCTCCTACATAGGTTCTACCACAGGTACTTATGATATGTTCCTCCTATATAGATTCTACCACAGGTACTTATGATATGTTCCTCCTATATAGGTTCTACCACAGGTACTTATGATATGTTCCTCCTATATAGATTCTACCACAGGTACTTATGATATGTTCCTCCTACATAGGTTCTACCACAGGTACTTATGATATGTTCCTCCTTCTACCACAGGTACTTATGATATGTTCCTCCTTCTACCACAGGTACTTATGATATGTTCCTCCTATATAGGTTCTACCACAGGTACTTATGATATGTTCCTCCTATATAGATTCTACCACAGGTACTTATGATATGTTCCTCCTATATAGGTTCTACCACAGGTACTTATGATATGTTCCTCCTATATAGATTCTACAACAGGTACTTATGATATGTTCCTCCTATATAGATTCTACAACAGGTACTTATGATATGTTCCTCCTATATAGATTCTACAACAGGTACTTATGATATGTTCCTCCTATATAGGTTCTACAACAGGTACTTATGATATGTTCCTCCTATATAGATTCTACAACAGGTACTTATGATATGTTTCTCCTATATAGATTCTACAACAGGTACTTATGATATGTTCCTCCTATATAGATTCTACAACAGGTACTTATGATATGTTCCTCCTATATAGGTTCTACAACAGGTACGTATGATATGTTACTCCTATATAGGTTCTACCACAGGTACTTATGATATGTTCCTCCTATATAGGTTCTACAACAGGTACGTATGATATGTTACTCCTATATAGGTTCTACCACAGGTACTTATGATATGTTCCTCCTATATAGGTTCTACAACAGGTACTTATGATATGTTCCTCCTATATAGGTTCTACAACAGGTACTTATGATATGTTCCTCCTATATAGATTCTACAACAGGTATTTATGATATGTTCCTCCTATATAGGTTCTACAACAGGTACTTATGATATGTTCCTCCTATATAGATTCTACAACAGGTACTTATGATATGTTTCTCCTATATAGATTCTACAACAGGTACTTATGATATGTTCCTCCTATATAGGTTCTACAACAGGTACTTATGATATGTTCCTCCTATATAGGTTCTACAACAGGTACTTATGATATGTTCCTCCTATATAGATTCTACCACAGGTACTTATGATATGTTTCTCCTATATAGATTCTACCACAGGTACTTATGATATGTTCCTCCTATATAGATTCTACCACAGGTACTTATGATATGTTTCTCCTATATAGATTCTACCACAGGTACTTATGATATGTTCCTCCTATATAGGTTCTACAACAGGTACTTATGATATGTTCCTCCTATATAGATTCTACCACAGGTACTTATGATATGTTCCTCCTATATAGGTTCTACCACAGGTACTTATGATATGTTCCTCCTATATAGGTTCTACAACAGGTACTTATGATATGTTCCTCCTATATAGATTCTACAACAGGTATTTATGATATGTTCCTCCTATATATGTTCTACCACAGGTACTTATGATATGTTCCTCCTATATAGATTCTACCACAGGTACTTATGATATGTTCCTCCTATATATGTTCTACAACAGGTACTTATGATATGTTCCTCCTATATATGTTCTACCACAGGTACTTATGATATGTTCCTCCTATATAGGTTCTACCACAGGTACTTATGATATGTTCCTCCTATATAGATTCTACAACAGGTATTTATGATATGTTCCTCCTATATAGGTTCTACAACAGGTACTTATGATATGTTCCTCCTATATAGGTTCTACCACAGGTACTTATGATATGTTCCTCCTATATAGATTCTACCACAGGTACTTATGATATGTTCCTCCTATATAGATTCTACCACAGGTACTTATGATATGTTCCTCCTATATAGATTCTACCACAGGTACTTATGATATGTTCCTCCTATATAGGTTCTACCACAGGTACTTATGATATGTTCCTCCTATATAGATTCTACAACAGGTACTTATGATATGTTCCTCCTATATAGGTTCTACCACAGGTACTTATGATATGTTCCTCCTATATAGGTTCTACCACAGGTACTTAAGAAATGTTCCTCCTATATAGGTTCTACAACAGGTACTTATGATATGTTCCTCCTATATAGATTCTGCCACAGGTACTTATGATATGTTCCTCCTATATAGATTCTACCACAGGTACTTATGATATGTTCCTCCTATATAGATTCTACCACAGGTACTTATGGTATGTTCCTCCTATATAGGTTCTACCACAGGTACTTATGATATGTTCCTCCTATACAGATTCTACCACAGGTACTTATGATATGTTCCTCCTATATAGATTCTACAACAGGTACTTATGATATGTTCCTCCTATATATGTTCTACCACAGGTACTTATGATATGTTCCTCCTATATAGGTTCTACCACAGGTACTTATGATATGTTCCTCCTATACAGATTCTACCACAGGTACTTATGATATGTTCCTCCTATATAGATTCTACCACAGGTACTTATGATATGTTCCTCCTATATAGATTCTACAACAGGTATTTATGATATGTTCCTCCTATATAGATTCTACAACAGGTATTTATGATATGTTCCTCCTATATAGGTTCTACAACAGGTACTTATGATATGTTCCTCCTATATAGGTTCTACCACAGGTACTTATGATATGTTCCTCCTATATCCTCCTATATAGGTTCTACAACAGGTACTTATGATATGTTCCTCCTATATATGTTCTACCACAGGTACTTATGATATGTTCCTCCTATATAGGTTCTACCACAGGTACTTATGATATGTTCCTCCTATACAGATTCTACCACAGGTACTTATGATATGTTCCTCCTATATAGGTTCTACAACAGGTACTTATGATATGTTCCTCCTATATAGGTTCTACCACAGGTACTTATGATATGTTCCTCCTATATAGATTCTACCACAGGTACTTATGATATGTTCCTCCTATATAGGTTCTACCACAGGTACTTATGATATGTTCCTCCTATATAGATTCTACCACAGGTACTTATGATATGTTCCTCCTATATAGGTTCTACCACAGGTACTTATGATATGTTCCTCCTATATAGATTCTACCACAGGTACTTATGATATGTTCCTCCTATATAGGTTCTACCACAGGTACTTATGATATGTTCCTCCTATATAGGTTCTACCACAGGTACTTATGATATGTTCCTCCTATATAGGTTCTACCACAGGTACTTATGATATGTTCCTCCTATATAGATTCTACAACAGGTACTTATGATATGTTCCTCCTATATAGATTCTACAACAGGTACTTATGATATGTTCCTCCTATATAGGTTCTACAACAGGTACTTATGATATGTTCCTCCTACATAGGTTCTACCACAGGTACTTATGATATGTTCCTCCTATATAGATTCTACCACAGGTACTTATGATATGTTCCTCCTATATAGGTTCTACCACAGGTACTTATGATATGTTCCTCCTATATAGATTCTACCACAGGTACTTATGATATGTTCCTCCTACATAGGTTCTACCACAGGTACTTATGATATGTTCCTCCTTCTACCACAGGTACTTATGATATGTTCCTCCTATATAGATTCTACCACAGGTACTTATGATATGTTCCTCCTATATAGGTTCTACCACAGGTACTTATGATATGTTCCTCCTATATAGATTCTACCACAGGTACTTATGATATGTTCCTCCTATATAGGTTCTACCACAGGTACTTATGATATGTTCCTCCTATATAGATTCTACAACAGGTACTTATGATATGTTCCTCCTATATAGATTCTACAACAGGTACTTATGATATGTTCCTCCTATATAGATTCTACAACAGGTACTTATGATATGTTCCTCCTATATAGGTTCTACAACAGGTACTTATGATATGTTCCTCCTATATAGATTCTACAACAGGTACTTATGATATGTTTCTCCTATATAGATTCTACAACAGGTACTTATGATATGTTCCTCCTATATAGATTCTACAACAGGTACTTATGATATGTTCCTCCTATATAGGTTCTACAACAGGTACGTATGATATGTTACTCCTATATAGGTTCTACCACAGGTACTTATGATATGTTCCTCCTATATAGGTTCTACAACAGGTACGTATGATATGTTACTCCTATATAGGTTCTACCACAGGTACTTATGATATGTTCCTCCTATATAGGTTCTACCACAGGTACTTATGATATGTTCCTCCTATATAGGTTCTACCACAGGTACTTATGATATGTTCCTCCTATATAGGTTCTACAACAGGTATTTATGATATGTTCCTCCTATATAGATTCTACAACAGGTACTTATGATATGTTCCTCCTATATAGGTTCTACAACAGGTACTTATGATATGTTCCTCCTATATAGGTTCTACAACAGGTACGTATGATATGTTACTCCTATATAGGTTCTACAACAGGTACTTATGATATGTTCCTCCTATATAGGTTCTACCACAGGTACTTATGATATGTTCCTCCTATATAGGTTCTACAACAGGTACGTATGATATGTTACTCCTATATAGGTTCTACCACAGGTACTTATGATATGTTCCTCCTATATAGATTCTACAACAGGTATTTATGATATGTTCCTCCTATATAGATTCTACAACAGGTATTTATGATATGTTCCTCCTATATAGATTCTACCACAGGTACTTAAGAAATGTTCCTCCTATATAGGTTCTACAACAGGTATTTATGATATGTTCCTCCTATATAGATTCTACCACAGGTACTTATGATATGTTCCTCCTATATAGATTCTACAACAGGTACTTATGATATGTTCCTCCTATATAGATTCTACAACAGGTATTTATGATATGTTCCTCCTATATAGATTCTACCACAGGTACTTAAGAAATGTTCCTCCTATATAGGTTCTACCACAGGTACTTATGATATGTTCCTCCTATATAGGTTCTACCACAGGTACTTATGATATGTTCCTCCTATATAGGTTCTACCACAGGTACTTATGATATGTTCCTCCTATATAGGTTCTACCACAGGTACTTATGATATGTTCCTCCTATATAGATTCTACCACAGGTACTTATGATATGTTCCTCCTATATAGATTCTACAACAGGTACTTATGATATGTTCCTCCTATATAGATTCTACCACAGGTACTTATGATATGTTCCTCCTATATAGGTTCTACCACAGGTACTTATGATATGTTCCTCCTATATAGGTTCTACCACAGGTACTTATGATATGTTCCTCCTATATAGATTCTACCACAGGTACTTATGATATGTTCCTCCTATATAGGTTCTACCACAGGTACTTATGATATGTTCCTCCTATATAGGTTCTACCACAGGTACTTATGATATGTTCCTCCTATATAGATTCTACCACAGGTACTTATGATATGTTCCTCCTATATAGGTTCTACCACAGGTACTTATGATATGTTCCTTCTATATAGATTCTACCACAGGTACTTATGATATGTTCCTCCTATATAGATTATACAACCGGTTTGATTGCACTAAAATGTATTTCCTGTCTGTGTTCCATCGCAGGTGCTTATAATAGGAAAAGGGAAAACCATTAAGTTTAGTTTAAGTTGAGTTGTAAGTAATTTGAGCTGTTTCATATTTGTTTTATTATCAATAATAGAGCAGAGAAAACTATCAAGTTCAATTTACAAGAAATAGATTTTTTTTTCGTTATTGTAAAATTTTCCAAGTAATATATTTTGATACCTAATATTCTTTTTTTTCTCTTTTTATCTATACTATATACAGCCTCCAGGAAGTTAAATATGTTTGATAAATTTGTATACTGTGACCTCCATTATTAGAGAAAGGATTGTCTATCGATTTGGTGATTATTAAAGATATAATATCAGAAATTGATCTATCAATATTTATATAACCATAATAAAATATTGCTGATGATAATATCCTGAAATCAATCCTTCCTACAGAGAAATATACAGTTATCTAAAAGTTCACTTGACATCTCATATTGTCCACTAACGTACAAAGAGTGCATGTATAAAAGTACATTTGACAAATTAAGCGTACTGCAGAACTTTCAAGAGAACTTCCATTAATAGCTGTTTTCTTGTTAGGGTATTAGCAATATATTTACAAGACAAACTTATTTTGTTTTCTGTTAAGAAAATCGGTTGCCCTTTGACATTTAAGTATTTTCAGTTTTTGTTGTTTTCTATGAAGACATTTAGAAGAAAAATAAAGTCTAAACTCGATAATATATAGCATTTGAATAACATGTAATAAACTCAGATATGGCATTTCTGCTCAATTATTTGCGTATGAAATGTCACACGAAACAACTCAACAATCAACATCAAAATAACGTTTAAACGTCAAACACAAAGCAAAAAAAAAAAATAAAAAATTACGATTCTAAGACTTCATTCACACTAATCCAATTCGATAAATCATTCTGATGTTTTCTCCAAGTTGACGTAGAATTTTCTGTTATTAACTGTCCGTTTCTTTATCGACACTGGTGAAGATTCGATGAAAGGTTACCGGTCCCTAGACTGGTTCCCGATCGCAATATTAAGTATGTTACACATATACCAATATAACGACCAAGACTCCAAGAGAAGAGGGCGAGTACAGCTGGTCGAGAAACTTTAATACCATTGTCATGCTGCTCACCAAGAACTCGTAATCGGAATAATAAATATTATGTATATTCCTTGTTCTACAGTGAATCATTGTTGGTTTGAACTACAGAGATTATGAGCACTGATATAAAATGATGAAATTTCTACATAAGGAAATGCCAGCACCAAGACGGGAAAATATATATCAGTTGTTTTCTATTGATTTGATGTGTTTGAGCTTTTGATTTTGCCATTTGACGAATAAAATTGAAATGGCAACTGGTTTAGTAAATGTTTAAGCCGGATTGTGAAATTGTAATTCTAGGAGGAGTGAAAAAAAAATTTGGTTCAAAATTAAAAGATTAGTATATGAAACTGTCACAGTAACTTCATCTAGTGTCTGTGATATAGGTTATATATTGATTTTAATGTTGTTTACATATCTGTTCGCCCTTGCAGAATAGAACTAAGCTATGTGATATTGTATCACGCAAGACTTTAATCTTGAATCCGGAAGATAAAGTATTCGTTAACATCTTATACAGGATTCGTAGTAAATAACTTATTATTGATATTGTTATGAAGTCCAGGTTTAACAGGCTTGATATCAGATGTTTGACTTTTCTTTGAATATCATGTGCTGTTAATCCTGCTTTAAAGACTGATCATGCTGAACCTTCGTGACTCTATCATAAACATTGGTAAATTTTCCAATGTTTTAAAAGGATTGTTAAACAATTTTGTCGTTATTCACAGATAACCATTTTTTTTATAACAATACGTTATTTATTTTAAAATATTTTTTCGTAAAAAACAAAAGACAATTTTAAATCTACATCTGGCTAAGTATACGTCTTTTATTCATTTTGGCACGAAGTGTAAATAACATTATGCACGCCACTTTATACACAATATACGGAATTGTTGGATCCTTTTAAAATAAATTAAAAAACATAATCAATGTTGTACCCAGAAAAATCCAGAAAAGTGCTTCAGACCGATGAACTTTATGATGTGTTGTTTATTTTTTATCAGCTGTAAATTTTATACACAATGGCCGTTCCTCGAGTATCAACTAGAACAGAATGATGTTTCCGGAGAGTTCGAAAGTTCAATAAGTATTATAATAAAAAAAAATATATCATGATTGGTGTGTCGTTCATTTAGGTTAAACAGACTAATAAGTTTAATAACTCAAGTCAATTGGTACATTTACGACTAGATATCCTATTACTTTTTCTTCTGTAAACCAGAAATACTACCACTCCTCCTTTTGTTGTTTGTAAAATTAACTTCCAAGAAAAAGTGTGCTAGATTACTGTGAGATATCTTTCTTCCCAACTAAGATGGTCGATTATTATTGGTACATTTATAGGTATACAAACCAAATATAAGAAAATAGACCACTAGTGTCGATTAAAATTCGAAAAAAGAAAATGGGAAAATCAAAATGAACAATATGTGATCCAAGGTAAATTTCAAACTTTAAAAGAAAAGTCTGCGTAGGGATATATACAGAATCCCATGCGCACATGTCAAGATAGAACACTAAGATAAATAATTTTTAAACAGTTAGATGAGGGTGTTTACTACATAGAGAATAAGGGTTAAAAAATAAAGAATACAAAACATTGGTATTTTTTTTCTGTTGTGTTGGCGATAACTACTCATTCAGTTCATTTGGTAGATTAAATTTTGGATCAACGAAATTTACACTATATATTTGGTTTGCAGTTTGATCAGAAGAAACACCCACAAAGCTATATAATACAATTAATTATCTAATTACTACTACAATTAAATAATAATAAGTATTATAATTTTTACTGTTATTATTATATATAAAATAAGTCATACAAATCTAATCTTGAATTACATCCAAATTCTTTTTTAATTTTCCGAACACGTTTTAGAAATTTAAATGTGACGTCACATTGGGCGTTGCATTGACTATGGCTAACAGGGCTGTGATTTTGTAATGTATTCGTTTTTATTTTATAGCTAGTGACTACTTCGGTTTAATCATGTATATCTATTATATAGTCATTTTAACTCTTTGCAAAACTATGTTTTATTCTTGATAATAATGATGTTTTATCCCAGGCGGATAACCCTGGCCTCACAACTTTTTGGAACTTTTGGTCCTCGCCGATCTTCAACTTTGTAGTTGTTATGGCATTCAAACTTTTTACATCCGAGCATAGTTTTGTGTGGACGTAGCGCGCGTCTGCCGTATATAAATATGTTTCACCTGTTGCCTTTTGATGTCTATTATTCGTTTGTTTCTCTGTCCTATATTTATTCCCAATTATCTTTTTATTTGTTGTAACCCTGTCGTATAATGTTGTCATTTTAATGTTACAATTAACACTGCCATTAAAGCGGGAGGTTTGGCATTCCACAAAACCAGGTTCAACCCACTATTTTTTCATAAAATGTCCTGTAGCAAGTCAGAGAAATGGTCATTGTAACATTATAGCTTTTTTCTGTGTGTGTTTCATTTAGATGTTGTGTTTCTGTTGTGTCGTAGTTCTCTTATATTTGATACGTTTCCCACAGTTTTAGTTTGTAACCCGGATTTGGTTTTTCTCTGTCGATTTATGAATTTTGAACAGCGGTATACTACTGTTGCCTTTATTGGCATAAACTATTCAAGAATAAATATTTAAAGACCCACACAGAAACTCGTAGAAGGACATGGACAAACAGTACAACAAATAAAATGCAAAAAACAAATACATGATACACAAATTTGCAATGATTTGAGAAAAAAAAACTCCACTGATAAATTGAAATATAATTCTAAAATTAATCTTCATTTTATCTAGATGTTTACGTTATGAAAAGTGCATATATATGTTGCAACTAATGAAGTTATGTACATGCTTGTAAAGGAGGAAGGATGTAATACATATTTATATATTTGTAAATCATGTAAGTACCAACATATGTTTACCCTTTACTATCTGAACAATATTGCTGATTATTCACGTCCAGTCTGAAGACAATGTATCAATCTACCTATAGTTTATCGTTGGTGTGCTTTCGTACATTGTTTTTGTACTCATAAAGCATGAAGGCAGACTAAAAAACTATACATGTTTTATATAGACAATATGAAATGCCAAGGACACAGCTTGTTTTTTATTCCAAAAGGTTTCTGCGTTCATGTTTATTTAAAAAAATGACATTTATTTGTGTAAAAATTGAATGTCAAAAAGTGGAAGAATTTAAATTTTAACAGATGTAGATAAATATGTTTTCCGTATAACTTCATCATGGTCTTTAAAGTCGGTGTGTATCCGTATAAACTGAAAACTCACAAAAGATATAAAATAAAAAAGATATAAATCTTAAACTCAACATATAATATATAATATAAAGTTCAAGGTTTTAAATATACAACATTATATGGCGAGAATATGTTTATTTAAGTTTTCTGGTCTCGTGTCATTAAATGACATTTATTTGTGTAAAAATTGAAAATGCCAGAAAGCGATTGTAAGCCATGATGGAGATATTCATGTTTTCAATATACATTTTAGTTTCATCACTGGTCTTTTGCATCAGTTTGTATCCGTACAAACTGCAGACTGCAACACTCTTAGACTATATTAATTATTGTCTTATACAAATAATAATTTCATGGTTTTAATATAGACAATATAAAACTGCAAGAATATTTTTGTTAAAGGTTTCTGCTCACGTGTTATTATATCTCATTTGTTCGTGTAAAATTTAAAAATGTCAGCGAGTGATAGAATTAAAAGATGAAGTAAAATATGTTTTTGATATATTAGTATCATCACTTGTCATTTGCGTCATTCCACCACCCCCACAAACAGAAAACTAATATTTCTACAAACAAAATAGATATAATATCTTAAAACCCATAAATATATTAATATTTATATATATTTGTATTGTCATATAATTATAATCATTTCAAGCCTATTTTGCTCTAGGATTTTCTGTGTTATCTCTTATCATCTTTTTTTTTATCCCGTCATCGTTACGTCATGGCTTATCATTTTTGTTTGTCTGGTTAAACGCCTGTCAAAATAGTTATGAGGGAGGTTAACCCTTACTATGTTTATTAAAGTGTACTTCAATATGAAAAAAATAAACACGAGGTCGTTGTTCGATGATAATTTATTATTTTTATCTCATATCACAGTTTGAACTTTAACATCGCCTGATTTTTGTTTATTCACAATCTGTATTTACATTTGCTGAGTAAATTATTACTATTGATTCAAACCCCGTTATTTGACATTGGGCATGTTATTGGATGCAAATGGTTTTGGTTGTTGATTGGTTGAACATAGAGCATGAAATGAAAATTTTCCTTTTTAATGAAATTATTTTTTACAATAATTTCCATATTGAACTTTTGATATTGAATGGGAGTTTTTTTAATTCTTTTTTTCATACCAGTTGATACGAACTATAACGACAAAAAAATAAAAACACAAGAAAATTTCAGTTTGCAATTAGTTTGAGGTTTGACCCTTTTTGACGTAGATTAGACTTTTCTAAAATATTTATGAGGGATTATCTGTTTTGCCAAAGTCTATATAAATTATATCCTAAGGGAGCTACCATTTGATTTTTATGGGGGGGGGACTAGGATGAAAAATTGTGTCCTGCATTTTTTTATTGTGTAATCTCTGTCCTGCCTTTTTATTTTTTACTCTATTCGGTCCTACTTTTTTTTTTTAGTTTATCCTGACCTTTTTTACATAAATTGTGACCTTTTTTTTGCAAGTGTCTCATCCTGCCTTTTTTTTTAACTCAAAAGTACTGTCCTGCCTATTTTTTTCAAATTTCATCCTTTTCAATTCTTTGCGTTCGGCTTTCTTCGTCACTATTCACTGGCCTGTTATTTTGCCTGTTCTCGACACGATATTTTACATTTGCAATTGTACTTTAATCAGACATGAACTTCATTCCGCTTAACATTTCTTAAACCATGGTGTTTTTAAAATAGTTTCAAATAAACATTAAAAGGAAATAAACTTAAACGTTACGTTTTATCTGATTTACTAACAACAAGTCAGTAAAGTACCACTGCTGGTCGATTTGAGCCCCATTCAAAGAGAATCACTTGTATATCAACATTTGGCATTGGCAATGGTTGTGTACGTATACTATGTGAGAATACTATTTGAGAATACTATTTGAGAAAACTATTTGAGAAAACTATTTGAGAATACTATTTGAGAAAACTATTTGAGAATATTATTTGAGAAAACTATTTGAGAATACTATTTGAGAATACTATTTGAGAATACTATTTGAGAATACTATTTGAGAAAACTATTTGAGAATATTATTTGAGAATATGTACTGCAGTACGACGCTAGATTAAAACTAACATGGAAAAGTTACACCCGGCACCAAAAGCTTCATTTTTGAAGCACAGGTGGTCGTGTGGTCTAGCGGGACGGCGACAGTGCAGGCGATTTGGTGTCACGATATCTCAGCAGCATGGGTTCGAATCCCGGCGAGGATTAAATGTTAGATCTTTAAATTTGCTTTCGCAAATTTTTTGTTCTTCCCTCGACGGGATTCGAACTCATGCTACTGATATATATATAAATATATATATAGTTCTATATGTAATCAGATAGATTTTATAAATGTTTCATAAACTTCAACTGTTACTTGTGATAACAAGATACATTACGATTGTTTACGCTATTTCTGATGTTGTATATCCATTCATATGGAACATGTAAAAAATCTTAATCAAATCATGCAGACGTTTCCTCCTGTTGATTCTGCTTATAGCAAATGTGTAGAGTCGTGTGTACACTTTACTTCGTTCCAAAACATAAACCTTCACTTAAAGATGCTTTGTATGAGGCGTAAAGTCCAAATGCTAATGTTTTTGTACACAAATAGAAATACAATCGTTTTTGTATTTTCTTTTTTTCATATTTATTCATCATCTCACTATAACACTGTAATAAATAACCTAAAAGACACACACATTTGTTAGTTGTCCTCTGAATAGCGATACGCGTGCATGTACAATGTAATACCCAATTTTCTCTACAATATTTGATATTTTAACTCTACAATGGGCGCCACGTCGGCGTCTTTTTTCATTGGTGTGTTTTCTTTCAAAATATGTACAAAAAAGTTAGATAACAAATATACCGAACTCCTAAGAAAATTCGAAACAGAAAGAACATAATCAAATGGCAATATCAAAAGCTCAAAACACATCAAACGAATCGATAATTACTGTATTATTCCATACTTGGTACAGGCACTTTCTTATGTAGAATATAGCCGAAAACAGCTGGTCATATAGCTAAATAAACCTCTCTCTTGTATAACAGTCACATAAAATTCTATTGTATTGCCAACATTTTTTTCCACCAAATTGGGGATCAGAATATTCAAGTTAAGGTAAAAACCATACACCACCCCATCCCTTAAGTTAAATGGTCGTTCCCTTAGAGAACATTCACCATAGATTACACCCTTACTTTATATTCATGATCATCTGTGCAAACATTATCTTGCTTAATTTAAACATTTTTTGCTAATTTTGTCCAAGTAGCTGTATTGAAAGCACTTATACCTACTCAATTTACCGCCAACTATGGGATTACGTTTTTTTTGTATTGAATACCTTATTTGTCCAGATGGGGAGACATTACTATCGTGAGGTCTATGCCCGACGCACCTGAGCACAATCTAAATTTATAGAAACTGACTATGTGTCTGATGTTGCTAATTTTGAACTGTTTGAGTGCGTGTTTATAGTATATCTTATCTGAAACGTCGTCCTTGTCTGCGTCAAACTAAGTTAGTCCACAATTTCTTTGAAACCTTAATCTGAAATTCTTAGAAAATAGCAAAATTACAGAACTCAACTTAATTCGCACAGATTCTTCTACAAGATGTGAAGCTGTGTCCCTGATTTTATTCTTTTATCTGTAAGTCGTATTGAGAAGTGCTGAAAAAATGACAGAAAAGTTATGAACGTAAATGATTTTTAATACTGTAATTATATATTGAAAATACATGTGTTTTTTTGTCTTTTATCTCAGACTTATAATTCAAATTAAACAGTCAGATAACAACTGATGAATTTATACCTACGTGCTGGTAGGCACAATGCAAAACGTTTAGTAAAATTCAAATAGTTATGCGAGAAACTTTTTTGCCAGATTTGCTGAATGCAAACCTTTTTCTGTATTTTCTCGTGTAAATGTCATTATGGTATTGACCTCTTTTTTACTTCGTTTTTACGTCATCTTAGGCAGCAACCATTTGATTTTCGGGGGGGGGGGGCTATGTTTTTTTTGGAAAAAAAGTTTGTTTCCAGTTTTTGGAGAAAAAAATAATTTTGTTTTTGATTCTGAGAAAAAAAAATGTTTGTTTCACCATCAGCTGCCTTTTGAGGTGATCAGTACATATTAATGTGGCGCAACTCACCACCAAGGAGATAATTGACAACTTTTTTATGGAATAATCATCCAAACAATAACCTTGTCTCTTAAACAAAAATATCCCCTATTGATATCTGACTTTACAATTTACATATACATGTATACATCGTTCGTTTGTTTCGGAGTTTGGTGTGACATCCGGGTGTGGGGTTTTCTCACTGTGTTGAACTATTCCTGACCTTCTGCTGTTTTCTGCTCTTTGCTCGGGTTGTTGGCTCTTTGACACATTCCCCCTTTCCAATTTCCATTCTCAATTTTCTCATATAATTTTTTTAAAAATCTGTGCATAAGAAAAATAAACCTTTTCGAATGAAGCTTTCCTTAGCTCTATGTTTTTTTTTACCTTATTATTAAAATACCGGTATAGGGACACGTAAAAAATAAAACAAGAGGCTCTCAAGAGCCTGAATCGCTCACCTTAATTCTTTTGGTTAAATCTCTCATCAATGATTATTTTGGCTTTTCAATTTATTTAAATGTTCTTTGGATCGTCCTATTTTCTTCAAAAGCCAAAAAAAATAATCATTTTCTCCTATGTTTTATTTTAGCCATAGGAGCTATGTTTCTTGACATACAAGGAAATAAAATATAAAATTTATACTAGATACTCTGAAACTCATTTAACCTAAGTTTGGCTGAAATTGATACAGCAGTTTCAAAGGAGAAGATTTTTTGAAGTAAGTTAACATGATGAACAAATTGTGAAAAAAGTCTTTAAAGGGCAATAACTCCTTAAGGGGTCAATTGACAATTTTGGTCAAATTGACTTATTTGTAGATCTTACTTTGTTGAACATTATTGCTGTTTACAGTTTATCTCTATCTATAATAATATTCAAGATAATAAACAAAAACAGCAAAATTTCCTTAAAATTATCAATTCAGGGGCAGCAACCCAACAACAGGTTGCCTGATTCATCTGAAAATTTCAGGGCAGATAGATCTTGACCTGATAAACAATATAACCCCAGTCAGATTTGCTCTAAATGCTTTGGTTTTTGAGTTATAAGCCAAAAACTGCATTTGACCCCTATTTTCTTTTTTTAGCAATGGCGACCATGTTTGTTAATAGATCAAAACTTCGGATACAATTTATAAACTAGATACCCTAAGGAACATTCAGTTAAAGTTTGGAAGTATTTAGCCAAGTAGTTTCAGAGGAGAAGATTTTTGTAAAAGATTACTAAGATTTACGAAAAATGGTTAAAAAATGACTATAAAGGGCAATAACTCCTAAATGGGTCAACTGACCATTTTGGTCATGTTAACTTATTTGTAAATCTTACTTTGCTGAACATTATTGCTGTTTACAGTTTATCTCTATCTATAATAATATTCAAGATAATAACCAAAAACAGCAAAATTTCCTTAAAATTACCAATTAAGTGGCAGCAACCCAACAACGGGTTGTCTGAATCATCTGAAAATTTCAAGGCAGATAGATCTTGACCTGATAAACAATATTGTCCCTTGTCAGATTTGCTCTAAATGCTTTGGTTTTTGAGTTGTAAGCCAAAAACTGCATTTGACCCCTATGTTCTATTTTTAGCAATGGCGACCATGTTTGTTGATAGATCAAAACTTCGGATACAATTTATAAACTAGATACCCTAAGGAACATTCAGTTAAAGTTTAGAAGTATTTGGCCAGTAGTTTCAGAGGAGAAGATTCTTGAAATAGTTTACGACGACAGACGACGACAGACGACGACAGACGACGGACGACGACGGACGCCAAGTGATGGCATAAGCTCACTTGGCCCTTCGGGCCAGGTGAGCTAAAAAAGAGATGTGATCATGATAATTGCGTGTTAGTAACCAAACTACTAAAGAAACAAAATATATCTTGAAGTAAAAATATACAATTTATAACCATTAATTATAGAAATAACAGTGCCATGGAAAACTAGACAGGAAGTATTGCTCATGTTATTATATCTGGTGCAACAAAATTGGTACCGTTGATTTTATTACTACCACTGGGTCGATGCCTCTGCTGGTGGACTATTAGTCCCCGAGTGTATCACCAGCCCAGTAGCCAGTACTTCGGTACTTGCATGAAAATACGGATTTATTGTGTTATTAAAATTTGCTGTTACAAAATATTAGAAATTATTATAAATTAAGGAATGTTTCTCCCTCATGCAAAGCTCTGATTACTTTCACGAATTTGACTATACTTTTTGGACCTTTTGGATTCTAGCTCTTCATCTTTTATATAAGCTTTGGATTTCAAATATTTTGGCCACGAGCATCACTGAAGAGACATGTTTTGTCGAAATGCGCATCTGGTGCAACAAAATTGGTACCGTTGATTTTATTACTACCACTGGGTCGATGCCTCTGCTGGTGGACTATTAGTCCCGAGGGTATCACCAGCCTAGTAGCCAGTACTTCGGTACTGGCATGAAAATACGGATTTATTGTGTTATTAAAATTTGCTGTTACAAAATATTAGAAATTATTATAAATTAAGGAATGTATCTCCCTCATGCAAAGCTCTGATTCCTTTCACGAATTTGACTATACTTTTTGGACCTTTTGGATTCTAGCTCTTCATCTTTTATATAAGCTTTGGATTTCAAATATTTTGGCCACGAGCATCACTGAAGAGACATGTTTTGTCGAAATGCGCATCTGGTGCAACAAAATTGGTACCGTTGATTTTATTACTACCACTGGGTCGATACCTTTGCTGGTGGACTATTAGTCCCGAGGGTATCACCAGCCTAGTAGCCAGTACTTCGGTACTGGCATGAAAATACGGATTTATTGTGTTATTAAAATTTGCTGTTACAAAATATTAGAAATTATTATAAATTAAGGAATGTATCTCCCTCATGCAAAGCTCTGATTCCTTTCACGAATTTGACTATACTTTTTGGACCTTTTGGATTCTAGCTCTTCATCTTTTATATAAGCTTTGGATTTCAAATATTTTGGCCACGAGCATCACTGAAGAGACATGTTTTGTCAAAATGCGCATCTGGTGCAACAAAATTGGTACCGTTGATTTTATTATTACAAATCCGGTCAATAGTCTTTTTCGGTAGGGTCACATTCGTGAAAAGGAAAGATATGTAGTTACGAAATAAGGATCATATCCGATATTATCTGTGAAACGGTTATTCTACTGTCAACCAACTCTTGATGGCGTCCGAAAGAGACATCCGAGAAAAGATAAAAAAAATAATTTGAGAACATTTTTCAGTGGAGTTAAATGGTCGTTTCCTTAGAGAACATTCATCCTATATATATATATACGCCCTCATTATTCATGATCATCTGTGCAAACGTTATCTTGCTTAATTTAAACATGTTAAGCTAATTTTGTCCAAGAAGCTGTATAAAAAAGCACTAAAACCTATTTAACGTAGCGCGAACTATGTATCGGATTACAGTTCTTGTATGGTATTAAGAATCTTAAGCTTGTTTGTCTTGATGGGGAAACATCACTATCGTGAGTTCTATGCCCGTAGCACCTGAGCACAATTTAAAATTAGAAGGAAATTACTATGTTTCTAATGTTACTACTGTTTGAGGGCGTGTTGCAGTATATCAAATCTAAAAACGTCGTCCTTGTCTACGTCACACTAACTTTAATGGATTATCATCAATACTTTGAAACCGTTAATCTGCAATTCTTAGAAAATAGCATTACAGATCTCAACTTAACTCTCATAGATTCGACAAGACATGAAGCTTTGTCCCTGATATTTTTCTTTTATCTGTAAGTCGTACTGACTGAGAAAAAAAATGACAGAAAAGCTTTGAGCATCAATGATTTAATACTGTAATTATGTATTGAAAAAACTTGTGCTTTTTGTCTTTTATCGTAGAGTTATTATAATGTAAATTAAACAGTCAGATAACAATTGATGAATTTATTGCTATGTGCTGGCAGGAATTATGCAAAAAGTTTAGGTGAATGCATATAGTTATCCGAGAAATTGTTTACCAGAAACGCTAAATGCAAATGCTTTTTCTGTATTGACATCTCATGTTTCCCAAATTTGTTTCCATAGTTTCAACTTTTAAGGTAATTTTTTTTACTTTTATCAAGCAGTTGTAAACCTTTGGCCTTTTTCTTTTTTTAAGATCATGACTTCGTGTATACATGTATGTCACATCGTATTGACCTTCTTTTTACTTCTTTTTTATGTCACCTTACAACAAACATAGTGCATTGAGGTGATCAGTACATATTTTAAATGTTTTGCAACTTACCCTCAAGGATATAATTGACAACTTTTGTGTGGGATAGTCATCATAATAATGACCTGGTCTCTTATACAAAAAAAATCTAATTTGTTATCTATATCATATACATGTATGCATCTGCTCTTTGGTCGGGTTGTTAGCTCTTTAAAACATTCCCCATTTCCATTTTCAATTTTAATCGTTCGTTTGTTTTGGAGTTTGGTGTGACATCCATAATCATTGAACAAGTACACGTCTTATACAGGGGCTTGCTGGAGAAACGCCTCCGGGATTATCTCGCTGTGTTGAAGACACATTGCTGACCTTTTGCTGTTTTCTGCTCTTTGGTCGGGTTGTTATCTTTTTGACACATTCCCTCTTTTCAATTTCCTTTTGTTATCATATTTTTTTATTTAATAAAGTTATTCTCTACATAAGAAAAATAAACCTTCTTGAAAGTACAGTAGTTGGCATTAGCCACTATGTCTTTGAAGATTCTTTTTTTTTTTTACTAATATCTATGTATAAATTATTAAAATAACGGTATAGGTTTGCATGAAAACTTAAAAGAGATGTGATGTTATACAAGTATAACCAAACTACTATAGAAACAAAATGTATCTTGAAGTGAAAATATACAGTGCATAACCATGACTGGAAGTACGTGAATCCCTAAAAAAAGTTTGCAAAGTACCAGAAATTGGTAAGAGGCATCTTAGAAAAAAATGGGGGACAAAGTATTTTCCAGTGCAGGTTTCATAAATTTTTTGGAGGGCCAATGGGCTCCTAGGACTAACTGGACCAGTAATAAGAAGCGTGGTAAAACAAGTTTGGAGACATGCATGCAGAGGAAGCTTCTGTTGGGTATGCAGGAAAAGAGAAAAGCATTCGAAGAGCTAGCTATAATTCCTGGCTTAGCTTGATCAACTCAGTCGATGCATCCCCTGGAGATTGTCGTTTTCAGCGCAGAAACAGATGTGGAGAGCAGATCCTGCTAATGATGGAACTATAGCTGAACAGTGGAAACACTGTATTTAAGGTATATTTAATTTTTAAGCGCTATCAGTAGTTATACATTAACGAGAGGAAGAGTTATAAAGAACAAATACAGGTCACGTGTCAATGAAATAATGGTCAGAAAAAATATCTAGCATGTCTAGTCTAGAGGTCAAGATACGGTCTTCCGCAATTAACAAGTGTCTATAACATATGCCAACTTCTTAATTGTCACGAATCTGAACAAGTTGGGATTAAATGTAACATAGAATACAAGAGCCTGTTAATTCACTTCCGTGTTGGCCAATCATAATCTTAAATATCCAATCATTGTCGTAAATTCTTGATAAATTTCTAAATGAAATGATTAATGTTTTTTGTTCAACTTGTGCGAAAATGATATGAATTGATTTGATGCAAAGAAGTATGAATATAAGTGCACACAAATCTGATTACAAAGTAATACCAGAAACTAGATAGAACATGCGTCTGA
Source organism: Mytilus trossulus (assembly GCF_036588685.1). NCBI lineage: Eukaryota > Metazoa > Mollusca > Bivalvia > Mytilida > Mytilidae > Mytilus > Mytilus trossulus. Next base: position 55,191,572 of record NC_086373.1, read on the forward strand.
CCGAATGCTCTAATTGTTTATAAATATATGCGTGTGCTTTAAATATATCTCGGTCAAGGATGTAGTTTCACGTGTTTTTAAAATTAAGTACAGGGGAAAATATATCAATAGTGTTGCATTTTCTTCCATACATATTTGGAATGTGTGCAAAAATTGAAAACAGCACAATTAATAATTTCTTGCGTCCGAAGCGCTTTTCTGGATTTACCTTCATTAGGAACGCTCAAAGCCAAACATTTGAAATCCGACGATGTATAAGTACCGAAACTGTTGAAGAGCAAGTCCTACGTGGAAACATTTATGAGCGTCACTGATGAGTCTTATATGTAGACGAAACGTGCGTCTGGTGTACTGAATTATAATCCTGGTACCTTTGATAACAATTATGTAAAAAAATCTTTTTTTAAGTTCCTTTTACCTTCAAGCAAATGTTTCTGTTCTGTGTGATACTTTTTTCTAGGTGACCAATGAATTATTAAGGGTTCCATATAAGTGAGGTTCTTATTCTTAAATGTATGAAATATTCTATTTTGTTGTTGTGACATTTTCCCCCAAATGTCGAATGGCATATGCAAGAATCTTGAATGCTGTTTTGACAGCGTGAATTTTCGTAATGGCTTATATAACAGGCTCATTTTAATTATCAACATAAACTTTACCAATTTTTCTGCACCAGATGTGAATGTCGACAATTAATGTATTGAGGTGTGCTGGTGGCCACAGTATTTGAAAAATTAAAAGAGATGTGATGCATGCGTCTAAGTATAACCAAACTACTATAGAAACAAAATATATCGTGAAGTGAAAATATACAGTGTATAACAATGACTGGAAGTACGTGAAACCCTAAAAAAAAAAGCTTGCAACTACTAGGAATTGGTAAGAGGCATCCAAGAAAAAAATGGGTGACAAGGTATTTTCCAGTGCAGGTAATCTTTGTTTCATATTTTTTTTTAGGGCCAATAGGCCCTTAGGACTAACTGGGCCAGTAATAAGAAGCGTGGTAAGAAAAGATTGGAGACAGGCATGCAGAGGAAGCTTCTGGTTGTGTATGCAGAAGAGCAAGAATTATCAACATCAACTTTACCAATTTTTCTGCACCAGATGTGAATGTTGACAATTAATGTCTTGAGGTATACTGGTGGCCACAGTATTTGAAAATCAAAATATTATTCCTAAATCGCAGAGGTTAAATAACTAAAAGGAAAAGGACAAAATTTATAACGAAAGATGAGCAAGTTACCAGAGCTTTGCACGAAGGAGATATATTTCTTGATCAAAATAATTTCCAAAATTTTGTTGCAGCAAATTTCAGTGAACTCATGCCAGTACTAACAAACTGGCGCCTTGGCTAATGATATCTATGAGGGGGAGGACAGGGTAAGGGAGACAGGGAGAAAGGGGGTAGGAGAAAGGAGAGGAAGGCTGGGAGAAAGGAGAAAAAATAAAATATCTCTCCTTTTAAAAAAATATCTAATATTTCAAGAAAAAATATCTCAAAAGGAGATGTTTTATTCTAATGGGAGAAAGAGAACGGGGGTAGGAGAAAGGAGAAGAGGGTTGGGAGAAGGGAGAAGGGTACCCCCTGTCCTCCCCCCTCATCTATGGGTTCTAACAGTCCATTAGAAGAGGCATTGACCCAAATTGAATGATAGTAATTACATTAATTTTGCAGGTGTCTGCACCAGATGTGCATTCCTACGTGTACTCCAGTGATTCTCGAGGTCAACATAATTGAAAATCCAATGTTTTTCTTCAAAATTGAAGATTTAATAAAGTCAAAAGGACAAACAGTGTAGCCAAGGATGGGCATGGAACCAGTCTTTGCATGAGGAGATATATTCCATTTTTCAAAATAATTAGATGTTCAAAATTTTGTAACAGAGAATTTCAAAATCAAGTACTTACTAATGGGCTGGAGATATATTTTACCAGTAAACTGAACACGAGATCGCAACCATTATTACCTACACAACCCTTAGAAGACAATACAGTCGGCAAAGCAAATGAAAATGACAAAACCGGAAGTATAATAATTATTAATGGACATGGACTTATTCTCACGCGCTCTGCAATATTTCTCGACAAATCAGCAGTGTAATATGTGACACATTTCTTCACAGACTTTATGATGAATCCCGACATATCAGAAGTGTAATATGTGACACATTTCTTCACAGACTTTATGATGAATTCCGATTACACCGTGTAGAACGCCACATGCGGGGTGTCGGCTATGTTTGACACGGGGTGGCAATTTCGAAGCAAAGAAAAACTGTCAAAGTAAGTTCAAGTAACAAAATTTCATTATTTAGAATTCTTAGTACCATATAATGTACTGCACGGAAGGAACTGAAACACAATCTATTTCCTGCAAGCAAAATCAGTCGTTTTCAGTGCTCTGTTTTCTCAAACACCTCTCCCTAGTTTTCCGTGTTGCAGATTTTGAGGCTTCATATGCAAATTTCTGGATAAAAAACTACTTTAGACGACTTCCCTCTGCATCATTTATATAGAATTGAATTCCTTTTATGGAATTTAACAAAATACCAGCTTGATACTTAAAATTAATTGGTTTTAAAACTAGTTTTTCATCAAAATATAAAGTGTCGCTCGGGGTGTCAGATTTTGCATCTCAAGGGGTAGAGGCTTCCAATAAAAAAACGAATATATTTGGATATGAATGGTGTAAATCTGTGTGTTGTCTGACCCTTTTTAATTCAAACACAACTCCTATATTATGATAACAAAAAAAAACCTAAAAGTACTTCATTTTGTCTGTTTTATATTTATATAAGACATGTGCTTTTGATTTCATAAATAGTAAAAAATGACTCAAAATAATTTTTTTCACAGGTGGAAAAAGATTTCTTTTCCTTTTCAGTTTTATCACGGTCAGATGAAAGTCACTGATGTGGCTCAATGCACCGAAACATTGTAGAAAATCACAGAGCAGACCTCCATATAAGATTTTGCCGAAGCCACCAACAGTCAAACTCCATCAAAGTTCATCATCAGGCTCCTATCGAAGGCGGACGTACACACCGCAAAAAGCTCTCACTCCAAAACGAATTCGGTTACTCTCGTCAATGAAACACTCACCGGCATCTTTATCATCAAATGGCAATACAGCTACGAGGAGACCTGCAGACGATGACACTTCTATTCTTGACTATTTCAAAACAGTGATTCAAAATCTTGGAAAAAATAAATTTGGCTGCTGATTTCCTAATTTGAATCCAAATGGTAAATTTGATAGGTGGACCAAAAAGTATTGAACATATTACAGAAAGCTTATGTGAGCGCAGAATGGTCAACCCTCAAGACGAAGAAATAAGTTTTGCAGTTCCAAGTCATAAGATACTATCAGACTTCATCGCCATGGACTTTTATACGTAGTATTATAACGTCTGACCTCTGTTTAAGTAATCTTGGTTCTAACATTGAAACATTTCATCATTTTCCAAGAGGCTGACATGGTTTCCTTGATACAAGATGTCTACTGTGCTTTCGTTAACATAATGGGAGTTTGTTCCAAATATGTCACTGGCACTAGAAAGAACCGAGTTGATACAAGAAAGGCAATTTCCACAAAGTTCCGTTAGCTGAAACAATGAAACACTGATCACAAACACAAATCTCGATTGATGCCAATTGTCACCCGCCATTCCTTAAAACTTTTAAAGACCAAATTTTTGGCGGATGGCGAGCTCTTCACGGCCTTTCAATCGTATATAGACCTAAATCTTTAGGCGCCTCATGTGATCTTTAACAAAGAAAAAGTTCCAAAACTTGTCTATATCCAATAATTGTTTGCTTTGTATTTATTTGGTCTTCTCGTAGTGTTTTTCTTTCATTGATTTTTTTCCATCTTCAAAACCGTCAGCACATAACATCAACTAATAATTTTGTTGGCTACCTAACATTTTCAATACAGGAAAAAGAATGCCTGGTCACACTTTGGGATATCAAGGTCCATGGCGATGAGGTCATTCTTTGGGATGTAAATATCTATTGCGATGAGGTCTGATAGTATCTTTTGATTTAAAACTGCATAATTAATTCCTGCATCTTGGGGATCGCCCATTCCGCGCTCACACAAGTTTTCGAGAATGTATCCAATAATTTTTTGTCCACCCATAAACTATAAAAATTTACCGTGAAAAAGTCTGTAGCGAGTTTTCCAATACCTTTTAAGTAGTTGTTTCCCGATACCATAGTTCCGATGTTATTTTTTTGACATAAATCTGACCGTTCCAAAGAAAGTCGAAGAGAAATATTGTCGAAAGGATATTCATTTGCTTTTATGTCGGATAAAAGATAGAAAATCAACAGCCATATATATAAAGTTTTTTAAGAATTTGAATCGCTTTTTAAAATTGTTGAGAATAGAGTGTCATCGGCTTCATGTCTCCTTCAAGCAGTATTGTCATAAATTTTGATGATAAAGATGACGGTGAGTTTTGCATTTGAGAAAGTAATCGATTTTGTTTCGACGGGAGTTGTTTTTGCAGCATGCACAGACGCTTTTGAGAGGAACCTGATGAAGACCTTTGATGCCAATGATAGAGTTTGACTGTTGGTGGCTTCGGCAATATCTTATATGGAGGTCTGCTCTATGATTTTTCTCCATGTTTCGGTGCATTGAGCCACATCAGTGACTTTTTATATGACCATGATAGTGACTGAAAAGGAAAAGGAATCATTTTCTAGCTTCACTGAATCAAAATATTTTGGTTCATGTTTAACTATTTATGAAATCAAAAGCACATGTCTTATATGACTAAAAAAATAGACAAAATGAAATACTTTTAGTTTTTTTATTTGTTATCATAATATAGGAGTTGTGTTTGACTTAAAAAGGATCAGACAAAAGACAGATTTACACGATTCATATGCAAATATATTCGTTTTTTATAGGAAGCCTCTACCCCTTGAGATGCAAAATCTGACACCCCGAGCGACACTTTATATTTTGATGAAAAACTAGTTTTAAAACCAATTAATTTTAAGTATGAAGCTGGTATTTTGTTAAATTCCATAAAAAGAATTCAATTCTATATAAATGACGCAGAGGGAAGTCGTCTAAAGTAGTTTTTTATCCAGAAATTTGCATATGAAGCCTCAAAATCTGCAACACGGAAAACTAGGGAGAGGTGTTTGAGAAAACAGAGCACTGAAAACGACTGATTTTGCTTGCAGGAAATAGATTGTGTTTCAGTTCCTTCCATGCAGTACATTATATGGTACTAAGAATTCTAAATAATGAAATTTTGTTACTTGAACTTACTTTGACAGTTTTTCTTCGCTTCGAAATTGCCACCCCGTGTCAAACATAGCCGACACCCCGCATGTGGCGTTCTACACGGTGGATTATCTGTGCCGTTCTGTCAGTTGGTCTCTAGTGGAGAGTTGTCTCATTGACTGTTTATTATAAGTATACCACATCGTCTTATATTTTCATATCATCTTTGTTAAGACACCATTACTGTTTTTTTTTCTGTTTTCCCTTCTGGTATTAACTTTTCTTAACACTTTTTTAGCATACCAAAATACATAGATATAAAAAAAAATCGTAGAAAATAAAACATATAAATGGTACATGTAATAGCTATTACACAAAATATAAGAAAGTCCAACAGAACGAACAAACGTTCAACACCCAACTAACATTTGAGGTCTAGAAGCAAAAGTAAAATGATAATAAAAAAAAAATACCATCCACCCTGACTGGGTGTAGACCGAAAGCAGAATAAAATCGAATATGATCTTATAAAAAGTCAAATGCATATATACAGACCTCGACTATTCTGTTAATACAAATCATGCATCTCTCAATTCACTATCTCATTAAATTTGCAAATTTCGTTTAGAGTGAAATTTATATTTTTTTCTGATCCAAACTTTACAAAATTTAAGTGGTAAATTTCTTCTTGAGGATGTAAACTAAAATGATTGAAAACATATGTCTATTAATTTTCAAAGCGAAGGGTTAATAATAAGCTATGCAATAAAACTACCAAAACGTTTTGGCAAAACTTCAAATCGATTTTTATAAAGTAACTCAATCGTCATATTTCAAATTCCACAAACATACGGGAGCAGCTGCTATAATTAAAGTATTGTTACTAAAACAGAAGAAGGTTTGTATAATCACTCACAAACAAATAGCTCTCATTTTTGGACAGTCAACTTGAAAAATCGTGTTGTGAATAAAGATGATTAAAACCACAATCTACAACCGAACAAACGTTTTAGTTAATTGTTTGGTGAAATACAAGAAACATCTTTGTAAGTATAACAAACCACAAAATTGTTGCCAGATTCCAGATTCCGTATGTTGATCTTAATTGTGCATGCACGCTAATTGCACGTGCAGAGCCATAATTATCTTAAACGATTCCGGAAGTTCTGATTAAAACAGTAAGAGCTCATCTTTGTAATGTTAAAATCATATTTATCTTCAACACATGGGAAGTACTTAAGTTGGAAATTGGTTTTGAAGGATCAAGGCGTTTTTATAATTGTATTTTCAGACACATCTCGGTTTTACTATCTTCTTATGGGTTCATCATCATATCAAAGTAGTTTAGTAATCAATCTGAGAAACATAATTCAAAATATGTGCAAATATTTCCAGCACTTTAATTTCAAAATAAACTAAAGTTAAAAAAAAATGTTGAATTAGATAAAATAAAACTGTAGTTCCCTTCATACCAAAAACATTTATGACTTTGCGTTAACTATTGACTATTTTTTCACTCAATTTTTAGATGGAACTGGAAAAAGGCGATACTAATTCATGTAGAGGAAAATTTATAAGATTCCCTTTGTTTTTAATATATATATCAGGTGCAAATTCAGGCAGATCTTAATATAAAATTACAGACAATTTTGGGTCAACATAATATCTTATAATTCCTGGTTTTCTTCAATGCCGCACCCTCTAACATATAATCCTGGATCCACATCTTTATGTTTTTGTTCATGTTAATACACATTTAACATGCATATTGTATTTTTTCTCCTTCCTGTTTACCTTTTCAAATATCACAACATGTATGTTAGACTTTCGCTTCCCATTTCGACTGACAAGTGACATTAACATGAATGAATGTACATGTAAAAATACCTGTATGTTATTTTAGAAATAAACATGTAAATTTATTCATTAATGAAGGTTCTAGATTTCTGTGGTATGTAATGTTGTAAAGTTCTTGAAAATAATAAAAATATAGAGATATGGTATCACTACCAAATGAAATAACTGTTCCAACTACATATACAGGTAACTGTACTGTCTTTAATGATGAGCAAATCTAGTGTAGCAATAACATATGCGTCGGATAAAGAAAACGAGAAACAACTGCCTCAAATTAAGAAAAAAATATTAAATATTGGAAAAATGGTGGCAAAGTAGATTAAAAACTATACGGCAGCGGCTACTGACTGCATGCTCTCAACACCTAATTTGGTACAATGGTGTAGCAGCACAAAAAAATAATAGTTTTCAAAAATAATTAAATTGATAGTTTACCTCTTTAGAGCTGAAATAATTACATAAGCAACTAACAAAATGCCAATAAACTCACAGTTAGTTTAAAATATAATTTAGAAACAAAAGATTATTATATTTAAATAAGACTAAGAAAGTCAATATATCCTGAAAAAAATTAAAGTGGGGAAAACTGACACAGAGAGACACAGACAAAAAGCAAAAAGACATCAAAATGAATAAAACATTGCTACTGTATGGGATATACTATATTATTTTAGTAATTAAGAAGCATGATAAAGTACAACAAATCTTTTGAAATTATATTTTAAAGAGAAATTACTGTTTTCCTTTAAGAAAGTCAATGCATCCCAAATAGATTGGAGTGGGGGTAGAATAGACACCAAGAGAGACAGACGAAATATTAAAAAAAAACGAAAAGACATAAAAAATCAAACGTTGCAACCGCGTGAGAAAAAGTTGAGGAGAACGTTAAAGCACAGGTTATTTATTCAGAGTATAAGTTAAAGAGACTACTGTTTTCCTTTTTGTGGGAAGGGACAACATAGAAGAGGTGTGTTCCTATCCTGATGAGAAAGTCCTCACCGCCACTTCCCCACTTATTCCATCCCATACCTAAATTTATTGCTTTCTGCGTTTCTTGCGTATACAATCACTGTAATGCTTCTAAAAAATCTCTATGTTTGGAAACTAGTTTGCAACATAGATTGCGCATGACCAAATGAGTATACTTCGTCAATCCTTTATATGTTCGTCATGGTTTGTGGTCGGATTAACATATAAACCAAAAGGCATGTCAAAATGTATTAAAACTGTTTATTTGTAAACAACTTTTACCTAATAATGATGAAATACATTTTGTGCTCACAGGAAATTCGTTCATCCATGTTAATGTACTGTAACATTACAAGCTCAGGAAAGTGGGTGCTATTAATGACATAGAATCATAACCACAAAAATGCAATAGATACAGACAGGACGCGCGACATAGGAGCTAACCCCAAATACAATTGTTTACAAGAGACTGAAAGGAAAGTGGGGGCTAATAAATAAGGTTTAGATCGGTTTGAGGTTTCCTATTTCTATTAATCTTTTTCCTGATTGGTAATAATTTGCGAAATGGATTGTTTCAATTCTGATGTTTTTCAGTATCTTTCGTATTTCTAAAGCTGCCATAAAATAATCATCAATTAAGACGTGCAGGTAGAAACGAAAAAATATTTTCTGTTGACAAAATTAAGAAATAACCATCCGAAACGCGTTGCGTAAAATTGAAAACGTCATAAATAAACCACAAGACACCTTTGGGGTTCTTAAAATACCCAGTATTCAATCAGTTTGTTGTTTTCACGTCATTAAACGATCAAGGCTTAAAAAGAAAAAAAATATATAATCTCATGAATGATCATAGCATTTCTACATACGTATATAATTAAAAAAATTATCAAGGAATACATCTCTTTTGCAGACCAATAATGTCCAGTAGCAAATATGTCATGCTTATTATGGACGAGAACAAATTAACAAATACAAATATGTAGTTTTCGCCGTCCTTGATGGTGTTCTGTAAATTCAGGCTGACATTCAAAAACTGGTATGTCAAAACGGGACAGTAACAGTCCCGGCAACAAGTCATCAACAGACCGATAGAAGACTTGTTGGTTCCCTAATTTGAAGACTATGACTTTCTTCCTGCATTAGTGGATATAACGTCCATATTCTGACTCGACGTGCGTATTTTTTTTTATACATGTAAATATTACCCACCTTTAAAATTACGCCCCTTTTTAAGTTTCACTTGAGTAATAATACAAGATTTAAGAAATCCTAGGGGTTCTGTAATAGGATATCCTGAAGTCCCTGTCCGTTGACCTTATATTTCAATTTCCTCGTGCGATTTATATGATGGTTGTTGATGATAGTTACTGCATTAAACAGCATGCATTTTAAGGGATTTAAAAATTTAAAATTACTTCTGATGAATTATTTACAATTCATACAAGCATTTGTTCATGACATATGCATCACCTGTTTCATTTTTTTTTCAATTTTGTTTGAAAAACATCGTTTAATGTTTAATCTGATCTCAACAATAGCACTGCTATCACAATTAATGAAGGTCTTGCATGACCATTAAACCGTAAGCTCTCTCAAAACTCTCTCTGACAAAACTTTACGTTCGAAAAGATGAGTTTTCGTAGGCTGATCACACATGGATATCTTCTTGCATTTCCGGTATTCTAAAAACTAACATACGCATGATTATGTTAACTTACATGTTTTGCTTATCAAAGCGACAAAGATGTACTTACAAATCATCATCATATTGTCAAGAGTTTATAATCTCCTGGGGGACACGGAAGATGAAGATGATATTTGCATCACAACCAAACGAAATACGACCTTGTATGATGATATGTTAATTCCTATGATTTTTTGTTGCAGATAGTGTCTTCTGCATCTTTTCTGATTAAGGACATTAACTTGGATGCTTCATTTATACGGTTCAGTGTTCGTTGTCCGCTTAAACTCGTTCATGAATCTGTAGGCGGCCTAATTTTTAAAATTGCCCGCAACATATTTATTCTTTACAGATGATTGAAATCTACAAGGCCTTAGGACGATCTTAACTTGTATATACATTAATACGTGTCACTTTGACCTTGAAGGGTGTTTTTGTCGAAAAAAAGTACAATCGATTATACTGATATAGTTTTCTGTTAGTACAGATCTACTAGAAAAAAGTCACTTCAACATTTAGTATAAAAGTGTAACATTCAACTGATCCGTCAATTGTTGTCTGTGCTTAAAACTTGCTATGGTGACTATAATAATAGAAAAAAGGATATGGATGGGGCTTACAGAATAAATAATAATGGCTCAATATTGCAGAACAATGGTCTGAGAAATAGAGAAAAGGGAAAAAAGGGAAAAACTAGCATGAGGCCAATGTCCAAAAAATGCTGGAAGAAAAAACATAAGAAAAACAATAAGGTCTACATGTCCTAACGTAGTTGAAAGACCTTAAACAATAAGGTATTTCCTAAGGTAATTGAAAAACCTTAACAATAAGGTCATTCTCACGTACTACTTGAAAGACCTAAAAAACACAATAAGGACTTTCCTAACGTAGTGGAAAGACCTTAAATAGAGAAAATGGGGTACTAATTTTGGTACCCCAAATGCACTATAATATTGTGTGTTTGTCCTAATATAAATATTCAGGGAGGAAAATGTATGGGGCATGGTTTAAAATGGCTCAAAATACAGAATTAAAGACAGTGCCCCCTTCAGATCCTCATACATGTTAACAATTTAATAACAGCGAGAGGGAAAAGGAAAATCAAATTAAAATTGTCCTACGAATTATAATTCATGACATATTGATGATGTTGCAATAACTTGTCAGACAAATGAATACTTAGTCTAATAAACTTAATTGATGAGTTATATATTTAACCCAAATCTTCGAAAGGCAATCCATCAATTTTAAAATAGCTTTTGTTTCTGAATATCAAGACATTGTATTAAATAATAACAACTATGTCTGTTGTCCATAAAGTTTTTTTTTATCCGCGACTGCATTAGTAATTAGGCATTAAGTTTTCGTGTTTGTGCGTGCGTGTGTCCGTTTTTTCGTTTCGTCTTTGTTTGATTCTTAGTTTCAGGTTGTCTACTTTACACCTCAACCCTTAACTTTAAAAAAACTCATATATGAACAACAAAAAAAACAATACATGCAAAATTAGGGTTTTGGCCAAAATGTGAGTTTCACTAAACATATTGAATTATGATTAAGCGAGCATGACATGTCATTCATCCTGTGGACAATTGCCCTCGTTAATGAATATAATTGGAAGGGTTCTAGTTTGCTTTTATGACAGCTTTTACTCATTTTATTACAATAAAAGATACGGTTATACTTAGATATATCTTCAAACTCTAATGTCATCTTTCGAGATATTTAAAATAGTCTCGTCGAATATTCTAGATTTGGACATGCACATGCATGGAATCTGCTTGGTACTATAAAGTAGAGTGTTAAGCTTTCTCTGATTGAATAAGAACAGTACAAATAATGCTTAGTAGGATAGTGTGTTGACGTCAGTAATTCTAAAATATAACCGTGTAAAAACATTAACCTTTAAAACAAATATCATTGAACAAAAAAGCAATTCTAGAATAGAAACTGACAACATTTTTACTCATTAATGAAATTTTCAGAAAAAGAAAAACTGCCTCAGAAATAATAATGATAGCACACGTGTTATTGTACTCAGCTGTTTAAGTGAGAACCGTGGGAAAAGTCAGAGAATAGTGATGATCAATTAGCTAACTGGCAAATATCCGAGAAAATTAATATAATATACGTCATAAAACTAATTAACATTACACCTACATACTATACTAATTATATGTCTGTATAAGCAGAGAAGATTTTCCAACTATTTGATTGATTAAACAATCATGTACTTTTGTTTCATTTTTTTCATTTAAATTTGGATTATGAACTCTTTGTGCATCATTTCGGTTATAACGGCCTCCTTTTACCATTTACTGTGAAACCTACTTATTTTGGTTAATCTTATGTCAGTTTCCTTTTTGATACTTCCACGAACAAAATTATATTTAAACAGTACTAATCCATCGTTTTTAAACACATTTTGGCCTTATTTTTGGAATAACACAAGTTGCTAAAGGTGAAAGGACATATAGGCGGATCCAGGGTGTCTGCCACAAACCCCCTTTTTGTGGGAAATGATAATGATAATAACGGAAGCCACTGAAGTATGACGGGAGCGACTCCTCCCTTAGTTCTGTCAGTTGACCCCTTTATAAAAAGTTCAAGATCTGTCACTAAGGAATCTTTTCTCACTATCACTTAGTCTTACCCGTTTTTCAAGTCAATGACAATATATGGCCATGGGAGCTGTACGAATTAAAAGGAAATAAAAATGACAGCAGAAACCGTCTTAAAATACTTTGGGTACAGATTTTGCAATTAAAATCATGCAATGTTGATGAAAGACTATGATAATTATTACAAACTGACATATATACCCCGAATTCTGTTCCAACAAGACACCTACTCAATGTTTATTTAGCCGCATTCTGTCAGTCGAACTTCATTATGGTAATAAGTTTAATACATTTAACCGATATATGAGACTAAACCACGCGAACATTATGTTTTGCAATGAAAGACTGCAATGCTGAAAACTGATCTTTATATGTCTTTTTTAGTTAATTTGTTCTCTTATACAACACACTTTGAACTAGTTAACCAAAACCTGCCAGGTTCTCGATATTGTTTTATATCCATATTGTCATGATATTTCCTTTAAATAGATGTGCGATATGGTATTATTTGTTTCTATGATATAATTATATGAAACAGTAGTTCAAATAATGAAACAACAAAGGATCCTATGAAGTATAGATATTTTATTACGGCATTCATTGAGCTTTGTCGGACTAATGTGGTGTCGGACAATTGGGATGTCGGATCAATGGATTGTCGGACCAATGGGGTGTAGGACAAATTGGGAGTCGGAATATTGGGGCTACCCCCTTGTTTTAAGAGCAGTCAAGAGAACGAACACTGTCAAGTCCGTTTGTATTAATGATTCATTATACATTCCTATTTGCTACAGAACAGCCATTGCTTAGACTCGATACCAAAACTGTGAAGTAGACAACACTTTGAATGTAGTCATTCGAATACAATAGAAACAGGATACCAGAGGACTGATACATGCATACTATTGAAGTTCATTCAAAGTAATTGACTGATAACTATACGAATATAGTTATAGCAAAATGATTGATTTTAAAAACAAATCTGGAAAAAAAACCAAACAAACAAACAAACAAAAACAAAAAACAAAAAACAATCGCATCAGTCGGATTTTTGAGATAGATTTTTTATAGTTCCATTTTTATTTATTTTTTAACCTCAACAGAGGGATGTAGTTGCTAGGGACAGTAACGAACTTGTAATGAGGTGTTGGCATTTTCTCCATGTTGAAGACCTTACTGAGACTTTTAGAACGTAGTAACATCAATAATCAAATGATTTACATTTGCTCTTGTTACTTTTTCAAAGTTCATGACAGAAATAAATACATCACGCCATTCTTTTCAAATCAAGTTTCGACAGAATACTCAGTTATTTTGGGTTCAAATGACAGGAATGTGATGTAATTCGTCTTTATAAAATTAAGTATGGAACATAGCTTGAACCATATCATTTGTGATATTCATCATTCTAAACTGATTATTTAACATAAGCTTCTGTCAGGAGATAATATTACAAGCACGCGGTGCTTAATGTCTTATAAAACCGTGTTAGAATCATCAGTGTCTCGAAATAGCTAAACTAAGCCAGTTATAATACATGTATTCTCAAATGTCAGAGAATCATATTTTTTTCGTTTTCTTATGCAATCAAAAATGGAAGATTTTGTTGAAAATGTGACTGTTTATAAAGATATAATAAACGTCAAAAGAAAGTAAAATCACAGTTCCGTATTTTTGTCGTTTTACTTTTTTTCCCAACAATACTGAATTCCGATGAAAATTCAAAATGGAAAGTCCTTAATCAATTGGCAAAATTAAAAGCTTAAACTCATCAAACGAATGGATAACAACTGTTATATTCCTAACTTGGTACATAGGCACAGTTGAGTTAAGGTGTCAGACCACCAATTCAAAATCACTATACGTTCAACTTATTTTCGACTTTCACAGCTCTCTTAATATTGTTCACAGTTTATCCCCATGAAAACTATGTGCATCCAGAATTATACGTGTTTAAACTTAATACATGTCAATTTTCAACCAAATGTTTAAAGTCTTGTAGAGACACAAGACGTTTAGAATGTCCCTATGTATATATCTACTAAAAAGTAGTTTGTTGGATTACAGTAAATTTTCATAAGAATTCGACTGAGCACAATTATAACGAAATTGTGTTGCAAGTTCATGCAAAAGTATTGATAATTTTGGGCTCAATAAGTTTGAGCTCAAACTAATAAATATAAATATATCTCAATCAACACAAAATTACATTCATGTTAATTCATTTTCCCCCCATATATATAGTTTATGAAAACCAACATCAAAATCACTTTTTTTTATCAGAGTATTACTACTTTTATATATTTTATAAATTCGAGTGAGTAAATTGGTGGTATAAGATCCCAATCGCAGATGCCCACCAAACACTGCGATTTCCCCAAAGCATAATGTCATGTTGATTCATCGATTAAACAAGAATGTGTCCATAGAACACGGATGCCCCACTCGCACTATCATTTTCCATGCTCAATGGACCGTGAAATTGGATAAAAAATATAAATTGGCATTAACATTTAAAAGATCATATCATAAGCAACAAATGTACTAAGTTTCAAGTTGATTGGACTTCAGCTTCATCAAAAACTACCTTGACCAAAACTTTAACCTGAAGTGGGGCGAACGAACGGAGGCACAGACCAGAAAACATAATGCCCCTCTACTATCGTAGGTGGGGCATAGAAATATCAAAAAGGTGTTAAAAACAAACCAATGTCTGTATGTCGCATTTTTACCTCAATAGTTAGTTGTTCTTACTTGTAGATTTTGATGTTGATGACAGTTCTTTGGTTAGTTTCTGGTTTTATCCTTTCTCATAGTTTTATACGCTAGTTGATTTAGAAATTGTCATATTGAACATACAACTACTTATTGTGAAGGGCTGTGAGTTGACACTTTAACCACTGATGTATTGTCTCGTTGAGTTGCTTGCACTTTGACATATGCCCCATATGTCTTTTTCGAATTGAAAAAAAACAGCTAGATGTCTATACTTATATGCATTAAGCATATTTAGTTGCAAATAAATTAAACTGAAATTTACAGAGTTTGTATCCCCACTATCAACCTCAAATTCTCCAAATAACAAACACAGTAAGATTTGGAATAAGACTATTAAATGATAAATTTGAGATTATCGAAGATCTACCATCAAAACATTATTCTCTAAAGAACACAATTTTTAATATATATCTAGCAAATGAATTACAGATCTTAACCTCTGACGGGGTCCTGACTTAAAACTGGCACATGAACATGCTGCCGGATTTACAGATTTCCCTACCCTCCAGTTTTATGTCGATCAGTGGAACAACGTACGGTAAAAAAAGGTTTAAAAAATTCTATATTATACAATTGTGTGTATTTATGAAGTAGCATATGAAACTACAGATAGGACGGAATGACAATTTACAGTAAGTTCTGGTAGTTTTTCAAAAAAAGTTGAATGAAGAAATTACTTGTAAGATTTGATTGGTCATGTTTATTTTATATACCTTATCAGATTTTTGTTCTGAACGAGTTCTGCCCTTGAAAAAAAAAAGTAATTTCTAGAAGAAAGATTTTAATTGTCATGTTCATTTGTATCCTATCATATTTCAAGTCTGGCCCAGTTCTGCCCTAGTAAAAACCCACTATGGGATTTTCAGTTTCGTATGTTTAAAACTTCCCTGTTTTGTATGTGTTAAAAATCTTTTTCACCTGTAAAACCTTTATATCTTCATTTGAATCAACTTACGTTAAGATTACATTTGAAGTTGACTTATATTTTTTGTAAAAAAAAAAATGTGCTGTTTCATTGTTACTATTTTTTAAACTATTCATGTTTTACAAACATGACTTCGTTTCTATCTTCATAACTATGTACAAAATATGTATTACTACATGGACGGTATTTACTAGTAGGTTACAATAATTAATCCGCCAATCGTTCTTTCTGGTTTGGTTTATTTTCCTACATAAACGATATGCAGACGAAATTAAGGAACTATTTTTCAACCTAAAAATATATACCAATTGCCAAAGACAAAATAAAAAAATGTACGTATGTGTTGCAATTAAAAAACTCAAAACTAATTCTGTCTATTTCTGACATTTATAATATGTTTTATAATTTATTTCTGTCCCCTAAAATGTAAATAAATCACAAAAATACAGAACTCCGAGGAAAATAAATACGGACAGTCCCTTATCTAATGACAAAATGAAAAGCTCAAACACATCATACGAATGGATAAAAACTCTCTAGTAGTACGTAATATACAGTTCCTGCTTTTCTACTGCCACCAGTTGTGTTTTTTATCATTTAAACCATTTGACGAAATATTCCAGGTAGTAATGCATCACATACTAGCGGATTGGTAAATATATCTTGTCTCAGCATAGGAAAAAAGTGAAATCACAAAAATACTGAACTCAGAGGAAAATCAAATCGGAAAGTCCATAATCACATGGCAAAATCAAATGACAAAACACTTCAAAAACGAATGGACAAGAACTGTCATATTCCTGACTAGGTTCAGGCATTTTCAAATGTAGAAAAAAAATGTTCCCAAGTTTATACATCCCCAGTACAGTTCATGCTAAATCATTAAGCCTAATTAATTCATAGCTGAAAATGAAGTTTAGAAATAAAAAGTTAAAACCACATTGACAGTTTTTCTGGTCATTGAATAGACAAGACTATACCAATAGCAGCACCATAGACACTGACTTTGAAAATTAAAAACAGCACTAAGAAATCCCATTAAACAGAAGCAAACGCAGTTGTTCGCGAAGTCTTAAACAACAGGAATGGATGGAGATACTGTAGAAGAACAAGTAACCCCTGCATCCAGCCAACTTATTCGCGGGAAAATAGTTATCAAAGGTACCAGGATTACAATTTAGAACGCCAGACGCGCGTTTCGTCTACATACATTAAGACTCATCAGTGACGCTCATATCAAAATAGTTATAAACCAAACAAATACAAAGTTGAAGAGCATTGAGGATCCAAAATTCCAAAAAGTTGTGCCAAATACGGATAAGGTAGTCTATGCCTGGGATAAGAAAATCCTTAGTTTTTCGAAAAATTCAAAGTTTTGTAAACAGGAAATTTATAAAAATGACCACACCGAAGTGCTTACTACTTGGCTGGTGATACCGTCGGGGACTAAACGAACGCCAGCAGAGGCATCGACCCAGTGGTGTAAATAGTACCAGGATTATAATTTAGTACGCCAGACGCGCGTTTCGTCTACACAAGACTCATCAGTGACGCTCATATCAAAATAGTTAAAAATCAAATACAAAGTTGAAGAGCCAAATACGGATAAGGTAATCTATGCCTGGGATAAGAAAATCCTAAGTTTTTCGAAAAATTACAATTAGAAAAAACTGACGATAGAATAAATTATTTGTGTATATGTTAAGCATTTACAAAGCGAGAAAAGCTATAACTTGTTACCCCTTCCTTCTAAAATAATGAAGAATGCAATACGTTTGCCACCTCTTTTAACATTTGACTCTAAACTTTCTTTAACTTGATTAGAACTTCTAACTTTGAAGATAATTTTCTTCTCATCTTTCCAAAATAACCTAAAAGCAATACCACCAGGGAAATACAAGATTTTGTTTCATACTTTGACCTTCGAAACTGCATATCTTATCAATATTTACAAATACATGTACAACTCAATGTAATAGGGAGGTGTCAATTATCTCAGTTGCATCTTTTATGAATAACGTTTATCTAAGTTGCATCTTTTATGAATAACGTTTGTTTTCTTAACAAAATATCTGACAAGATGACTGATGACATACTTCAAAGATGCAATAATAAACTAACGTCCACTCAACATAGCTTCCGCTATTGTATGATTCCTGATGTTATATAGATAAAAACTTGTTTTTATAGTTTAATGTATCAGAACGTTGGTTAATAATGATGGCCAGGCATATCGTAGAACTTATGGAGGAGTGATTTGAGTCTTCGTCCTCAATATCGTGTTGTTGAGTATTTTGATACGCGTCTATTTGTGGATTGTCAATTATGAGAAAACGCTCTCGTAAAACAATTTAGATACAGGAACGATGGATTGCGACTGTCATACAAGTGATAGGTTAAGATAGCTATAACAACAATTCACCACTGTCTATACAAGGAAATACCTGTACCAAGTCAGAAATACGACAGTGTTTTTCCTTTCGTTTAATGTGTCTGTTTGAGCTTTAATTAAGCCGTTTGATAAGGGACTTTCCTATTTGAATTTTGAATAAGAGGGCGTTATTTTGTTATTTGACTTTTTGTGCTTAAAACAGTAAAAAACTGGAAAACTAAATTCATAATTGTCATTATGGATCCAAGTTGGCTTAAATTTCAAGTCTAGATGACCAGATTAGTTGCAGATTTTTTACCCTAAGTGTCCTTCATCGATATAGATGTATGATATGCATGTATAAGATGACAAGAAATCATAAAATATTTAAAAGTAAAGTTAAAGCAATTTTGACTAATGATTTCTCTTCTTGGATTAAAATTAGGCTTTTATGCAAATTTTGCTTTGTCGGAAAAAATTATACAGCCCCTTAATATTGTTGGTCTTCGGAATATACCGTTGGTATGTATCAATACAAATATACTGGTGATAATATATTTATAACAACCTGTCTATAATTACTAACAAAATATTCAAACTAATACGTTGATGACAATCTGAAAACGCCATGAGAAAAAAAAACCCAACTAAAATCGATCTGAAGACAAACGAGTCTACAAATCATAACATACATGTATAAAAACTAAGGACATGACAACATGTATAAAAACTAAGGACATGACAACATGTATAAAAACTAAAGACATGACAACATGTATAAAAACTAAAGACATGACAACATGTATAAAAACTAAAGACATGACAACATGTATAAAAACTAAAGACATGACAACATGTATAAAAACTAAAGACATGACAACATGTATAAAAACTAAAGACATGACAACATGTATAAATACTAAAGACATGACAACATGTATAAATACTAAAGACATGACAAAATGTATAAAAACTAAAGACATGACAACATGTATAAAAACTAAAGACATGACAACATGTATAAATACTAAAGACATGACATACATGCATAAAAACTAAAGACATGACAACATGTATAAAAACCAAACACATGACAACATGTATAAAAACTAGACATGACAACATGTATAAAAACTAAAGACATGACAACATGTGTAAAAACTAAAGACATGACAACATGTATAAAAACTAAAGACATGACAACATGTATAAAAACTAAGGACATGACAACATGTTTGTAGGACAATCTTCAAAGTGGTATTGCAGTTGTACTACCGGTCATGTCTTAAAAAGTAAAATCACAAAAATACTGAACTTAGAGGAAAATCAATTCGGAAAGTCCAAAACCACATTGCAAAATCAAATAACACAACGCATCAAAATCGAATGAACAAGAACTGTCATATTCCTGTCTTGGTACAGGCATTTTCAAATGTAGAAAATGGTGGATTAAACCTAGTTTTATAGCACTAACCCTCTCACTTTAATGACAGTCTCATTAAATTCAGTTATATTTACATTGATGCGTTAACTAAACAGAAACAATGAATAAAATAGTAAAAGGACCAGAGATTCAGACGACAGAAACAAGTATGTCGTAATGGGTGCACATGTGTCATGGAACATTATTTCAATTACACCTTCAAATTAAGTTAATACTTTTATCAATGCTGACCGATGGGTTAAATCATTACATATTATATAATTTAAATTTTTGAAGGTTTGGTTGTATTTTTGTGGGTATCATCTATTGTACTGTGTAATATTTTTTGGTAATTCCTATTGTTTTTTGTATGTATCATTTACATTGTGAACAATTTTTCTTACTTGGGTTCTATAAATAGCGTACGACATACTTAAGGCTATCTGTGGTCTTATTTATCATCCCATGATATAATTTGACCTACCTGATAGCTATATGTAAGCTACCTATTAATTATGAAAACATCTTACCTCGTGTTAAAAACCACAATACGACAATTCAAATTATTTATACTTCTTAAATTTCATTTTTCATTTAAAATTGACTAGTTGGCGTATGAAAATATGTGAAAACGGACACTAATTATTGCGTATTACAAAATTCAAAATATATTGACATCAAACATACTATTTCTTAATTACATAAATTACAATACTATTTCTGTTTAATTACTATATAATTTGCGGTAGAAAACGTAGAACATTTCAAGGCAAAATGCATTGTGAATAACACATATTAGTGCATCTCCCTGATTTTTAAAGAAACGATTGAAATCAGTATAACCTAGGGTTCAACATATAATTTGAAGTTTTAAGCGATTATTATAATTGGCCACCATTCGCCAAACAATTTAATGAATCAGCCAAACAATTTAATGAATCATTGCTATGGTCAATGCTATTTATAGGATGTCTTCTAAGCACCATACACCTTTTCTATGGATTACATGATAGATAAAGGTAGACAGAGTCTGTTCTTCACACCCAATCATGAACGAAAATACTCGAATATTAGTGTTCCGCATAAATTTCGACTCCTACGTCTACCACTGACTGGCCACCTTCAACAGGTTGACTATTCTGTCACTTTGTGTGCGCGCTTGGATTATTTTTCAAAAAGAAAACCGAATAAAGATGCTAAACATATATTTAACATTGAGGGTTTAAACGAATGGCGTTTGATTTAAATTTTTAAGTCATGAGCCTCTTGGAGTATTCAAGACTTTTGACATACATCACTGAATAGTATCAGGCGTATCAATCCTTAATTGTTTTGGCTTGAACTATTCTTTCTTCGTTGTGGTGTTACGTGCTGAGATTTATTTTAGTTTCACTTCACAATATTCTATAAGGAGCGTAATCACTCGACAAGAACAAGTTTGTGAAATCAAACTCTAAACATCGTCCATCGTACCTCCCCCTTTAAAAAAGGTGGTAACGAAATAAGTTGTTAGTCAAATCCTTTAACATCATCCTCGATGTGTATTCAATATGTTCTTTCTTTAACTTCAGTATGAATTTTATGATAATCTTCATCACATCTTCACAAAATAACATAGAATCAATACACCAGGGAAACAAAAGAATTTGATTTATTCTATGTCCTTCAAAACTGTATATCTTATCGATATTTACAAATACATTTAATGTGCTCGGGAACTGTTCATTATCTGTGTCGAAAAAAACTTGCATCGTATAGGACTATCAGCTGGTTTTTCAAAATGCCAAATTACACTTCCTGAATGGCGGTAAGCCGGTTTAACTCATTACTAGATTCCACTGCCAGGCAGTGTGATTGATTAACCTACGGTTTAATGAAACTCTGTAACTAATCATGATGCATGGTTATCGTAGAAATTATTGAGAAGTGATTGGAGTCTTCCTCCTTAAAATCGTCTTGTTGACTATTTTACTATATACTTTACACGTCTATTCGTGAAATTTTAACTTTGAGAACACGCTTCTATAAACGAAGAGCCGGGAACGATAGTATGATAAACCAAAAACCACATGAATGGATGGCTGACAATAGAAAAACATAGTAAGGATAGAACCTAGTCAGCGTATATTGTAGAAAAATGTCTAGTTAAAAGATGTTGTTTGGATTGTTGAGAGTTGTACTTTTTGAGTGTTTTATGGGGAGGGGAAAATTCAGGGGCTCCATGTTGGTCTGCAGAAAAGATCCGGTCAAGGAAGACAGAAAACATGCTGGTGGTAATATACGTATACCTACATGCCTATTATTGTTATATGTAAAAGCGATTGACTGACAATACCAATTGGATATTGAAACCGACGCATAAAAAACAACCTGAATAACGACCAAATGAAAAAGTGCAGTCTATATAACACAACATAAACAACTGCAGACTGAACAATATGTATGTAGGACCATTTTTCAAATCTATATTTCTGTTTAACTACCCAACATTCTTTAAGGGTCAGGTTCACTCAAAAGGAGCAAGTTTTTCGTTATTTGTGCATCTTAAGCCTGAAGCATCACAATTATCTCCTTAAAGATAAATACTTGTATCAATATAAAATTAAACCATTACACTATATAATATTTCAAGGAGTAGGATTTGGTTATTTTGTACTTTCCACTGTTTTCGGTAATTCCAGTTGGATTTTGTATGTATAATTTAAAAAGGTTATCAATCTCTCATAATTTGGTTCTTTAAATAGTTTATGACCTACTTAAGGCCAGCTCTGGTGTTATTTATTATCCTATTATAATTTGACCTGCCTTTTAGCTACATATTAATTTTGAAAATATTTTACTGCTTCATGACATAAACCGCAATACGACAGATTAGATTATTTATACTTCTTAAAGTTTATTTAAGTTTATTTGTCTTGTTGACGTATTACATATGTGAAAACGGACAATAACTTATCATTAAGTATTACATAATATAAACAATAAATATTTTTTTTTTCAAAAGTCAATTATAATCGTATTTCTATCATAAATGAAAACATGATTTTATTTTGTTCTCGTTTTATGTTATTGCCTTAATTTAAACGACAATGAACTTTTTGGTAGAAAACGTTGAACATTCTAATTTCGAAATGCAATGTAAATCCCACAAATGCATGTCTTCTTTGAAAGGCGATCAGAAACAAATTAAACTAGTAAGAGGGTTCGACTTTGGATTATGAACTTTTTAGAGATAAATATTTGTTCGCCTCTTCTTTCCTTTATTCGTTCACTGTTTACTAGTTATGACTATGTTGTTTACATCGGTTGTCCATTTATTGTTTACTGATTGTATTTTATGACTATGTAGTTTTTAGAAAGTTCTACGTACCATATATACAACTAAAACCATGGTAGTTCATGGTTGCTAGATTCTGTTTTTGTTATGATTAAAGAAATACTGAAAGAATGATGTTCTGGTAGATTTGGTGGGATACTAAATACGACAATTTCGAGTGATTGATCAAAACATTATTAATTTGGTTAGAACAATGCATGCAGTTTAAAAGTTTTAAAGAAATGGCAATTATATGTGTGTCGTCCTAAAAGATGAACGAATGATACCAGAGGGACATTCAAACTCATAAATTTTCCAAACTGACACAGCCATGGTTGAAAATGAAAAAAGACAATGAGACAAACAATAGTACACATTACACAACATAGAAAACTATAGAATAAGCAACACGAAACCCCACCAAAAACTAGGGGTGATCTTATGTGCTAAATAACGACCAGATGCCTTGTAAGAATGATCGTTAACTAAAAAAAGGATGGAAAATGAAATTGAACTTTATTGAAAGCAAAAGTTGAGCGCCAAGCCAATGATACCAGATAGGACACTGTAAGATCTCACCACTTCTAAACATCCGCGGATCAGTGTAAACTACGATTCTATTGAGTTTTGAAAGGACTTTAGCGACAACAGATACTCTAAGCTGAAAAAACTATATAAAAACCGAAGATAACAACATTAAATGTATGCTAGTTGAAAGAACTATATAAAAACAAACGGCAAGTATATCGTTGACACTTCTGCCTCAAAAGACTTTGAAAGTCTTACTCAATAAAATCAGCAGTAGTATACCGCTGTTCGAAATTCATAAATCGGTTGAGTTATTTTGCAAGTTGGTACAACTCGGTTGAATGGGCAAATTTACCAAATAAACTCAAGAAAGCAAAGGTCAAAACTCTCTATGTTGATACAATGAAAACTCTTACATCATACAAACATCCCTTGTTGGAAAATTAGAACCGAAATAAACCAACTTACTGTCATCTATGTCATTTCATCTCGTTTGTAAAGTTGTAGCATTGCCAAACTTCCTACTATTAAATTGTAGAGTAACTTGCGTTGAAGCAATTTGGATTCACTCTCTTATTGCCAGACTTCAAATGCAGAACTGAAGGTTATCTTGTATGTAAAAAAGGATCACTCCCAAGAAGTCTGATAAAAATTGAAGCTTTATAAAAGTGTTTAAGCGCAAATAAATAGAAATGGAATTCCTTCACGAATAAAAAATAATGCACCATTTAAAATCAGTTACTAGATGTCGTCACGTCTGTACTTTATCAACCCGTAACTAACATGAGTTAAAATAAATTTGCTTCGCCGAACACAACTGGATACGACCATATAGATCCAACCCTGAGCAGTTGGGACAAAAATTGACAATATATAAATTCTCTTTAAGAAATAAAACAGATTGATCCAAAATATAAGTTTTATAGTTTAGTTCATCATCAATTATTTAAGAGGACATTCATCCTCAGTGGTATTCACTAAAATTTTACATCCGACTAAAAATACTACCATAAGTTCGACTTAAAATGCCAATATCAGCTCAAATTTTAAATGTCAGCATAGTAAGTTCGTAATATCATGCCAACATAACTATGAATTAAAATGCCAACATAATTTGTATTCATATATGTCTTGTTTGAGGGGAATTGGAGACCAAATGTTTGTGTTGGGGGAGTAGGGTAAAGGTCATATGTCTTGAGGTGGTCTAATTTTAATGTACTTCTTTTTTAAAAGAGGTAGCTGCATTAAATAAATTCACCGCAATCTTTAGTAAATAGTGTACTAAAGTTAACAGTCAAATACTATAAATATTATGATTGCATTCGTGCATTGTTTTATGTGCTTCCCCCGAGGCCAGGAAATTGTCGACATCTCATTTAACTAGCTTATACGCCCACAAAACATCTAGGTTAACATGTGTATATGATCATTTGGCAAGTGTCAGGACACATTTATAGTCTCGATATTCTTTAAAAAAAAAATTACAAGTAAATTAATAGCCAAAGGCAAAATAATTAAAATGTTCATTGACCACAATTACGCACATAAAATTTGAAAAAAGACTTGTTTTCGAAAGTTTGTTTACTCTTTTGAATATCAATCGGTAATAGTAAATGATATCATGTTATAAAAATTTGATTCATAATTCATAAATTATTGAACCCCTTATATAAAATATGTTTGATCGTTTGATAAATATACCATTTCCAATTGCAACCCCAGCCGCTAAAATACCAATCAGATATTCAAGTACTGGATAGCTATAATATTATATTTGGAAAATAATATCCTCTAAACTGCATGACCTCGTGACCTAGTGGCCAATAAGCCAGGCATCCGAAAAACCATAGTTACATGTACCAATGCACAATATAAAATTATGTCCCTCTGAGGAGGTGAATATCCAAAATGGTTAACCAGAGTGAAGGTTTATCCCCGAGGGCTTACTATACAATTTAAGGTATAACAATACCTATTCATAAGTAAGTTGTAGTGACTAACAAAAATTGGTTAACCAAAATTTGGAAAGGACGACTGTTGTCACTGTCAAAATTTATCATAAAAAACATGGTCAACGAAAAAAAGGATTTTAGTTTTTACAATGAGAAAATGGCTTCAATAAACCTCTCACAGAATAATTATACTTTTACTGTGTATTAGATTAAGCTAATATAATAAATTGTATTAGTGGAAAACTATGGGAGCCAATAACACAGATGTTGATGTAAGTTTTTAACGACATTGACCGGTTATACAGCCCTCGTACAATCGGTAAAAACACAGTATAAAGCGAGTTTCAATCTGCATTTTTGTAAAGTTGATCAACTGATCGATAGACAAGATAACAGAGTTCGAGAGGCTATTTTTTTTTTCTTTTCATTTGTCTACGGCAATTCGTTTTTTTAGAGCTCGTCCTGCATTTCCTGAATCTGAATCTGAGTATGTACGTTGCATGGCCAGTATATGGCATCAATGACAACGGGAGAGACACATTGGCTAACACGAGATTGTCTAGTAGTCTATTCTAATCGAATACAGTTCTTACAAATAATGACTATTTATATTGTTCGGATTTCCATGGTTGAATTTTGAAACACCGTCTGTTGTTTTAAACAAATTGATCTGCAATGTTTGTTTTGTTACAGTCACTTAATTGTGTAGATTGTATTTGTCGTTTTGGTCTCCCTTTGACTAATACTGAGTCTAGTGTGATAGTTGGTACAAACTCCCCGGTCACCTTGTAGAAAAAAGTTGTCTGATTTCCAGTGTCTTCCCCTCTTCTTATAGAATCCCCACTGGTGAATAGCACTGCTTGTCTCTGAACTCGTTCAAGTGCAATAATGGCCTTGATTAACTAATGGTGCGTTTTCTTACAGTGACAGAATAATCTGACTTGAGATGTAACTGTTTCTTTTATGTGACACAGGAACAAAAACGATGGTCCTAAAACCGTGCCTGCATGTTCTTACTCCTGATGCTACACCTATAGAGTTAGATTTTTTGCCATCTACCAGGACTCTCACATATCGTTTATAAGGAAATGTTGAACCAATCTAGTGTTGGACCATCAATATCATAACTTTCGAGTTTTGATATCATTCTTTTATGCGTGTGAGTATATTGTCCTTGTGTTTCATGTTATGTTAACATATAAAATGCTCAAGCAGCTTGCAGTAAATGCAGGTAAGAGACATATGTCTATATATCTCTGGTGTGTTAATATTTCCTTTCTGAAATAAAGGGGAGATATTCACGTTTAACCAATTAGTAGGAAGGGTGCCAGAGTTTATGGATTGCTCAAAGATGTGTCTCAGCCCAGCTGCTAGTTGCTTAGGGTCGTTTTTTAGGACAATGTTTGATAAGTTGTCTGGACCAATGGCTTTAAATTGTTTTATGTTGTTTAGAAAAATCAACTCCCTTTTTGTAATTTTCAGAGGAGGTATTAACTGTTCAACTTTCTTGTCAATGTTTGGTATTGCATCAAGTGTGTATTTTGTAAAAACCAGTTCAAATTGGTTCAGGAGTATATTTCCCTTTTCCTTGTTGTCGTTGACAAGGACTCCATTCTGTTTCATTATTAGTATACCAATGTTTTCCTGTCGATGAAGGTTGACCTTAGGTTCTGATTTAGAGTGGTGATTTTGGAAACCATAGATGTTGACAGTTGTTCCATTTCTTTGTAGAAAGAGTCCCAGTCGGCTTTGTTGAACATGCATTTCTTACACTTTGACTGTTTGATAGTGGGGAACTATGTCAAAGCCTGTGACTTCCATAGCAATACCACTGACATACTAATTGAAGACCAAGTTTTCGTGATCATGAATAAAATGGATTACAAACTTTACTATAATATAACATGTGACCAAACATTTCTGTATGCTTGTGTAAAGTACTTCATTCCTTATGCATCTAACTGTCTTACAAGGATTGACTTTAAAGTACATAGTGTCGGTTTCGGTTTATTTTCAAAGTTTTAGCTACAGGCACTTATCTCTAAAAACAATTCTATATTTACATTAATGCGTTAGGTTCTGGTATTTATGAATTATGTTATTATATAAATATGACAAGGATAAATGTCATGTATTCCTGAGATTACTATAACACTGTATAATACTAATCTCAGTTGATTCTTATATAAGGATAAAGAACGTCCACGATACACGTAGTGATTTGTTTATTTGCTATTAGAAGAGGACTATAAATTAGGACAGACTGGCACTATTTATGCATTCTTGTAACATATCAAATTATTACCTCTAGTTTTATTGAGCCAAGAAAAACCTTTCTGTTATATAATGTTGCATAAAGGTTATCAAAAATGAGGGTTAAAAATAACTATGACAGCAAAAATATACAATCCGATACAAGCTTTGCATATTTCTTAGCGTTCAGTTTACTAAATATAGCAGTCAAATATGAAAATAGTTTTCAATGTAAATATTTACATTGGAGTCACTTTTTTAAATAAAATCTTTCAATCCTGGCAAAATTTCCAGTAATTGATACAAGTTATTTTAACAATTAACCAGTAGCAAGAATGTGACAATCGACCATGTTCATAGGATTGTGATCCTTTATTATTTGATAATCGGTGTATCTTATGTTGGGTCGGAATAGGTTTTTTTTCATGACCTCAAACAACTTTGTATCTATGAGTCCCTATTTTGCAGCCAATTGTGTTTTATAAGAAATTGCTGCCAACCTTCCTTATTAGCATTGCAAATAGAAGTGTAGATCAAAGAAAACTCTTTTTTTTATCATTGCAAAACTGTTGGGATTGTTGTGACTAAATCTTTTGGAGTAGATCTTTACAACTTTCAAAAGTTTCTGTATCCAGTAAAAAAGAAAGGTAATTTCCTCGTTTTTCATATATTTGTTGAAAACAGAAAAAGATGGTCGGATTTGTTATCTTTTTGATAGCCCTTCTTTACATTCTTGTGTTAGGCAAATCAACTACAATATACTAGTAATGATTTCCCCCCATATAAACCAGTATTGTTTGCATGCAGCTATGTATGCTAGAATATCAACCTATTTGTCGTGATGAGATAATTATGTATCCTAAACCTCTGGCTTCTGGAATTTGATGCTACTCTCATTCAAGTCAGAGGTCTAGCTAGCTATAAAACCAGGTTCATTCCACAATTTTATACATAAGAAAATGCCTGTACCAATTCAGAAATGTGACAGTTGTTATCCATTCGTCTGATGAGTTTGAGCTTTTGATTTTGCCATTTGTTTAATATAGAATTTCCGTTTTGAATTTTCAGAGAGTTCAGTATTTTTGTGATTTTCCTTGAACGAAAGACACACGACGACCTAATGCGGCTGGAAATGTTTAAATCCAACATATCTCAAGAGACGAGATTTTGAAAGGGGTTTGACCTCCGGACGAGTGTCTAGCTGAATATATTTCTATATCTATACCCTAGTGACCCTTGGCATGACAGTTCTAATGATTGAATGTTTTAAAATCAAAAGTTTAACTAGAAATCACATTGATAAAGCTTTCGCATGTGCGTCAATCGTTTGTTTTTGTCTTTGCATGTGGTACAAAAAAAGAACGATTTATTTGTTTACAGAACTGCTGATTAATTAATATAAATGTGTCAATCATATCTTCACAAGTTCTATACTAATTGGATATTATCCAGTCGTTTCCTTCTTGATTAATGTCACATGATGACGTCATAGAATTCTGTAAATGAAGGAAACTATTTAAAATAGTTCACATTTGAATAATCAATTTACATTTATTTATGGCGAAGACAATTAGTTTATAGCACAGCTAGCTGTCTTAATTGTCTTGTATAAATGTCTTAAACAAAAACAAGATCTTTTATAGACACATTGCTCATGATGTGCTTGGTGAACTTTTTTTACATATTCTAATTGATCGCTTGGAATCCAATTAGATCCAACTGGTTCAGGAATGACCTACTCTATCCATCTTTCTTATGGTGAGAAAGGATGTGCGATAGAAATTCTATAGTATGCATGCCCTTTTTGTACTGACAATAAATTCAAGTTGAAGAACTCCTAAATGCCTGTACCAAGTCAGGAATTATAAATATATAATTTTTTATCCATTCGTTTGATGTGTTTGAGCTTTTAATTTTGCCATTCAGTGAGTTTTGGTCAGTCGTGATATGACAACAGATGAATCTTGGAGTTCAGTTTTGCCAGTTTCTTTGGTTGTATTTAGTTGCACTCATCGTTTTTTTTTTTTACCCATGTCAGCATGAAGTTTATTTCTTCAACCAACAAGGGTTAGCCGGTTAGGTTAAGCAGACATACAATCTACACATATAAGCAACTTGATATACTTATATTAGACTGTCACCAAGTATCTATAAACAGTAGTGCAAAGGACCAAAAAAAACATAATAGATTTTTTTTTAAACCAAACCTATATTAGATGTATCACCACGATAATAGGAGTGTTTATGTGTTGTTTATGAGTTTGTAATAGATGAAAGTCCAATGTTGAAAAAATGTTTTGATAAACATGTTTGATTTTTATTTTATTCATATAAACTTACAAATTGTACGAATTTTAATAGTGGATTGAAACTGCATATTTCATCTACATGAAATGTATCTGTGTTGTTTTGTTGCATTTTAATTATTAAATTTATTATACCTGTAATTACCTTTATTCTTAAGAGATTAATAAAATAGATAAATAAAATAATCCCTTCTGTACTTGAAGAAAACCATCTCCCGTTTAATAGAAGATTTGTAATATTCTCTCTTTCAAGATACAGCGAAAAACGGAAATCAGTCTTAAAATCACATTTTCTTTGGTTTCCGATGACTACTTAGATAAAGGGTATAGCAATGTCCGTTCTTTATAAACTCGATACCCTTAACAACGTTTTATGTATTCATTTCCGGTTAAAAACATTACAAAATATTTCTTAACGTGTTTTGATTTAAAATTGCAAGATATACAACAGTATTAAAACAATTTTACAGCAATATCCTAATGTTGATTTCCTGGTACGTGTATTAAAAATGTACTTTACTGAATTTTGTTGAACTATAGTACCATTAAGTACAATGTATATCACCGGTACTTTGAAAACTAAAATGTAGTATCACTCATTACACGTATACAGATGTAATTTCTGTCTATAATCTTGTAAAAAATTGTTCTTACCACTTATATAAAAGAGGGACGAAAGATACCAGAGGGACAGTCAAACTCAACGCCATGTATATAAATTACTTAAAACCTTTACTTAATTTTTCCATAGATATAAAGATTTGGTTTTGAAGTTTGGTTGTACCTGTAGAAAACTTATTTCAAACGGGATAGCACATCCTCATTTTAACGGAAATGTTGTTAACCGTGCCCGGAAATTTAGAAATGATCCATGTAAACTTGTTGCTCCTTTAAATAAACTTATTCTTAAAGGTTACCTATTCAACACTGTAATAATATCATTGAATATTGTTTTTATTGGTATACATATTGTCTTTGTTATCAGTAGATTAAAAGATAACTAAATATTACTAGTATGTTATATACATATACATTTTCATGGATCTACAATCTGTCGATACCTGTAACTTGACATTGCACAAGGTCATGTTTTTCTCTGGCTGTTTATGACGTCTTTACACAAATCCATTGTATGTTGGATGTGTACGGATTGATTGCTTAGTCTTAGAGGCATGATTTTTTTATTAGTTGTTAATGGCTTTGAACTAGCTGTCAGGTAACTGCGAGTACTCTCAGATTTGTTCATTGTGTCTTTTTGTTTCAAGATGTATAAGTACCCGACCACGTCCACTTTTATTTTTTGTCTATCTGATGAGTTAAGCCTTTTTCAACTGATTTTTATAGTTCGTTCTTACGTTATACTGTTATACCACTGTCCCAGGTTAGAGGAGGGTTGGGATCCCGTTAACATGTTTAACCCCGCCACATCATTTATGTATGCGCCTGTCCCAAGTCAGGAGCCTGTAATTCAGTGGTTGTCGTTTGTTTAAGTGTTACATATTTGTTTTTCGTTCATTTTTTTACATAAATAAGGCCGTTAGTTTTCTCGTTTTAAATTGTTTTACATTGTCTTATCGGGGCCTTTTATAGTTGACTATATGCGGTATGGGCTTTGCTCATTGTTGAAGCTGTACGGTGACCTATAAGTGTTAATGTTTGTGTCATTTTGTTTTTTTGTGGATAGTTGTCTCATTGGCAATCATACCACATCTTCTTTTTTATATAACAATTATTTATTCAACATTGCAATATTTTTTTCATAAAAAAACAGATTTCCGTTATTTTTAGTTAAAAATTCCCGGCAAAGTCTTAGAAATCTTACTCTAATGATCATGTAGTTTACTCTGTTGACTTATGTCTACCTTGAAAGTTACTCTTCCATATAATCTTTTTTTTTTTTTTACTAAAATGGCAGCTGAGGATATTGAACAGATGTTCAAACTCTTCAGTCGAAATCAAACTGACAAACGTCAAGGCAAAAACTAAAATCAACGAAAAGACACACAACAGTCTACAAAACACAAGATTGAGCAAATCGAACCCCAACAACATAGGGTTTAATCTCAAGTGATTATATCAGGGGTGTTGTTTCTTATCACCTCTTTCTTTAGCCCCAGTATTTTACCAACAGCTACATGTGGATACCTCAGCTTGATTCCCGTACATAAACAAACTTTGTTTTCAAAATGTATAAAAATGATATCAATAATATGCAACGAGTTAAACAAAATGTAAAAATTGCTTGATACGTTTTGTCCGCTTACCTTTGATTACATCCCTACCTTTACGTATAATTGGTTTGTTTCTATTATTTTATTTTTTTCGGGGGGGGGGGAGGTAGGTTAGTAGGGGTCTTTTCTGTGTAGTGTTTTTTTAGCTATTTACGTTTCTTATTCCTGTTTTACTGTCCCCTTTCATGAATTTGACCTACCGAATTAGACTATTTACCGGATTTGTAATCACATAAGCAACACGACGGGTGCCGCATGTGGAGCAGGATCTGCTTACCCTTCCGGAGCACATGAGATCACCCCTAGTTTTTGGTGGGGTTCGTGTTGTTTATTCTTTAGTTTTCTATGTTGTGTCATGTGTACTATTGTTTTTCTGTTTGTCTTTTTCATTTTTAGCCATGGCTTTGTCAGTTTGTTTTAGATTTATGAGTTTGACTGTCCCTTTGGTGTCTTTCGTCCCTCTTTTAGAGTTTGATGACAGAGTTAGTCAATTATCAATATTATTTGTCGTTGTGCTGTAAATATTCGCATTGCTCGCTTTGAACGGACGGAAACATACAACGTGATATAATCGTATTCCGTGTTCATTTAGTTTTTGTGCGTTTCAAAATTATGTCGCTTGTACTTTTATGATTGTAGATATTATATACTTATAAAGATATATTCCAAGGTTCACACCAGTTGCTATTATTTAGTTTTTAAAAATTAATCTGTATTCTATTTCCAACGCCTTTGGAACTAGTTTGATAATTGAAACTAATCAGGGCAAATTAAATCAATCATTATAATAGTACGTCTTTTTCTTACAAACAGCACAACCGACCTTGCTTCATGTGGTAACATTATTAATAATTTACATGGCGTCAACTTTTATAAGTGTTCATTACTTTCACTAATTAAAGTATTGATATATATTATTAAAGTACGTTTATATAAAAGTCACAGTTAGTTATGTTAAGAATGCAAAACAAATTTTGGTTTCTTCGTCAAAAGTATCAAGAACCGGAGGATAAAATCAAACTCTGGTTTTAAAGTCTAAAGTATCAAGAACCAGAGAGGAAAGTAAATTTTCGCACTTTTATGATGTCTTAAATAACCAAATAGTGTGATTAGACTTTTCGTTGTGTTGTATTCATTCGTTCATTATCACTGTCCTAGTATATATATTTTTAAGAGGCAAGCTGAAGAACGGCTCCGAGTGCAAGAGTTTCTCGCTTCATTAAAGACCCATTGGTGGCCTTCGGCGGTTGTATGCTCTATGGTCGGGTTGTTGTCGCTTTGACATATTCCTCATTTCCTTTCTCAATTTTATTTGGAAGTCATATCTATTATTAATTCTGAAAGATAGTCATAGACAAATAAAACATCAAGAAACAAATCAACTTAAGGCTACACCATTATCCTGTTCGTAATTGTCCTACAGAAGATAAATGGTCATACTCTGTATAATGTTAGAAAATTAACGCGATGGCAAAAAAATGAAAATTTACAATAGATATTAGTGTGTGTAAAAGGAAATACTATTTGTTCATTCTGTGCTTTCAATTTGACATTTTAGTAAGATCATGGATATTGTCTTTAACGACATTGCTTTTGCTTTCGCTAAAATTGCTATACAGGTATGCACTCATGTGGTCCTACATCCTGTCGATACTTATATATTGACATTGTACAAAGTTTAGCACAAGGCCATGCCTTTTTATATTGTTTATTACGCCTGTACACTTAATATGTTGGATGTATACTGATTGATATTTGAGTCGGACAAATTAGGTTAATTTGGCCTTGGGAAATTGTAAGGGAACTACGAGTACTCTGAGTGTCTTTTTTTCTAATTCTATAGTTGTTTTTAGCTTCATGTAGATCTGATAAGGTAAGAATTTTTAAACTGATGTTTATAAGTTGTTTAAGGTTAAAAAGGGGTGAAATGTGCACAAAAATGTTTAACCCCGCCGGCAAATATTGTATGGGCCTGTTTCATTGTCCTTGGATTCTTTTTTCTCATTTGTGCATAAATCATACATTTGTTTCTCTCTCTGTTGAACTGCTTCACATTTCATAATGCCAATGCCTTTTATAAATTATTACTCTACTATACAATTCGGGTTCTGCAAACTGGCATGGGTC
This sequence comes from Mytilus trossulus, assembly GCF_036588685.1. Taxonomy (NCBI): domain Eukaryota; kingdom Metazoa; phylum Mollusca; class Bivalvia; order Mytilida; family Mytilidae; genus Mytilus; species Mytilus trossulus. The sequence continues at coordinate 55,226,158 of NC_086373.1, forward strand.
GTATACGGGAAACTATATTCACAACTTCACAGTCTCTTGGGGATAATTTGTTAACGAACATACAACATCGTCGTATTTTTGTATTGTTATCTTAAGCATTTTTTTAAAAATTTATACGTATCTAATATAGAGTCTGTCATATATCGTGAAAACTGGTTTTTCGGTCGTCCCACTGTCTATATCACTCTGTTCAGCTCTTAATATTAATCCATATCATGTCTTTGTGACGTCAAATACGTTGAACCCGGACATATCAGCGACGTCATAATGTTTGAACCGACGTTAATAACTTTACCCGAACTTATCAAGTCATCTTTTGTGTGCTGGTGAAACAAAGAAAACACTTCTGAAACACGCAAATATAGCCCGATAAATCGATTATCAGATTATCTGCATATTGATATTGTAAAATATCAGCTGCTTGACATTATATGAAGGCTTTGTGAACTCGTTCGCTACGCTCACTCGACAAAAAGCTTCATATTATGTCTCGCAGCTGATATTTTACGATATCAACATGCAGATAACCTGATAATCGGTACATATCAATGAGGACCCGTACGTATGTTGACCCCTTGGGTGTATCTTGTTGTTATGATGCTATATCATCAAGACGCTGGCAGTGCACACAAAAATCTGATTGCTTTATGTTATAGTCAAAGAATTGTAAAATGCCCCTCAAATCAAAACCAAATCATTATAAGTAGCTTGTTTTGCTGAAAATCAAGTGTTTCTATATCTATTCCGTCTACTTAAAATAAATGCAAAACTTATTTCAAACATCAAAAGTCCTACAATGTTGTTTAATTTTGATATGAATGTTTGCGTGTAGTATTAATACATGCACTTTTAGTTTCCGTCGCAGAGAAGGGATACAATACAGGGGAAGCACGGCTATAAAGAAAAAATGACGTGGATGTGAAAGTAATACCACAACATACAATTATAAGTCCCAAAAGGCAGACATCAGACGACAAGTTCATCAAAACAACATATACCGGCTGGTATTTTATAAAAGTACACAACACATTGACATTTTAAATTTAATCATTATTATTGGTGAATTGAATACATTTTGCGGACTTATTCTGACTTAATGGAAGATGAAAACATTTACACAACTGATGATTATTGTATCAACCAAAATGCTACTTTTACAAAGTAATTATACATGATATATCAACGGTATAATGCCATTTAGTATAATTTGATGTCTTGCACTCTATAATGAATTGAATTGCTAGAAGATTGTCCTTCCTAAACCGATGAAAGCTATATCAGTTTATCATACTACATGTACATTGTATCATATGATGTAAATATATTTCATGCCTGCAATCGGACTAAAAATTAAATGTCCTGCCCTCATGTGTGTATCTTAAATTTGGATCTACAAATAGAATCATTTCTATTCAAATATTTTTTTTTATTTTTTTTTATATTTTATTGAAATCTGGACATTTGTTAGTTTAAAAACAAATTTAACTCCTACGAAGAGTTTCTTCCTTGCAATCATCTAAATGTAGTAAATAGAATGTTCAAATATTCTTGCCAACAACTTTTACAAGACTTTGGCCTCTAAGTGAGAGAGCTATGAATATCCGATATATTGGTAGTTTTTTGGATTTTTTTTTAAAAGTGCATTTATTATTATTATGTTTTGCAGATAAATTAAGACATGATTGGTTTTCTCATTTGAAAGATTTTCTCATTTTTCATGTCTTGCTACATATATTATTATAACTATACGATACGATATTTTAAGTTTTTCAAAACTTGTTTCCGAAACCCATATTTGAACTTCATGAAACATTATAATTTTTATTCTAGTAATCTTTCATTGATAAATACTATACGGTATGACAAATGTAGCTTTGCGCATTGTAGAAGATTGTATGAAGACCTATATCATTGCTATCGTCTACGTCTTAGGTTTACGTAATTGTCTCATTGGCAATCAAGTAAAATCTTCGTTTTTCTAATATTGATCATTACATTGGTGTCTCTATATCTCTACTGCACAGGTTTAAATTTGTATTTCTGTATTTTTGTTTTTATACCCCATTTATAAGCATTATGTTTTCGGTTTGCGCGTCCGTTCAATCGTTCGTCCGTCTGTCCCGCTGCATGTAAAACCTTTTTGTCGAGGTAGTTTTTGATGAATTTGAAGGCCAATCAGCTTGAAATTTAGTACACATGTCCGTTCCCTATGATGATATTTCTAATTGTAATGCCAAATTAGAGTTTTTACCCCCATTTTCACGGTCCCCTGAACATAGAAACTGATAGTGCGGATGGCCCGAGGCATCCGTGTACTAGAGACACATTCTTGTTACGATATATATTGTCTTCATTTGAAAGAGAAGGCTGAAATACAAGATAAATTACTATCATAAAACCAATAAATTTTGTTCTGTATTCAGTCAGATTATATTTAGTCTTGTATTTACTATTCTAGTATGATATTAGGCTGGATCTGAGTTTTAACTTTCTTATATGCGTTTACTTACTAGAAATTGTTGGTGCGACTGTCTAGATGTAATTTGTTTATGTTTGCCATATGAATTGAATATTTGACAAAAGAGAGAACAGAATTAGTTGCAATTTACAGACCATTATTCGAAAGAAGAAGAAATACATACATTCCACAACACACAACACAGAAAACAAACTGAAGTTTGAACAACACAATTGAACTCGGCTGTGAACTTTGATTCGAACAATTCTTTCTCCAATTGTTGTACCTGCAGTATTGCACATGTCAGTCGGAAATCCAGTGATCAGTCTTTGTGGTGATGTCAAAATCGAGGGAAAAGGGGATAAACATACACAGTTTTACTGTATCACGTGTACTCTAATGTTGCCAAAAGTGTATATGATAAGTAGTATTTGAAGATAAATTGAACTTGGACGTCAATAACGTATGTGTAACGGTGTATGGGAGATAACTCTTATTGATGACGAGACAAGTTAAAGAAACAAATAGTCTTATCTTATTAATATATGAGAATATCCAATAAACGTTATTAGTCATGTCTATGCTATGAATTTTCTGGGCCAAGTGCTTGAAATAAACTGTTTTAATAGGACAGCAGCTTAACTTTTTGGGAAATGAAGTAAAATGGTTTTTTTATTTTTTCTTATACGGTAGCCAGCAGCGGTATCTACAAAATTAGAAATGTACTTTATACTTTAACTTGACCTATAAAATTGAGAATGGAAATGGGGAATGTGTCAAAGAGACAACAACCCGACCTAATAATAAAACAACAGCAGAAGGTCACCAACAGGTTTTCAATGTAGCGAGAAATTCCCGCACCCGGAGGCGTCCTTCAGCTGGCCCCTAAACAAATATATACTCATAATTGTTTTGTTAGGGAATTATATAATAAAGGAGCAAAGATTGGCGTCCAGAATATGAACCAGCATACAATAGTTTAAGTTATGTAAAATTGATAAATTTGTTCGGCTTAAAATGTCAAACTATGATGGTTTTACTTTTATAAATTGTTAGTTGGAGGAAGGGTTGTCTCATTGGCACTCATTCCACATCTTCCTTTACCTATTTATAAATTGTTTGCATCCAAAGCGCTTTTCTGGGAATTGTTCATCGAACAGGAACGCTGTGAGTCAAACATGTGACGCATGATGTAGAAAAAAACGAAAACAAATGAAGAAATATTTGACCAAAAAAAGTATAAAGGACAAGAAGATAACAGCAAATCCATCTACTGTAAACTTTGTCTGAAAAATTGCAAAAATATAAAAATACGGAACTCCTAGGAAAATTCATAAACGAAAGTCCGTAATCAAATGGCAAAATCAGTTTGAAAAGCTCAAACATATCAAACGAATTAATATTAACTATGCTGTGGCTTTTTACCCTATGACTCGTTGTCCTGCGACGTTTTGTCCTACCACATTTGTGATTTTCTGTCCTGTGACTCTTTGTCCTTCGACGTTTTGTCCTATTACATTTGTAACTTTCTGCCCTGTAACTCTTTGTCCTTCAACGTTTTGTCCTATCACATTTGTGACTTTCTGTCCTGTCACTTTGCGTACGCCTGCCTCTGATATCATACCTGCCATTACGTAGGATTTAGTTTCAGAACCTGGATTTTGATAGTAGTTTAAATATGTTAGCTGCTAGTTCTGTGGGACGGAATAAGATTTTCAAAATGGAGAATAATAAGAAAAAAACAATGTAGTAGAAAATAAAAATAGGCAAATTAAATAAAGTATAAAAATAATGGTGTGCTATAATGTTTTACTAATACAACAAAAGTATTCATACCCCTGTTCTTTTCTGTTCTTTTTATGTATATTTTCTTTTCTTTTTTTTTCTTTTTTTAAGTTTTACTGTCTCCTAAGTGTTTTATGACAGGGTGAGTCAATTATCAATAACATTTTTCGATGTGCTGGAAATATTCGCAGTGCTCGTTTTAAACGGACGGATACATCCAACATGATACAATCATATTCCATTTTCATCTTAGATTTTACGCATTTCAAAATAATGTCGCTTGCACTTTTACAATTATTCAGCCTGTTGAAGATTGTATATACTTATAAAGATATATTCCAAGGCTGTCTTTAGTTGCTATATATTATTTAGTGTTAAATAATTAATCTGTATTCTATTTCCAAACCCATTGGGACTTGTTTGATATTTGAAACTAATCAGGGCAAATTAAATCAATCCTTATAATAGTACGCCTTACATTACAAATAGCATAACCGACCTTGCTCCATGTGGTAACATAATTGATAATTTACATGGCGTCAATTTCATAACTGTTCGTTACTTTTACTTATTAATGTAGTTATATATTAAATATTGTAAAAGTACGTTATTATTTTTAAAAATCAGATGTAATTATGAGACAGAACACATTCAAAACAAACTTTGGTGACAAAGTCTAAAGTATCAAGAACCGGCGGGGATCTTCAATGTTTGCACTTTTATGATGTCTTAAATAACTAGATAGTGTGTTTTAACTTTTTTCTCTCTGTTCTATTTAAACCCTGCTGGTGGACTATCAGTTCCCGAGGGTATCGTCAGCTCAGTAGTCAGTGCTTTGGTACTAATATGATTTAACAATCTTTACTAATCTTTTACTAATTTTGAAATTATTATGAAACTAAGGTTTCAACTCCCTAAGGCAAAGTTGGCTTTAGATGAATTTGGCTATTTATGTAAATAGTTTTGACATATAGCTCTTCAACGATTTTCGGTACTTATTCACCTTCGGATTTCATATGTTTGGTTTTGAACGTTCCTGATAAAGGTATATCCAGAAAAGCTCTTCGGACGGAAGAAATTATTTAACGTGTTGTTTTCAATTTTTTCGGATGTCATATGGATGATTAATTCTGAAAGATAGTCAAAGACATATAAATATTCAAGGAACAAATCAACTTAATGCTTAAAATTTAGCAATAATCCTGTTTCGATAAATTGCCATGTATAGAAATTTAGATTAACAATATAGCAAACAAAATTTGCAACTGTAACTTTCAATAGTTATCAGAAAAGAACAGACGTTGAACAACATAAAAAGAAAACGGAAACTGTTGTTGTTGGGTTTTTTTTCTTTCAAAGGACGTCACATTTTGTCATGCCGGTGTCTTTCATTACTTTACTATAGAATTCTTTTATCTAATTGCTCTATGTTATACTTAAAGAATTGTAAAATGCACCTCAAATTAAAACAAATTAGCTTATTTTGCTGAAAATCAAATGTTTCTTTTTCTATTCAATCTACTTAAAATAAATGCAAAACTTATTTTCGAACATTAAAAGTTCTACAACGTTGTTTTTGTTTTACACAAATGTTTTAATTTTGATATTAATATTTACGTATAACTTTGATACATGCACTTTTAGTTTCTGTCACGGAGAAAGAATAAAAAGCAGGGGAAGCACAGCTATAAAGACAATTTGACGTGAATGTGAAAGTAATACCACAATATACAATTATGAGTCCCAAAAGGCAGACATCAGACGAAAAGTCCATCAAAACAAAATTTACCGGCTGGTATTTATAAAAGTACACAAAACATTGACATTTTAAATTCAATCATAATTATACAAGATAAAAACACTCACAAGACTGATGTTTTTCCATCAACTAAAGTACTACGCGTGTTAAGTAAGTATGTTCTCTACATTAACGCTATATAATGCCATTACAAATTATATTTGGATGCCTTACACTTTAATATGAAATGAATTGCTAGACGACTCCCCAGCCTAAGCGCTATCAGTTTTGACCCAAATATGCTAACATGGTGTAAAAGAGATTCACCCATGCAATCGGGCGAACACCTCATTTGTGTATCTTATACTTGGGACTTGCAAATATTATCATTCCTTAAAAGAGCTTTATTTTTTTTTAATTTTGAGTTTTGATTGAAATCTTTACATTTGTTAGTTGAAAAACAAATTTTAAATTTCTACGAAGAATTAGTCCTCGACATTATTTTTTCACACAACCATCTGAATATACATAGAATGTTCAAATATTCCTGCCAATAACGTTTACTCAAGACTTTGACCTCTTCTATCGTTATTCGATAGAGAGAGTTACATGTATTACTATCCGCTATATTGGCAATTTAAAACACCAACTGCATATTACTGCTCTTGAGCCAAGATAACATGAAACATAAGGAGTCTTTATCTTTGATCCTTTATTATTGTCAATCAAATGATTTACAAAAAGCATATTTTTATCCGAAAAGAAATGTCTTTAGACAAAAAAAAAAAAAAAAAGATGCAGGGAAGGAGCTGTAACTATAACCACAACAACTACAGCTTCAACTTCTAATACTTTATTGATCTTTATTTTGCTATTTTTATTTTTTTGGATTTGAGCGTCGCTGATGAGTCTTATGTTGACAAAACGCGCTTCTTGCGTAAATACAAAATGTAATCCTTGTATCTATGATGATAAAATTGAAAGAGGAAATGAGGAATGTGTCAAAGCCACAACAACCCGACCACAGAGCATACAACAGCCAAAGGCCAGCATTTGGTCTTCAATGTAGCGAGGAACTCCCACATCCGTAAATGTCCTTCAGCTGGCCCCTTAAACATATGTATACTAGTACAATGATAATGGACGTCATACTAAACTCCGAATTATACACAAGAAACTAAAATTAAAAATCGTACAAGACTAACAAAGGCCAGAGGCTCCTAACATGGAACAGGTGCAAAACTGCGGCGGGGTTAAACATGTTTGTCTCAACCCTCCCCTATACTTCTAGCCAATGTAGAAAAGTAAACGCATAACAATACGCACATTAAAATTCAGTTCAAGAGAAGTCCGAGTCCGATGTCAGAAGATGTATCAAAAGGAAATATACAAAATGACAATAATACATAAATAACAACAGACTACTAGCCGTTAACTGACATGCCAGGTCCATACCTCAATCAAACTGATTCAAATTATGTCTTCACCATATGAATATCAGGCACAATCCCTCCCGGTAGGTATATTAGTATTATACTGTCATAAAATATATGAGAATAACATAACCCGTGTCATGCCAACAACTGTGTTTTAAATAGTATATTTATATACATGAAGTTCATTTTGGATCTGTAAATGAGGCTCTGTTACAATAAATTCCCTAAGAGTCTTGTTTTTCTTTTGTTTGTCCAAAAAGCCGCATTTATTACTATGTAGATAAATCAAGACATTGGTTTTCTCGTTTGAAAGGTTTTCTCAATTTTCATTTCTTGTTACATATATACATTTATTACTTTACTGCATTAGCTCTGCGCATTGTAGAAGTGAGCTATATAGCTACTATCGTGTACGTCTTTGGTCTATGGTGGATAGTTGTCGCATTTGTAATCAAGTCACATCATCGTTTAATTATATATTGGTCATATCATTTGTGGAAGGTTCCTCTTCTGCACAGGTTTGTATTTCTGTATTTTTGTTTTTATGCTTCGTTTATGGCCATTATGCTTTCTGGTCTGTGCGTCAGTTCGTTCGTCGTACCGTTTGCTCGTCCGCAAATGTTGCTCTGTATTTAAAGTCAGATTATATTTAGTCTTGTATTTACTATTCTAGTATATGATAGTAGGCTGGATCTATGTTGCTAAAAGTGTATGATAAGTGGAACTCCGACATTAATAACATATGCGTAGCGGTGTATGGAAGATAACTCTAATTGTTGACGGAGACAAGTCGACGACAATAATAGTCTTATTCTATTAATATAAGAGAATACTGTATAAATTTAAAGGTAACTGTGTATTTGCTCTGTCTATGCTCCGCCAGTTTGCTCGTGGGTTTTATCGCTCAAGTGCCTGAAATAACTGTTTAGCACAGCAGGTTAAATGTTCTCCTCTTAACCACTGACCCTTTCCTCCTACATTTGAACTATTAGTTTATGTTTCTTTAATCACTTTATAATGTTTACGTCAATCATATTTTTATTAATGCTCTTGATGGTCCCTTTAAGTTGGAACAATTCAAAATTGTATTGCATTGTATAGTGCACACTGTATGAAATCAGCAGCAGCGGTATCTTCCAAGTGCTATGAAAATTAAAGATATACTATATAAATTGTATGCATTCAAAGATTATTTTCTGGGAATATATTCATCGAACAGGAACGCTAAGAGTCAAATTTTTGAAAGTCTAGAATGTAGAAAGTCCGAACCCTAGAATGTAGAAAGACCAAAACCACACGAAGAACTATATGACCAAAGAAAGTTTAAAGGACAAAAAGAAAACAGCAAATCTACTGTAAACTTTGTCTGAAAAATGTCAAATAACAAAAAAACAGAACTCCATAAAAAATTCAATAAGGAAAGTCTGTAATCAAATGGCAAAATCAAAAGCTCAAATTATCGAACGAATGGATAACAACTGTTATATTCCTGGCTTGGTATAGGCATTTTTTGTAGAAAACGGTAGATTAAACCTGGTTTTATAACTAGCTAAACCTCTCACTTGTATGTAAGTCGCATACAATTCCACTACATTGAGGGAGTCGCAACTCTAGTTTCGTATTCCTTTCAAGATTAATAAACTGTTACAGAAAGTACCGAAGTATTGACTGATAAGCTGATGATTCAATTCGGAACTCTTAGTCAACCAACCAGCAGCGGTATCGCCCCAGTGCTTTATAAAGGAAAATAGTGCTTTATAAACTGAACTGGGGAAAATTATACTTAGGAAAATCTTTTAAAAGACACCAACACTACCAACGGATAGAAAACAGCCGAATATCCCCGATGGGTCTTTAACCCAGCAAGACAATCTTGCAGCCGGAGGCGTGCTTCAGCTGGCCCCTGAACAAATGGTGTATTTGTTCAGTGGAATGCAGGTCACACCAAACTACAAAACATATAGATGAACTAAAATAATAAAAAAAAACAACAAGACTAACACAGGCAAGATGCTCCTGACTTGGGACACGCGGAAAATGCGTCTTAGTGTTGTAAGATCTAACCCCTCCCCTATACATTGTACCTCTAGAATGAGTCTTTAGTGTCAATTATTTCCATCATTTTTTTTAATAAAAAAAAATATAAAACTTTATTTCTTTTAATCTTTTAGATTGGAGGTTTAAGATGCCAAATGGACAGCCTAAATCCTCAAGTCAAAGAAAAAATATCAAAATGATGAAAAGAAAAAGAAACGTCAAAAAAAATAAGCCCAAACAATTCATAGAAATCCAAATATATTCTAAGAGCCACGAACAACACCAAAAACAAAACATGGTCTTGGGTACTTTACTGTGGGGAAAGCAGATCCGGCTCGACTTGTGGAACATCTTATTGCGCATGGTACATGTGTAAGTACAAATGTGGTGTGCCTAATTTACATTAAAAGAAATTTAGAACCATATATAGGCTTATCATCAAACCTATTTCACTAATGTTCCAAGAAAAATATATGTTCGAAGTTTGTGTATAACCAAAACTTTATGATACGTAAGCATAAAAAAAAAGAGAAAAAAAATTATCAGTAAAATTATCAACAAAATAAAATCCACAGATGATCAAAATTAATCTGATTTGTTAATCGACTTATTGTCCTTAAGTATCGATTTGAATCCTTTGGTGTTTTTTTTTAATTTACAATTGAAAGAAATAGAAGTTATTCAAAATGATTAAAAATTGATCTCAAATGAAAGATATTTAGGAAAGTAAGATGTATGATGAAATATAAGAGAAACACACAAAACAATATTAACTGATAATTGTATGTTCCAATGTAAACACTCATACAATATTAGAATACATTCCAAAATATTCCTACTGGTTAAGAACCAAGGCTTGTATGTATCTTATCCATAAGATAAGTTGAACTCTGCAAAGTATTTGCCAAAGTTATCACAAATAAATCCTGAGCTGACATTATGTTTAAAACAAATACACCTAGGATCCCTCAGTATAATATCCTCTTCACCAACTAGTTCTTTACTTCCCTGTCCATCTCTTGCTACCACTATTATTTTATTCGATACCCCGTCTGCTACAAGAATGTTACCAAACTTATCGGTACAAAGTCCTTGTGGTCCTCTTAAATCCTGTTTATATTGCCAGATCGTTTTACCTGAAACATCAATACAGTATATGGCATGACCTTCATAATCACTATATATTATTCTGTCATCGCAGTTAACAAGGTTACAGAGGTTTGATTCGCTCTGAACTTGTAATGACTTAAGGACATCTCCTGCCAAGTCTATAATAAGGATTTCATCTTTACTCAAACCTACAGCAAGAGAATTATTGGCGAACGATAATCCCCAGCAATCCTTGTTTAATGGAATAACGTTAATAACTTTTTCATTCTCCATATTGAAGATCTTAATGATTTTTTCACTCGGATAAGATATTGCAATAGTGTCCAAGTTGATCTGGGAGATACTGTAAGCGTTGTCAGGTATTAATAACGGTTTGCTTTTACCATCTGAAGAAACTACATGTAGGTTGACATTGCGATGCTGCTCAACTACTATAACTCTTCCGTCCATCAGACAAATCATGTCACTAATTTTCCTCTTTTTTTTTGTCTCTACCTTTCTCCAAATATGCATGGTCAATTTTTCAATAATGAACTGTGATGAAATGTATCCTGCCATTGTCATGCTTCTTCTCCCGTTATGTGAGAGTTCTTTTCTAGTAACTATTACTTCCCCTAAGCTTTCTAATGATTTTAATTTGCTTAGAATATTTTCTATTTTACTATTTTGCGCCAGTTTGATATCAAATTCTCTAACCCTCTCATCTGTTTCCCAGTCTTCAATATATCGTAGACATTTATAGACTTGTTGTTCAATCTGATGTATACATAAAAAGGATTGGAGTTTTGAGGCATGTGACATGACTGTTGGCAAATTGGCTTTAATTTCCTTCAAGCTTTTCGTTCTTCCTTCAACTTCAGAAATGAAATCTGTGGCTGCTGATTTTTCCTGATTCCAAATAGTTTCTGCATCTCGACATATTTTCTCCTTTAGTTTGTCTAAATGTTTATTTATTTCCTTTCGAATATCTTCAATTGATTTCTCAATACCTAAATACTGGTCTTCACCTGTTTTGACGTTTTTTAATTTCATATTCAATATTTGTTCATACATATTTGAGGCATCATTGATATCTTGCTCTGCACGTTCTACAGATGCTTTCATTTTTTCAATTTTAGTTCTCTCCACTACACTAGCTAATGTTTTTATTCCACAACATTTAGAATGTCTACTGGAAATACATTCTTCACAGCAAGGTACTAAATGATTTGGGCAGTACGAATGAAGCTGTTTTCCATGTTTGTCACATTCTGTATAGTTTTGTCGGATTGATGGTTTATGACTTTTAACATCGATGGTTTTGTGATCCTGTGTTCCATTGAATCTTTTGTGATGGTTGGAACATGTTGAGCAAAATCCTTCATCACAGTTATAACACCAGAGGTCTGCTGAAATAGTTTCTCCTATTTTTTTACAAGGTCCACATGATGTAGGTTCAGTTGATGCCATGATCTAAACATATAAACATTTAAATTATTTATCTTGAAGGCCATGCATGCTGCTAATGGTTATATTCAAAACAAAATCATGAAAATATAACCGAAACCACGGCTGTTATTCGGTATATCGAAAACAAGAACTATCTTTAAAAAAGATATCCGACGTATTTAAATTTGAGTAAATGTTTAAAACTATAATTTCGGTAACCTTAAGAAGCACAATGACTTAATGATGCAGGAACTCTTTAACAAAACCTCCATCTGAATGTAACTACAAGAAATTCTTTACTAAGTCTGGTTACATTAAGGCAATAATATATTTATAAGAATATTGTGATGACACCTAAAAATTTTATTTGTCAAAACATCTAGTGTAAATAAAAAGAAACAAATATACATTTGCTATACTGTTAACATTAAATTTAATACATGGTTAACAAAGCTAGAAACTATTGATAGTATAAGTAGTATCTTTAAACTCACATACGTAGGTGCATTCTAAAAGTCATGTACGTTCGTACAACAAAGTTTACATTAAAAATTATTATTGTCCCGAATAAACAGCTGTCATGGATGCCAAGAGCTATTAGGGAAATAATTATTTTAATAAAAATATAAATCTTTGTAAGATCTAGTTCAAATATTTAGTTTTTCATTTGCTTTCAATCACGATATAATTTTCGAGACGTTTTTTCAAACACAACCAAATCACCCACCATGACAGCATTTTGTCCAATCACAGAAAGGATTTTCGAGCATGCGTAGTCTGTTGCCATAGTGAAGCGTCCTTAAGTTCAAAGTGCACAAAGACTACGTCGGGGAAAAAAACGACGTGAGCAATGATTACTGCGGAAGGATCGTATAAGATCTAGTATCGGATCGTGAGGACAATCCTATTAGGAAGACACATTCAAGGTTAATGAATAATCCAAGTTATTATTGATATGGTCAAAATTATAACTCAACTGTTTCATAAATTTGGATTTAAAAGAAAACTAGTATTTTCTACCCAAGGAATATGACAGTTGTTTTTCATTTGTTCAGTTGGATGAGTAACAAACGGTAGACTATTGTCTACTCAAACTACTAAACAAATGGAAAACAGCTGTCATATTCCTTGGGAAAAAAATACTACTTTTTAAATCTTAAAAAAAGTTATTTAGCATTTCTTCCTTATTATTTAGATCATACTACAAGACATAAAGCAAACAATTGTATTTCAAAATGTGTTATATTATAATAAATATTTATACTTATTCATAATTACTCAAAAAAGTACAAGTCTTGAGATTAGGCATACATGTATGCATTTGATCGTAACATAAAAGTAATAAACTGTGCAAACAAAAGGTACACCAAGGATGTCTGAGGTATAAAATAAACTCATCATAGATACCAGGACCCAATTTTTTTATATACGCCAGACTCGCGTTTCGTCTACAAAAGACTCATCCGTGAAGCTCGAATCCCAAAAAGTTAAAAATGCCAAATAAAGTACGAAGTTGAAGAGCATTGAGGACCAAAATTCCTAAAATTTTTGCCAAATACAGCTAAGGAAATGGAGTTCTTCTCTTTGTCTCATTTCAGCAATCAGCTAAAACACTTGCCAAATTTAGGTTTCTGTTTTGGTTGTAGGTTATGTATAAATGCCAAGACACGTCCGGTAAGAATGGTGACTTATTCACATTCGAATGCCTGTATCGGAAATATAATTCGGCCACACTGCATGCAAAGTATCCTCGCAAGAACTTTTTGGTGTGTCCAAAGGTGGAGTGATGCATTGCTACATACATGTATATGTACCTTCCAATAAACCATTTTACAGTTGTAGTCCAAAACCTACACATTGTATTTATTTTTATTTGTTCTCGACCAGAACATGCATACAATATTTGCAAATCGACGTAAAGAAAACATATTGCTTTATATCCACGATGCAAGAATAAGGTAGTTTTTCTTTTAAATAAATACCTGTTTGACGTCGTTTATGGCCGTTCCATTTAAAACTTCCATTAAAAAATGTCCGCCTTCAACGAAAGACGTAATAAGGATCTGAGCTTTATGTTACTAATAAACATTTAAATAACAAACATCCCATGGAATATGATCTGAGCTTTATGTTACTAATAAACATTTAAATAACAAACATCCCATGGAATATGATATACATGCATATTGATTATATAATAGTCTTACATTTAAAAATAATTATCTCATTTTAGCTATTGTTTGTGGAAATCTTTTTTTCCGACGAGTTTTTGTCCTAAATAACGACCTCATCATTTTTTTTAAGATTTAACCTATTATCTTGAATTTAAAATAGATATAAAAAAGAAATAACATAATGCTTATAGTAGTTATTAATTCTTTGATGGCAGTATTTTGTTTTATCCCTTTTCGCGGTATTTTTGTATTAAGTAGACCATATTGAATAGAAAATCTTAGACATATATAAGTAAAATATCTGGATAATTTTAAACATTTTTAACATTTTACTTTGTTTTTCAATTTGTTTTTGTTAAAATTTTAATTAAAATAGATATATATTTGTATATATAGTGTCTCATAATCCTTTCTATGCTGGGTTTTTGTCTTATTATATTATTGTGCAATGTATATTATATAATCTGTATAAAAATCTGTAGACAAGAATGTGACACTTTAATAAAATAAATTATTATTATTATTATTATTATTATTATTTTCATATAGTTACATTTGTATTTCAATTGGTGAAAAATATATGGCACCTTCTTCAATTTCGAAAAATCATCAAAATATCAAAATCCGAAATTCTATGTTCAGATATTTAAAAACAAGATTTCCTTTTATTTTAATGTTTGAAAATGAAAATGATATGTAAACTCACATATTTTTCTCTTATAAATTTGCTTACATTTTAAAGTATTTACCATCGGCATTTTGCCGTCAATGTATGAAAACAAATACATTTTTCATTTGATGTCGTTCGACACAAAATAGTTTAATTTTCGTCGTAGGTCCACTGACATCCGCAGAATTTCATTTCGGCCAAAAGGGCACATCCGGTTGTCCTTCTGTATATCTCAAATACAAACAACGTAAACAATGAAGATTCATCTCACATAATCTGGGAACAGTATAACAATATATATGTTCCTGCATACATACACTTTAAAACCCATGAAGATAAAAGATGACGTATCGCCTTGATTATCTCGTACCGTTATAATAGAATATTAATAATTGATGTGTATTCAGTTATATATAAAATTCATTTAACTTTTTTGTTGATGAAATATAATTTCCATTTCTTGATGATGTAAATTAAGTATGGGATTAAATCTTTGACGTGTAAAAAATAAAATGGTATACAGTTGTACGAATGTCTCTGGTATTTGTTAGAATAAGCGCAATATTTCGTAACGTTTTATATACATAGTTTCATATTTAAACTGGTTTAAAATTCAAACTTGAAAATATTTTTTTGTTTGCATTTGTTTGGGTTTTTTTTTGGCTTTCACACTTTTTAGACTACCGTTACCACTGTCGTATAAGAATTATATTCGTAAAGCTCAAAGATGACAATTATCTTTTAAGATGTCAGAGTTGTCTTTCTTCCTATAAGTAACTATCTCACGTTAGGAACATTAGTGAAATCTTATGCATATGTTCAGACTATCATTCATTTACTAAATTCATATGTTATACATCAGCTTGATATTGAAGGTGCAGATTCTAATATGACGTGCTTCTTTCGCTATATGAACAAACCCATGCTCTAAATCCTATAAAATTTGTTGGCACATGCGTATATTGGCTTCTGCAGAATAATGAATTTTATTAAATTATGATGCACTCAATATATTGTATATTTCCTAAACTTTCAAATACTTTCAAACTCTTAAATGGTGCACATGATGTTACTAACTCATTTATTATGACTGTAATGTGTTGTATCCGAAATTGACATATTTCACCTACAAACGACAACCATTCATGGTGGCTCCGTTTACTCCGTTTACTTCTTTACAAACAAAAAAGGAGGTTCATGGTTCACGCTTTTACACGTATACTTATCGGACTTATCAGAAATTATCATAAATGTCCTATTCAGAATCGAAATAATTGATGCAAGCTATACTTTATTGTAGTTTTAACATGGGTAGGCATTATATTCGTGTTATTTTAACCTTCACTTTCGATTGGGCAAAAATAATCACAAATATAATGCCTACCCATGTTAAAACTACAATAAAGTATAGGTTGCATCAATTATTTCTAATAAATAACACTAACTACCACATTTCTTTAAAGTTTTTTTTATAGTTGGGATGATTCAAAAGCGAATACTTTTGATTTAGTGTTTTGTATTATACATGCACAATCTTGTCAAATTTATATATTTTTCTTTGGCATTCACAAAATAACTGCATTTTGGTAATCACTACGTATGCAATCTGCGCAACGACATGTATTATTCAGTATCCTTATGTGCTGTCGTACAACTGACGAAAAAAGAACACGCTTAGTGAAAATTCGATATTTGTTTGGTTTAATATCAGTTTTTTTCGAGCTTACATTTCATCTTCGAGTTTGATGAGACAACGTAAAAGTGAGAGGTTGAGCGCTATAAAACCAGGTTCAATCCACCATTTTCTATATTTGAAAATGTCTGTACCAAGTCAGGAATATGACACTTGTTGTACATTCGTTTGATGTGTTTTTATCATTTTATTTTGCCATGTGATTAGGGACTTTCCGATTGAATTTTCCTTGGAGTTCAGTATTTTTGTGATTTTACTTTTTTCACAATTCATATTGTGTTACATATAATCTTATGTTAAAATACCAATTTTTACTGGCACATTATCATTTTCCAAAGAAAGGATGTTAGTTAAAAACAATATACTGTATTACACATTCATGAAAACAGTTCTTTGACATGTAAAACGTGTGGCAGCATGGAATATGATCCTTATCACGTGTGCCTATTACGAATATGGTTTTATCCTGGTTTTATAACCTGTCCTAATTAGAAGTGCTGCATGCAATGTATTAAAAATAATATCCCTTTCAATTCCAATGACATCATCAAGTTGTAGTCTTATCTTTCAATGACTTCCGGTATCACTCTTGGTTTCACCCTTCGTGGACAATTGGTATTAACTCAGTCTTGTCCCACGCGGTATCTGAAATCACTTCGCGTTGCATCATTCGTTGACATCTTGTATCGCTTCAGGTGTTCATTGTGTAGGGGCATTTGCTATCACATCAGGTATTATTACTCTCAAGCTTAAGGACCTGGTATTTCTTTCATTTCGCCATTCTTGGGCACCTGACAT
The DNA here is from genome assembly GCF_036588685.1 of Mytilus trossulus. Lineage (NCBI taxonomy): Eukaryota > Metazoa > Mollusca > Bivalvia > Mytilida > Mytilidae > Mytilus > Mytilus trossulus. The sequence continues at coordinate 55,243,485 of NC_086373.1, forward strand.
CATACCACGTTTCATCTTTCATATTTGCTACGTTTCGAGGACGTGTATTTCAACAAACTATCGAAACTCCCATGGGAAACAATTGTGTCCCGTTTCTTGCCGAATTGTTCCTTAATTCTTATGAGGCTGACCTCATGCATAATACTTCTTAGCAATATACTTTAACTTTACTTTTAGCTATATAGTTGATGTTCCTTCACCTTAAATAATTCGAAATTTGATGACTAGTTGATCGCATCTAACACATCGAATTAGAGATAAAGGATACAACAAATACAATTAAGTCTGCCTCATATCTTGACGTAATTTAGTCTATTTACCGGATTCGTAATAACATGTACAACGCGACGGGAGCCACATATGGAGCAGGTTTTGTTTACTGTTCCGGAGTACCTGAGATAACTCCCATTTATCGTTGGTGTTAGTACTGCTTAGTCTTTAGTTTTCAACGTTTTGTACTATTAGTTATCTGTTTGCTTTTTTATCAATGAAGTTGTAACTTTATTCTCAATCCCTGAGTTTGAATGTCCCTCTGGTATCTGTCGACCCTCTTTTGTCCAAGGTTCCACACTCTAGGGGCAACTGATATCTTTAAGTTACCCCTTTCACCGGCATCTGATATGACTAAGGGACTTACCCAATTGTATCGTTTTAAGTATAACCTTTCAAGATACTGAAGGTATCATTTTTACGGGCACCTACTATTACTTGAAGGTTACTGATTTAATTTAATTTCAATCATTCAATCGAATTTACTGCAGGTTTCCCCCTTCATGAGCATATAATTTCCAAGTTTTACTACAGGTTTCAACCGTATCGGAAACTATCAATTAAGTAACCTTCACGCTCGGACACTGTGTATCGTGTACACCTCTTCTTCACGGAAACAGTATTTTAATAAAGTTTATCAATTAGTTATTACACGTGATGTTTCACACGTCTTGCATGAGAACATGATATCATTTTAGATTTCATCCTTCAAGTGCAACCTATACAAGACCTTTTCAACAAGTGTTCGTCTCAAACGTCATAATAAATGTTATTCGTTTTGACATATGTAGAACTTCTCGTTCATATCCTGAATATGATTGAAATATTTGCTACTTGACGTCGCACCACTATAACAATCAATCAATCATATGTAAAACTGAAAAATAGAAGTTAACGTTAAAATAAACATTGTTTTATGTTCATTGGCGAGCGCATCATATTCATGTTAGTTTTGGTCTATTGACGACCGCAGCATATTCATGTTAGTTTTGTTCTATTGGCGAGGGCAGCGCATATTTATGTTAGTTTTGGTCTATGGACGAGCGCAGCATATGTATGTTATTTTTATTGGGCCATGGATGCCTCCGTTAATGTACTTACATTTTCGTAGTTCACCAATGTTACGATAAATTTAAACCACAGGAACTTCAAAAATGTGACACTGTTGCGGAATCATCAACAAGCAGTGATATATGAATGTCCCTTACAAAAGAAAAGAGATCAAATATGAGGCCGCATCATTACATTTTAAACTGATAATAATATCGGGAAGAGAGAATTTAACATTGCCCGATATACAGTAAAGCGCCTTATTTTCGAGGGGCGACATTTTTGCTTATTTTCACCGACAGAACAATATCGCCAAAATAAATTTAAAAAGTGTACATGTAAAGGTATTGATAACACTTTTAAATGCGCCAAAATAATAACCGCCAAAATATTTCAAATAACTTTTTCACTGAAAATAGCGAAAATAACCCTCTCTCCGGGTATTTTAAAGGTTTAAAAAGACTCATAACATTTATAGGCGATGTTTTTTAACTAATTTAATTGGATCAAAAAGACTTCCGATATCATTGGCAGAGGTAAAAGGAAAAAAAACATAAGGACGCACGATAAAACTGGATGAGAACGGAAAGGCGATGCGTAGATCAATAAAAAGATAAATACCAGGAAACAAAAAACAAATCCGTGAACAAGAAAAAGAGTCAATTTCTCTCAATTTCATGTAATAAGAGGAAAACAAGGACCCCGTAAAAGTGGAATCAACGTAAGTACTCCGGCAGTGGTGAGCAGTTTCAGCTTCTTGCAATGGGCGCTTTTTCAAGTATAGGCCATGTTGGGTAACGGAGAAAAGTATCATCTACAAAGGGTCTAAAGGACAAGGTCTGATGTCATTCGGGACGAAAACAATTATTACTGTCAATGATATACTAGTATGTATAACAAGTATAACAGTAGGGAAGGTCTATCGTGAAACGCGACGTCTACTATATTCGCAAATGTGTTTTAGTCGTGTAACAGACGGACAGATAGTCACATTACAATACTACAAAAATCTATTTTCGATTATCTAACCATATAAACAAGAATACGTGGAATGAATTTTTAACCATTTTAACCATGCTTTCATGTAATAAGAGGAAAACAAGGACCCCGTAAAAGTGGAATCAACGTAAGTACTCCGGCAGTGGTGAGCAGTTTCAGCTTCTTGCAATGGGCGCTTTTTCAAGTATAGGCCATGTTGGGTAACGGAGAAAAGTATCATCTACAAAGGGTCTAAAGGACAAGGTCTGATGTCATTCGGGACGAAAACAATTATTACTGTCAATGATATACTAGTATGTATAACAAGTATAACAGTAGGGAAGGTCTATCGTGAAACGCGACGTCTACTATATTCGCAAATGTGTTTTAGTCGTGTAACAGACGGACAGATAGTCACATTACAATACTACAAAAATCTATTTTCGATTATCTAACCATATAAACAAGAATACGTGGAATGAATTTTTAACCATTTTAACCATGCTTATTTGATAAAGGCTACAGCTGGTTAAAATGTTTAAAAAAACCTTTTTGTTTTTGTTTTGACAAGATAGTTAAGCTTAATGAAATATTATTTTTTTTCAAGCTGACCGCTAACGCATTATAGCTATGTTAATCTAAAATAAAATAGAAATCGTTCTGACAATGCGCGTTACGTCCATACTGGCGTATCTGTATCTGTTGCACCACAAATGCAAAACTGACGGAAAGATAACGAGTTGAATCAGTCGTGTCAACTGACTATTTTGAAAAATATTAGTGCTAGATATTCTGTTTTCAACTAAGCGCACATATACTGCGACCACGTCTAAGATATGTGATAATTTGTCAGTCTAAATTAATGAATCATATGCGTATGTTATTTTCACAACTTATCACTTTGAAAAATATAATGCATACAAAAGTATATTAAAAATTGCATTACCAACTTGAAAAAAATAATTATTTTCTGCTTTGGACGTTTCAGGTGGATCATTGGTATAGATTTCCTCAGGTGAAATGTCTTATCCTTGCCAAAATCTAGATTTTACCATGATATTTTTTAAAAATATAATAATAACCATGTGCACCATGATATTTCAAGTCATGAAAATTTGTTCAAAGATTATTCATGAAAAAAACCAACACTCGTTTGTGAAAAGAAAGAAATCTATATATGAGATAGAGTATTGAAATCAAACATGAGACGATAGGTTTATGAGATAGAGTATTGAAATCAAACATAAGACGATAGGTTTATGAGATAGAGTTTTGAAATCAAAAATGAGACGATAGGTTTATGAGATAGAGTTTTGAAATCAAACATGAGACGATAGGTTTATGAGATAGAGTTTTGAAATCAAACATGAGAAGACAGGTTTATGAGATAGAGTTTTGAAATCAAACATAAGAAAACAGGTTTATGAGATAGAGTTTTGAAATCAAACATGAGACGATAGGTTTATGAGATAGAGTTTTGAAATCAAACATGAGACGATAGGTTTATGAGATAGAGTTTTGAAATCAAACATGAGAAGACAGGTTTATGAGATAGAGTTTTGAAATCAAACATGAAAGATAGGTTTATGAGATAGAGTTTTGAAATCAAACATGAGACGACAGGTTTATGAGATAGAGTTTTGAAATCAAACATGAGAAGACAGGTTTATGAGATAGAGTTTTGAAATCAAACATGGAAGATAGGTTTATGAGATAGAGTTTTGAAATCAAACATGAAAAGACAGGTTTATGAGATAGAGTTTTGAAATCAAACATGAAAAGACAGGTTTATGAGATAGAGTTTTGAAATCTAACATGAGAAGACAGGTTTATGAGATAGAGTTTTGAAATCTAACATGAGAAGAGAGGTTTATGAGATAGAGTTTTGAAATCTAACATGAGAAGACAGGTTTATGAGATAGAGTTTTGAAATCTAACATGAGAAGAGAGGTTTATGAGATAGAGTTTTGAAATCTAACATGAGAAGACAGGTTTATGATATAGAGTTTTGAAATCTAACATGAGAAGACAGGTTTATGAGATAGAGTTTTGAAATCTAACATGAGAAGAGAGGTTTATGAGATAGAGTTTTGAAATCTAACATGAGAAGAGAGGTTTATGATAATGACAAATGGTGTCATCGAACGTGTTTTCTTCCCTCAAGTAAAAAACGAAAAATTCTTTAACATTGCGTTAAAAAAGGTTTACTATTTGAGTTATCTTTCCTTAATCGGCTAAGATGAAAAATTGATTCGAGCGAACACAAGTATTCGAAATTTGATGAAAAGAGCTGACAGTAATATACCGCTGTTCAATTGTCACCATGCGATTAATCAAAAGTAAATTCGGGTAACAAACTAAAACTTTAAAACTAAAACTAAATCTATAAGGGGAAAACAACGAAACAAAAATCACTGAAAATCAAACATATAATCTTATTTTAAATCACCAATGTTTACTGGCACATTATTATTTTCTAAAGAAAGTATGTTCGTTAAAAATAATATACTGTATTACCCATTTAATCGTGGTATTGAAAACAGTTCTATGACATGTAAAACGTGTGGCAGCATGGAATATGATCCTTATCACGTGTGCTCAAGCTTATTACGAATATGGTTTTATTCTGGTTTTACATCCTGTCCTAATGAGAAGTGTTGCAAACAACGTATTAAATACTATCCCTTTCAATTCCAATGACATCATCAAGTTGTAGTCTTATCCTTCAATGACTTCCGGTATCACTCTTGGTTTCACCCTTCGTGGACAATTGGTATTAACTTAGTTTTCGTCTCACACGGTATTTGAAATCACTTCGTGTTGCATCATTCATTGACATCTTGTACCACACCAGGTTTTCATTGTTAAAGGGAATTTGCTATCACATCAGGGTTTATAACTCTCAAGCTTAAGGACCTGGTATTTCTTTCATTTTCGCTATTCTTGGGCACCTGACATCATAACACGTTTCATCATTCATATTTGTTACGTTTCGAGGACGTGGTTTTCAACAAACTATCGAAATTCCAATGGAAAACAATTGTGTCCCTTTTCTTGCCGAATTGTTCCTTAATTCTTATGAGGCTGACCTCATGCATAGTACTACTTAGCAATATACTTTAACTTTACTTTTTACTTTATAGATGATGTTCCCTCACTAATTAATTTAACATTTGGTGACTATGTTGATCGCATCTAACACATCGAATTAGAGATAAGGATACAAAAGATACAATCAAGTCTGCCTCATATCTTGACGTAAGTTGGTCTTTTTATCGGAATTGTAGTTTTTCTTCTTCACGGACATAGTATTTTAATAAAGTTTATCAATTAGTTATTACACGTGATTTTTCACACTTTTTGCATGAGAACATGATATCATTTTAGATTTCATCCTTCAAGTGCAACGTATACAAGACCTTTTCAACATGTGCTCATCTCAAACGTCATACTAAATGTTCATTGGCACTCACACCACATCTTCCTATATCTAAATGTTATTCGTTTTGATATACATGTATGTAGAACTTCTCGTTGTCATCCTGAATATGATTGAAATATTTGCTACTTGACGTCGCACTACTAATAATCAATCAATCATATGTAAAACTGGGGAAATAGAAAATAACGTTAAATTAAACATTGTTTTATGTTCATTGACGAGCGCAGCATATTGATGTTAGTTTTGGTCTATTGACGATATGTATATTATTTTATTTGGACCATGGATGCCTCCGTCATGTACTTACAGTTTCGTAGTTCACCAATGTTACGCTCAATTTTAACCACAGTTACTTCAACAATGTAGCGGACAAAAACCCAGATAATAGACATGTTGCGAATGATACACATGGAACACATGGAACACGTGTGCACATACAACACATGCAACACAGAAAAAAACAGACAATCATATATTCAGCCTTATATGACACTGTCGCGGAATCATCAACAAGCAGTGATATCTGAATATCCCTTACAAAAAGAAAGACATCAAATATAAGGCCGCATCATTATATTTTAAACTGACAATGATATCGTGAAAAGAGAATATAACATTGCCCGATATACAGTAAAGCGGGTTATTTTCGAGGGACGACATTCTCGCTTATTTTCACAGATAGAACAATATCGCCAAAATAAATTTCGCCAATTTAATGTGTACATGTAAAGGTATTGATAACACTTTTAAATGCGCCAAAATAAAACCGTCAAAATTATTCGTATACCTTTTTCGATTAAAATATCGAAAATAACCCGCTATACGGGTATTTTACGGTTTGGGAAGTCGCATAACATATATAGGCGATGTTTTTTTTAACTAGTTTAATTGGATCAAAAAGACTTAATTCCGATATTATTGGTAGAGGTCAAATAAAAAAAAACACATAAGGATGCATGATTTAACTGGATGAGAACGGAAAAGCGATCAACATAAAACAAAACAACCAAGAAACAAAAAAAAAAATCCGCGAACAAGAAAAACAGTAAAATTTCTCTCAAGTTCATGTAATAAGAGAAAAACAAAGAACCCCGTAAAAGTGGAATCAACGTTAATACTCCGGCAGTGGTGAGCAGTTTCAGCTTCTTGCAATGGGCGTTATTTCAAGTATAGGTCATGTTGGGTAACGGAGAAAAGTATCATCTACAAAGGGTCTAAAAGACAAGGTCTGATGTCATTCGGGGCGACAACAATTATTACTATCAATAATATACTAGTATGTATAACAAGTATTACAGTAGGGAAGGTCTATCTTGAAACGCGACGTCTACAATATTCGCAAATGTGTTTTAATCGTGTAACAGACGGACAGATAGTCACATCACAATACTACAAAAATCTATTTTCGATTATCTAACCATATAAAAAAGAATACGTGGAATGAATTTTTAACCATTTTAACCATGCTTATTTGATATAGGCTACAGCTGGTTAAAATGTTAAAAAAAAACCTTTTTGTTTTTGTTTTGACAAGGTAGTTAAGATTTTTGAAATATTATTTTTTCAAGCTGACCGCTAATGCATTATTGCTATGTTAATCTAAAATAAAATAGAAATCGTTCTGACAACGCACGTTACGTCCATACTGTATTTGTATCTGCTGCTCGACAAATGCAAAACTGACGGAAAGATAACGATTTGAATCAGTCGTGTCCACTGACTATTTTGAAATGATAGGTGTGCTAGATATTCTGTTTTCAACTAAGCGCACATATAATGCACCCACGTCTAAGATATGTGATAATTTGTTAGTCTAAATTAATGAATCATATGCGTATGTTATTTTCACAACTTATCACTTTGAAAAATATAATGCATACAAAAGTAAATTAAAAATTGCATTAACAACTTGAAAAAAATAATTATTTTCTGCTTTGGACGTTTCAGGTGGATCATCGGTATGGATTTCCTTGCCAAAATGTAGATTTTACCATGATGTTTTTTTTTAAATATAATAATAACCATGTGCACCATGATATTTCAAGTCATGAAATTTGTTCAATTTGCAAGGATTATTCATGAAAAAAAACAACACTCGTTTGTGAAAAGAAAGAAATCTTTATATGAGATAGAGTATTGCAATCAAATATGGAAGCTAGGTTTATGAGATAGAGTTTTGAAATCAAACATGAGACGACAGGTTTATGAGATAGAGTTTTTTATCATATATTTAGTACAAAATACAGCTATTTTGTATATCTAATAAAGGTTCTTTTTTCCAGTCTGTATCATCTACCCTGTATCGCATACCCCGTATCGCATGGCTAAACCCGTATCGCATACCCCGTATCGCATGGTAAAACCCGTATCGCATACCTTTTTTTTTTTTTTTTTTTTTTTTTAACTAAAGTCAGTTTTTTAGGGTTTTTTTTTGCTTAGGTAATTTTTTGGAATGACGTCATTGTTTGGTATGTAACGTCACGTACATCAAGTTTTCATATTGTATGTGACGTCACGAACATCAAGTTTTTACAACATATTTTTTGGCACACTCAATGCAACTATAAAAACAGTTCATATACTATAATACTCTTCTGTTGAAATATATGATAAAGCGTATAATACATGGCAAAATCCGTATCACATGCCGCATCACCCTCGACCAATATCATCCCTCTGGCCTAAAGGCCCTCGGGCTGATATTGATGTCTCGGGATGATACGACATATGATACGGATTTTGCCATGTATTATTCTCTATATAATCAAACATGAGACGATAGGTTCATGAGATAGAGTTTTGAAATCAAACATGAGACGATAGGTTTATGAGATAGAGTTTTGAAATCAAACATGAGAAGAGAGGTTTATGAGATAGAGTTTTGAAATCAAACATGAGAAGACAGGTTTATGAGATAGAGTTTTGAAATCTAACATGAGAAGAGAGGTTTTTGAGATAGAGTTTTGAAATCTAACATGAGAAGAGAGGTTTATGAGATAGAGTTTTGAAATCAAACATGAGAAGAGGTTTATGATAAAGACAAATGGTGTCATCGAACGTGTTTCCTTCCCTCAAGTATAAAACGAAAAATTCTTCAACATTACGTTATAAAAGGTTTACTATTTGAGTTATTTTTCCTTAATCCGCTAAGATGAAAAATTGATTCGAACGAACACAAATATTTGCAATTTGTTGAAAAGAGCTGACAGTAAAAAGTAAAATCACAAAAATACTGAACTCAGAGGAAAATCAATTTGGAAAGTCCATAATCACATGGCAAAATCAAAAAACAAAACGCATCAAAAACGAATGGACAAGAACTGTCATATTCCTGACTTGGTGCAGGCATTTTCAAATACCGCTGTTCAAAAATCACAATGCGATAAGTCAAAATCAAATCCGGGTAACAAACTAAAACTCGTCATCATAAGAGGAAAATTACGAAAAAAAAGAAACACTGAAAACCAAACTCCAACATACATAGTAACTGAAGTTCATCTGCCAAAATCAGTCGAAATAATGCATTCGCTTACTTTTCTTTACTCAAATGTGTTGTCTACATATGTATTGCCAATCTATCTAAACACACAGAGAGAATATTCAGTGAAATTAACTAATAAAATACATTTGTTTAAATATCTGAATACATTAAACTATTATTATAGTTGTAACAAATGTTCTTTGCTACTTCACAAAAAGTATTTTTGGTTCTATTCATTGAAAATATCTTCACAGTATACATCTTATCTACCTTTTAAATTAATAGACAATAAAACATATTAAAAAGTGGTTGTGCAAACAAATACTGTCTTTTGTCTACTTTGAATTCTTCAACCTTACTAAAATATCCAAAACAAATATATCTATACACATATGCATTTTTTTTCTTCTTCATAGAACAGCCTTCTATTGAAGATGTTTGCAGTTGACCAAAAAGTTGCCATCCGCAAAAAAACGATCATTTTTTAATTCTATGTTGAGATAGCACATCGCTAATTGTCAATATCAGGGAGGAGAATGAGTTTCCATAATAAAAGAAGTGATATTAAAAGTTCGAAAAGAATATATATGAGCTTATTGAGGTAAAAATATGTTTTTACGAAGTCAAACTTATTTACTTTTTGTAATCATGTTTACAATGTTCAATTTGCATCTGAATCGTAGGCAAGCAACAGTATACAAAACACAAAATATAAAACTACAAATTGAGTAACACATACCCCCATAACAAATTTGGGTAGACTCAGGGGCTCCCAAAGGGTAAGCAGATCATGTTCCACACGTGACACCCGTCTTGTGGCTCATGTAATTCCTAACTCGGTGCCAAGTCGTATTCGGTAGGTGACATTCAAGGCAGAGATGACGGTATCTTATTATGTCGATTGGAACTTATCAGTCGTCATCTGGCGAAACAGATATTTTATGATTGCCAACCAACTCGTAGAAATTCCATAAAATTTTAAGGGGATGATTTCAACTTTGCATTTGAACTCTGGTTTAAACCATGTTCAAACCACCATTTTTCTTCAAATGTCCTGTACCAAGTCAGGCATATTGGAGTTGGTATCGAATAATCTGTTCCTTTGTATGTTGGCGTTTGTAGTTGTAACAGTTCAATGTTCCTTTTATTCCGTTGTGGTCCTCGTATAGTTGATGCGTTTCCCTCGATTTTGGTTTGGCACCCGGATTTGTATCAGTTACTTGGTGACTTTTGAATAGCGGTATACTATATTTGCTTTTATTTAATATCTTCATTGTTTATTTTCTTTGGTTACATCTTCTGACATCAGACTCGGTCTTCTCTTGAACTGAATTTTAATGTGCGTATTGTTATGCGTTTACTTTTCTACATTGGCTAGAGGTATAGGGGAGGGTTGAGATCTCATATACATGTTTAACGCCGCCGCATTTTTTTAATTGATGAATTAATGCATTTAAACTATGAACAACGCAACTTACGCAATCAAGAAGTCAAGTTTTATAATGTGTTTACTGGGTTTTTTTAATCTTTGAAATTTCAATTTTCATCATATTATTTTTTAATTTCTTTTTAATGGTCCACATAAAATGTAGTCTTTTCACTACATCAATATTTATATTGAAGCTACAAATCAAACAATTAGAAAAGTCGAAAGATGTTTAAATTATTTCAGTCTGGTAGTTTCAATGCAGATTGCAATTTTAGTCCCCTTTATTTCAAGCTATAGTATAATTCGCACATTTTGTTGATTTAAATTGTATATTAACCACATACAATGTTCATGAATAGGAAGAAATGCTTAAAAGATGTATTTTCGCAGATGGCGGTATTTTGGGCAACTGTATGAGTTGTTATGTTTAGCTGTTTGATTAGAAGTAGGCATAGTTTTAGGAAATTTATGATGTCAAAAACTTCTTTGATAGTTATTAAAGGTTTTACTTAGTTTTAAGTGAAAAGCAGATGCATCAGAAAGAAAAATTGAGGTTTCACACATTTTGTTAACTTTTACTCGAATTTCAAAAAACATGTGCTATCTATCAAACGCAAGCTTTAAATAGTTAAAATGCATTTGATTAAAGACTGTTAGTCTCTCTGCTAAAAGTTTAAATTGTTTTCATATGTGAATTTAGTATATAAAAGTAGTCATATTATGCAATTAAGCTGAAATCTTAGAAATTTTTCACTTATTAGTCCTTGACCTTTGATCTTGATTTGACGGAAATTGAACCGTACGATTGTTTTACGACCAGGCAAAACAGATAGTACAGATGTGTAGCTTTCAAATGAAATATAATTTAGCCGTGTTTTAGGTGGGTGCATTAAAAATTTTATTCTATGGTTAAAGTCATTCGCCTAACATGGGTAATCCACATAAACATACAATGTACATTTCTTCACAAGAGCCGCAGACTAACAATTAATCAATAAAAGCAAACGACTGTAAGAAATAAACCCTTATTGCAAATAAAAAAAAAATCCTGTAAGAGAAAAACCCAAGATAATTTAGATAAAAAGCATAGATATTAGCATACCAGGTCATAAATTTGAACGCCAGAAAAGCATTTCGTATACATTGACGCTCTAATCCGGAAAAAGTCAAAATGGTAAAATAAGGTATAATATTGAAAAGCACTGAGGATCCAAAATTTTAATAAATTGTATCCTGGATAAAAGACTGAGTTTCAATAAAGTTTTCGTTAATGTTGCGTTTAAACGAGTAAATAATGCATTATAATCAAACAATGAATTTAAAATTTTTTGAATGCTTTAGCTGTTTCAAATTATCCACGCGTCCGATTTGATTTGTCCTTGTGTTACTAACATGTTCATTTCCTATTTGTATACATATTGAGGTAAAACAACTGCCAAATATGATTTTAGACTGATGCTGGTAATGAAAATAGCCAAAATAGGTCCGGAAGTAATTTTGCCTTAGCAAGAAGCACTTTGACTGACATTATGTTTTCTGTACGTCCAGAGGGCGCAAAGTATCTGGGACATTGAACCTCGGATTTCACGTCCCCGAATTGAGTTTACATAACAAATTGACAGTTACAATGACAATAACATTGTATTTATATATAAAAAAAATACAAATACATTGTTATCTGCAATGAGACATCGGATGGAAGAATTAATGCTCTACTCTAATAATATACATATTCCTCTAAAACAGTCTTATTTGCCTCAGGATTATTTTCGAAAAATGTTTTAACCGTTCTTACAAATTGTCCCCGGTTCCCTGTGTCCACCTGCATAAACTTGTAGGCAAAGTAACCGATGTATTTTTATCGATGTTTCATCAATTTGTTCTTTTTTGTGCTTTTTACATTTATTTTGTAAAGCTTTCTTTCCATCTTCTTTTGTATGATAGCTATATGAGGCTAACTTCTTATATGAACTTCTTCGGGAGACAGAAAAGTAGATTTTTAGCTTACTGGTTTCTTGTTGGAATGTCCATGACAAATGGCTAAAAAGTAAAAACACAAAAATACTGAACTCCGAGGAAATTTTAATAAATGGCTGCGCTTTAGCGCATGATACGCCCGTTGCTCTTTTAAAATTCATAACACGGAAATGTAAAATCTGAAATTTATAAAAATTGAAAGGGAGCTTACATCAATAGATATAAACGATTCACCAAAGTTTCATGGACATTGGTGAAAGCCTTTTTGAGTTATTGTCCGAAGTGTAAAAAAATCCCCCTTTTTTTTTATGAATAAAGCCCCATCAATCCAAAACTTAAAATCTGAAATTTTTAAAAATTGAAAGGGAGCTTAAATCAATAGATATAAACAATTCACCAAAGTTTCATGGAAATTGGTGAAAGTGTTTTTGAGTTATTGTCCGAAGTGTGGACGACGGACCACCTTTTTTAGCTCACCTGGCCTAAAAGGCAATGTGAGCTCTTCTCATCACTTGGCGTCCGTCGTTGTCGTCGTCGTCGTCGTCGTCGTCGTCTGTCGTCGTTAACAATTTTTCAAACATCTTCTCCTCTGAAACTCCTTAAAGGATGTGAATGAAACTTAGCATGATTGTTCCTTAGATTATCCTGCACAAAGTGTGTGCTTCGATTTTTAATCCGTCAAAAAACATGGCCGCCGTTACTTAAAATAGAACAAAAGGGTCAAATGCAGTTTTTGGCTTATATAAAAAAAAACGAAAGCATTTAGAGCAAATCTGACATGGGGTGAAAATGATCATTCGGTCAAGATCTATCAGCCCGAAAATTTTCAGATGAATCAAACAACCCATTGTTGGGTTGCTGCCACTTAATTGGTAATTTTAAGGAAATTTTGCAGTTTTTGGTCATTATCTTGAATATTATTATAGATAAAGATAAACTGTAAACAGCAAAAAGGATCAGCATAGTAAGATCTACAAATAAGTGAATATGTACAAAACTGTCAATTGACCCCTTAAGGGGTTATTGTCCTTTAATGACAATTTTTCACAATTTGTTCATCATATTTGCTAACTTTAAAAAATCTTCTCCTCTGAAACTACTGAATTGATTTGGATGAAACTTAGCATGATTGTTCCTTAGATTATCCTGCACAAAGTTTGTGCTTCGATTTTTGATCCGTCATAAAACATGGCCGCCGTTACTTAAAATAGAACATAGGGGTCAAATGCAGTTTTTGGCTTATATCTCAAAAACGAAAGCTTTAAGAGTAAATCTGTCATGGGGTGAAAATGTTCATTAGGGTAATATCTATCAGCCCTGAAATTTTCAGATGAATCAAACAGTCCATTGTTGGGTTGCTGCCACTTAATTGGTAATTTTAAGGAAATTTTGCAGTTTTTGGTCGTTATCTTGAATATTATTATAGATAAAGATAAATTGTAAACAGCAAAAATTATCAGCAAATTAAGATCTACAAATAAGTTAATATGACCAAAATTGTCAATTGACCCCTTAAGGGGTTATTGTCCTTTAATGACAATTTTTCACAATTTGTTCATCATATTTGCTAACTTTAAAAAATCTTCTCCTCTAAAACTACTCAACCAAATTCAACCAAACTTCAACTGAATGATCAGTAGGGTGTATAAAATAAAGTTTGTGCTTTATTTTTTATTTTGTTAAAAAACATGGCCGTCATGCCTAAAAATAGAACACAGGGTAAAATGCAGTTTTTGGCTTATATCTCAAAAACTCAAGCATTTAAAGCAAATAAGACAAGAAGTTAAAGTACTTATTAGGTCAAGGTCTACCTGTCCTGAAATTTTCAGCCGAATTGGGTAACTGGTTTTTCAGGTATAATGCCCCTGAATTGATGATTTTAAAGAAATTTTGCAGTTTTTGGTTATTATCTTGAATATTATTATAGATACAGATAAACTGTTAACAGCAAAAATGTTAGCAAAGTTAGATCTACAAATAAGTCAATTTGACCAAAATTGTCAATTGACCCCTTAATGAGTTATTGCCCTTTAAAGACTTTTTTTTCACAATTTGTTCATTATGTTGACTTACTTTAAAAAAATCTTCTCCTTTGAAACTGCTGTATCAATTTCAGCCAAACTTACGCTAAATGAGTTTCAGAGTATCTAGTTTAAATTTTATATTTCATTTTCTTGTATGTCAAGAAACATAGCTCCTATGGCTAAAATAGAACATAGGAGAAAATTTTATTTTTTTTGCTTTTGAAGAAAATAGGACGGTTCAAAGAACATTTAAATAAATTGAAAAGCCAAAATAATCATTGATGAGAGATTTAACCAAAAAAATTAAGGTGAGCGATTCAGGCTCTTGAGAGCCTCTTGTTTATGAATAAAGCCCCATCAATCCAAAACTTAAAATCTGAAATTTTTCGGGCCCCTTTTTGGGAAAAAATTTGGTTGCTTATATAGGGAAACATTGTAGCGTGACTGGAGCGGACCCCCTCTTAGGTCAGTCAGTGGGCCCCCACTTATGAAAATTTCTGGATCCGCCACTGTTGAAATCAGCAAACATCGAGTTGTAACCATATATAAATAGTAGGAAGATGTGGTGTGAGTGCCAATGAGACAACTCTCCATCCAAATAACAATTTAAAAAAAAGTAAACCTTTAAAGGTCAATGTACGGCCTTCAACGCGGAGCCTTGGCTCACACCAAACAGTAAGCCATACGCCTGAAACTTGGCTAAAACCTAAATGAATGAAACCTAATAGAAAACTAATGTATGAAACAAATTTGAACTGATGAAAACTTTTGTAAGAAATCTTATTGAAATGTACATGTCTATAACTGTCGGAACAACAGGTCAAGGGCAACAATAAGACATGATAGTTCATTAACAATTTACACTCAGTCACTGCAATAATGAAGTTGTAAAAGTAAAACCTTGCACAGCCCTGTCTGGACAACTTGTACCGAACAAAATGTCACTTCCTATCTATATATCTAGGATATATAAAAGAAGATGTGGTATGATTGCAAATGAGACAACTATCCACAGAAGACCGAAATGACACAGAAATTAACAAATATAGGTCACCGTACGGCCTTCAAAAATAGTCAGCTATAAAAGGCCCCGATAAGATGAATGTAAAACAATTAAAACGAGAAAACTACCGGCCTTATTTATTTAAAAAAAAACAAATATGTAACACATAAATGACAACTTTTACCAAACTAACTGTTGGTTATAACTTTATAACGACCTTAACTGGCTGGTATGCCCTCACACGGTCGGCTCGAGCCCGAAGGCATTTGATGAGAGTTTAAATATTTTGTCAACAAAATTCTGGAACACGACAGGTGCCACATGTGGAGCAGGATCAATATCTGCCTACCGGAGCAACTGAGATCACCCCTGTTTTTGATAGGGTTGGTGTTGCTTAGTCTTTAGTTTTCTATGTTGTGTTATTTGTCTGTTTGTCTTCTTATTGTAGCCATGTTGTTGTGAGTTTATTTTCGATTTATGAGTTTGACTGTCCCTCTTGTATCTTTCGCGCCATTTTGATTTTGATAAGATCTTTTTGTTTGTTGACTATGTTGGCAAGTTTAATTCCTTCCAACTTTTACTTTGTAGCCACCCACTCTTGATTCTATGAACGCGGACCTCGAAGGGAGTACCTAACAACAACTGTAAGTTAAATGCGTCTTATAGCCACCAAGGTGCATGAGCGAAGTGTTACGTGTGTCTCTATGGTACGTGTACTCATATAACTCAGCCGTTGTATCAGCGATGATGATTGGTACGTTCAATGTATTGTTGTTTATCGTTCTATTTCGTAAACACATGTATGTATATGTTCATTTGTAATTATCATTTGATGATATAGTCCAATATCAAAAAAGAGATGTGGTATGATTGCTTATGAGACAACTCGCCACAAGAGACTAAATGACACAGAAATTAACAACTATAGATCACCGCACGGCCTTCGGTTGTGAGCAAAGTCCATACCGCACAGTCAGATATATAAAAGGCCCCGAAATTATGTTAAACGAATCAAACGAGAAAACTAACGGCCTTATTTATGTACACACATAAAACGAAAAACAACGTCCACACTTTATTTAAAAAAAGATAATTACTTCCTTTAATACTTACTTCATTATTCTTAGGATAAGGTTAATAAATTTCGATGTCGTTTTCAACGGTAAGAATATCAAATGGGAAATAAGTTATATACCTGTAGAAATATTTCTATAGTATTAAAATGTATCAACTACATGCTTAAGACGTTTAAACACTAAATCCGTAGAATTTTAGTCTCTGGTGCATGATTTGATTATAAATTATTTTTGACTTTTATCAAGCTTTCGGTAACTTTGGGTACTCTCAAATCGTACTTTCGTGTTAATTTGACCTGGTGATACAATTGATAATTCATTTTTGTTATTTACTGTGTAACTTTTTAGTTATCTCGTCCAGCTATTTTCAACATTTTCCACCTTTGGTAAGTGTTTGGTATGACGATTAATTTTCACTTCTGTTTCGTACGTTGAACAGCAAAATTGTTTGTTTTGTAATATACATTTCCGTACTCCATTGTATACCTTACTACAAAACCATTTTTATTTAGCTTTGTACGTTATCTTAATTCTTTGGCGGTTTTTCGTCCAAGGTTATGGTTGTCTGATATTGTATAGCATCTAAACCCCTTGTTTTATCAATTTTGTATTTACATTGTGTCATAGATCAATATTCGTTTGAAGTATGTTCACTTGTTTTTGTTAATTTGTCTTAATATGATTGCCATTGCAATTGATATTTTATAGTGTGCCACTGTCTTTCTATCATGTGGTGTTACACTATTGTTTCAGGTTTGGGTGAAGTTTGGCGCCTATGAAAACGTTTAAACCCGCTGCTTTGCACCTGACCTATAAGTCAGAAACCTGATATTCAGTGGTTGCCGTTTGTTGATGTGGTTCATAAGTGTTTCTCGTTTTCCGTTTTCTATATAGATTAGACCATTGGTTTCCCAATTTGAATATTTTTTACAGTAGTCATTCTATATCTTGATATTTGGTGTGAGCCAAGGCTCCGTGTTGACGGCCGTTCTTGGATCTATAGTATTTAGGTGTCAGTATTCACCTCAGAAACTAACAAATCCTTTGAATAGACTTAATATAAGAAGGGATATAATTACGATACTGTTGTCAAGTCATTAAAGATTGCATATTTTGGCGTTAATATTGAGTCACTGATAATGTCTTTGCATCGGAACTAAACACATTTATTCTAAAAACAGTTGTTGGCATGACACGGGTTATGTTCTTTTCATATATGTTATGATGGTATGATACTAAACCCCTAACGGGAAGGATTGTGCCTGATGTTTATATGTATGATGAAATCATAATCTTTCAGTCAGTTTAATTGAAGTCTGGAGCTGGCATGTCAGTTAACTGCTACTAGTCTGTTGTTATTTATGTATTATTGTCATTTTGTTCATTTTCTTTGGTTGCATCTTCTGACATCAGACTCGGACTTCTTCAACTGATTTTTAATGTGCGTATTGTTATGCGCTTACTTTTCTACATTGGTTAGAGGTATAGGGGGAGGGTTGAGATCTCACAAACATGTTTAACCCCGCCGCATTTTTGCGCCTGTCCCAAGTCAGGAGCCTCGCATGTCCTTTGTTAGTCTTGTATTATTTTAATTTTAGTTTCTTGTGTACAATTTGGAAATTAGTATATGGCGTTCATTATCACTGAACTAGTACATATTTGTTTAGGGGCCAGCCGAAGGACGCCTCCGGGTGCGGGAATTTCTCGCTACATTGAAGACCTGTTGGTGACCTTCTGCTGTTGTTTTTTTATTTGGTCAGGTTGTTGTCTCTTTGACACATTCCCCATTTCCATTCTCAATTTCAACTTTTATAAATTGTATAACTAGAATGGAGAGTTGTCTTATTGGCACTCATATCACATCTTCTTGTATCTACGTAATATCGTAAATTTAGTGGTTGTTGATTTCTTTATTTGCCTAGTAGTATGGTTAAAATCTGTAATGATTATCCTATGTATGAATTAATAATAATTTTGCCTTTATTCATTGACTGATGTACACACGTTTATATTAATATAAGAAGATGTGGTATGATTGACAATGAGACAACTCTCCATTCAAGTCACAATCTATAAAAATATACCATTATAGGTCAAAGTACGGTATTTAACGCGGAGCTTTGACTCGAACCAAACACCAAGCTTTAAAGGGCCCCAGAATTACTAGTGTAAACCCATTCAAACGGGAAAACCAACGGTATAATTTATATAAAGAACAATGAGAAACGAGAAACACTTATGAACCACATCAACAAACGACAACTACTGAACATCAGATTCCTTAATTTTATTGTTCCTTTGTTTTTTTTAGGTGCATACAGTAGCTGTTGATGAACTAATAAAAACTGGACTTCAGATAGTCGTTTTGATTAACACCTTTTTACAAGCCCTTTGTTTTCTTTCTATAAATACTGTAACCATATGACGTATTTTGATGTTCAAAGATATAAATATTATATATAATAAAAACTATGAAATAGGAAGTATAACAGTGACCTTTCGCTTCATAGCTAATTTTTAACTCTCCGGTCAGTTCTATAGTTCCCAAGGAAAACCGTAACAGCAGAAACAGGTTTGTACTTTAGATTAAACTACTAACTCCCGGGTAAAAAGTTAACTAAATTGAATAAATATTTAATTGGATCAAAATTTTTTTTATCAATTTAAGAAAAAAATTGCAAAGCTTATGGAAAAAATCAATTATGATTTAATATTTTACAATGCGCATGAATATTAGTTTCAATCAAATTTTTTTTTATCTTGTTTTGAAAGAACTCTACAAGATTTCCCTATATAAAGAAAAATGAAAAAACGTATTAAGGTACATTGTATATGACCAATGCGCAACAACATCGATGTTGACAAATTTAATAATGAAAGTTTTCAAATTCCTTTATTTTTTATTTTTTTTTATTTTACATTGTACATCTTGTAAGGTGCCCACTATATAATGTAGATTCGTTATTTTGTTGTAATTAAGGATTTACGGAATAGAGGACAATGACCGTAAGGGGGCGCTTTAATTATTCGAGTTAACTCTGGTGGATATTGAAAAAAAAATCAAAAACAATGTAACATTCTGAACACGCCCAATGTCACCATTTATGTATGGTAAGCCGCTTATATTTGTTTTTTTCAATTTCATGATATTTTATGAAGTTGAACAGATATCTTATGAAGTTCACGAAATATCTTCATAATGAATACATATAATAAATAATTTATCTGATATGTAGTTAATAAGACATGTTTTCTAATAAACAACATATCTATTTAACAAGTAAATGAGATAAAAGTTTGGTAGGATATCTATCATCTTATTTAATACACAATTCAGTTTAAGTTTTAAGTTTAAACATATTTTATTGTCTAAATATACAATAGGATTGGATACAAGTTATAACAACTTAAGATAATCCTCTTCATATAAGTACAATATACAAAATTTCAAGATGACAGCAATTAAATATTTCAGTACAATATGAAAAATATATACAATTCATATTATGTTTAAACAGTATAACAGTTGGAGTACATTTTAAGATACAACAATATTTTAATCAATGAATCTTTTTGTATGGCGTATATAACTATGTACATTGCTGAAAAGGATTGTGTTTTGCTCAACAGTAATTTCGTCTGTTCCAAATAAAATATGTTCTATAGATATATCAGCTAAGGGTTGAATGTTTTAAAAGAGCTGATTTCTAAAGTTTATGTTTAATTTCATATTATAATAGATCAAAAATATATGTTTATTGTCGTTTTTACCTGTATTAGAGATATTTTTTTATGGATCTGATTCAGTAGGTTCATTCCTCCTATCAGTCCCACTTTTTATAAATCTAGTAAGAAAAGTTAAAATATCATGTGGGAAAACCTGTGCAACCAAAAGATTATACTGCATTAGTAAAGATGGTTATATCATTTTTGAATTAACTTTTAATTGACAAGTGTTTTTTTATATATATATATATATAGGTAATAGGTCAATTGTGTATGTGCTTTTAGTTTAAATAAATATGAGAAAAATGGAAACAGGTATAATTATAATTTTTTTTTTATTTCTTTAAAATAATACAAATTCAACAGTAGAGTCAAGCAAGCATTATACAATGAAACAAATAATACAAGTTAACAGCAATGATAAAGTCACACATTAGAAATTCACTGTATATTAATAGTCTATCAAAGGTAATTGATCTGTTCATCGTAAATAAGGTGGGAGTCTGCATCACAAAACTTTACCGTTAGCTTTCTCGTTTGAATCGTTTTACATTGTCTTATCGGGGCCTTTTATAGCTGACTATGCGGTATGGGCTTTGATCATTGTTGAAGGCCGTACAAAATTATAGTTGTTAATGTCTGTGTCATTTTGGTCTTTTGGGGACAGTTATCTCATTGGCAATCGTACCACATCTTCTTTTTTATATGTACTATTATGACTACCTGGTTACGGTATATATCCATAAGCTTTTCTAATCTGTTGTTGATTTCGACATACTTTCGTTTTAGGTCCACTCTCTTCTTAACGGTTGCACACTGGATAATGGTCAGGAAATATCTTCCTCATGTTTCAGAAGTTTAATGAGTTTAAAGATGTTTGTACGTGGGTGCTAGACATGTTTCTCCAGCTTGAATTATTATCCCTCTAGAGTGTGTATAGTCCTATCCCTGTATTGTATAATGGTCCCATTAGTATTTTGTTACATAATCTGTAAAAGAGGGACAAAGATACCAGAGGGGCAGTAAAAGTCATGTATAGATTGAAAATAAACTGACAACGCCATGATTAAAAATAAAAAAAGACACACAGACA
This sequence comes from Mytilus trossulus, assembly GCF_036588685.1. Taxonomy (NCBI): domain Eukaryota; kingdom Metazoa; phylum Mollusca; class Bivalvia; order Mytilida; family Mytilidae; genus Mytilus; species Mytilus trossulus. Next base: position 55,265,034 of record NC_086373.1, read on the forward strand.
AATAATGGTACAGAAGACACAACATAGAAAACTAAAGACTAAGCAACTGTAAAGGGGCATGTAGTTGATGTTAGTACCAATCTGATTTATGTTGGTTAGTTCATTATACCACATTTTTTCTACCTCAGGAGCAGGAAATGTTGATGACACTGAGCGGCACGGCGTTCTAGTTGATGCACGTGTTGTCTTTCTTGTATGGAACCTAGATCCCTTGTCTTGTGTATTTTTCTTCAGATGCAATATATGTTTAGTGGAACAAACAGTGGTCGGCATTAATGTTGGGAAATACATGATATGCTGCATTTCGGATGGCGAATTTATAGTCAGGGAAGATAGTGGTAGGCTAAAGTTTTCATAAACGTTTTTTGGTAAAACTGGTAGGTTCTTCTTGCGCTTGTTATATGTAAATCTTTACAAGATGGGGAAAGTTTGTTTGACTGAATATTATCTATCATCATTCAATGTGTTCGTATGATAATTTTCAGATTTAAAATTCAATGATTTTGTAATATTTCTGTTTTTCTGAATTTAACTTTATTTAAGGTAAATTTATAAGTAAACAGTGTATTTATTTTTTAAGATAATATATACCGTTAAACAGTGCAAGAAATATTTATTCTTTAAAAAAAATAATGCAGGTAAATCTTAGATGAACTTTTAATTAACCTTGATTGTAATTAAAATAAATTATTTATCAAAACATCTATTGTTATTTGTATGTAGGAATATCAGAACTTTGAAAGTAATTCTTAAAAGTGGTATTAGAAGGAAGACACCATCATTCAGTCAGCCAATTGATTTACCTTTATTTTACTTTCGACATTATTCTCCCTGAGATTGCACAATGGGTACGTTATACGTGTCTTGCTAAGGGATTTAATTGAAGTTCACATGAATACGGATTCAATGATGTCGAATTATTCACTTGCAAGTCACCTTGCAGTGAATCATAATTTATCATAATTTTTTCCCTAGCTTTATTTGACAAAATTGAACCATACTGGCTGCTGAAAGCTAATTATTATTTATGCCCACTATTTCACTTTCATCAATGGTTGAACAAAACAAAAATCATTACTTTAGTTTTTTTTATAACTCGTAGCAAGGATTGAGTTATACAAATCCTTGCTTGAAGCAGGTGCCCCTCAGTTCAGATAAAAATATCCAATTAAATTTTAATGCTATCTTATTTAGTTACTGTAATCAGGAACAAACATATATATTCCCAGCTGTAATTATATATTTTTTCAACTGCTAATAATCCTGGTACCTTTGATAACTATTATAATATATATCTCTGATAGAACACGAAGAACTAAAATTGGCCCAACGGCAAGATTAGATTATTAATAACGAACGACAATTCTGTGATGACTACGAATACAGTGATCGCACTACAATCTTGTGAAATTTATGGAATGTGTGTTGTATCAGTATGATTGATTTACAATGAACTTATTGCGAAAAAGTGGAATTTAAGTGTGAAAAAACTCGGATTTTTTTAAGTTAAGAACAGAATACTTAGTGGTGACATTCGCTACAATCACGCTGTGCATTGTGTATTGACCGTGACCTTGTTTCAGGTCATGAAAACATGTTGCCCGGATGTAAGGCACAAAATGGTATGACATCAAAGTTTGCAGGTAAAATTACACATTATATCTCAAACAGCTTGTACTGACAACAAAAGATCCTCTGACATTCAGTAACATTCAGTAATTCTGCTTAAGACAATATAGGTTTCACATCGAATGTACATCTAGTTGTTGTGAATCACACAAAATAAGAACTACAACACGTTGTTGTTTTTCAACTTGACGATTTTCACAGTTGATTTATCTATTTTTTTTGTATAACTATTACATCTGAAGCTGTTTAATTATTTCTTTGAAATGACTACTGTTTCAATATTATAATCACAGAGTAAGAATTTCAAATTATCTCATTATATTCTACCCGCTGTCAACTTCGAACAGTTTATTGTTTATAAATGTATACACATGTGATACACGTACATGTAGCATGATATGACTGTACATACACCTACATGTGGTGATGTTCCCTGAACGGTTATTTTAGTTTTTTTTCTGTAGCTTGAATCGTCAAATTCAGCTGATTTTTTTATCGTTTAATTTGGAAAGTGTACATTTTATCATCATGCACAAAAAATTACCGTAAACGTAATTGGCAAGAATTTTTACTGTTACACATCATGAAGGTACCCCCATTACTACCCTCTTACATACCAACCATACAGTTCTTGTCTGAGACTAATTTCGGAATCTGGGTTTGTTTGCCCTGATTCAGGTTCACACAACGAAGAGTATATTATTCAATAGCTAAGACATTAAGTAGGTTTTAGAACTGGCTAGTGCTGAAAAAACTTTTGTAGCAAACATGTACAGCAGTTGTCGTTTGTTTATGTAATATGTATGTGTTTCTCGTTTCTCGTTTTGTTTATATAGATTAGACCTTGGTTTTCCCGTTTGAATGGTTTTACACTAGTAATTTTGGGGCCCTTTATAGCTTGTTGTTCAGTTTGAGTCAAGGCTCCGTGTTGCAGGCCGTACTTTAACCTATAATGGTTTACTTTTTAAATTGTTATTTGGATGGAGAGTTGTCTCATTGGCACTCACACCACATCTTCCTATATCTATGTACATGAAGCAAAAAATTCAGATATTTTTTTTAAGGAAATGGCTATCTTAGTCTCTAAAACAACCTCTGCACCTAGTGGGGGTACATAATGTACATGTATCTTCATGGCGAATACATGTAACAGTAAAAATAAAAAATGGTGTATAACAATAAAATGTACAATTTTTTTTACAATAAAAATATTGACTGATTTTGACAAATCACGTTATTTTTTTCTCTAAAAATATAGTTAAAAAAATTAATTGATTCAGGGGATGAATCAAGATAAGGGTATTTGGACAAATAACAGTAAAATCTTAAACAGGTTTACACAAGTGGTAGCCAAAAATGACCGTTTGACGTCTGATGGTAAAAGGCATTCCTACCCTCAGTACATGGCCAATTGCTTTTAAAGAAATGAGCATTAACCAACTGCTCAAAGAATATAGAATTTACAAAATTACATTAATGAACAGATGAAGTGAAAAAAGAAAATATTGTGAATAAAGAACCTGAAAGATAGTATCACATAAAAAAAGGACACATAAAAAAAGGACATACATACATGTACATAAATGTTTTATTTTACTATTAAGAGAAAAACAAGATGTTCTGCCAAGTACATCTACATGTATGTATTGATGCTTTCATCAATTGATCATGGCAAGATAATTCAGTGTAGGACACAGCGGGTCGCCTGATCGCCAAATGCGACCAAAACCTTGCTTGGGCAATTAGAAACTGTAAAAAGATAGATAGTTACTGACCCAAAAATAAATCATTGGGCGAGTGCATTATTATTCTCAAAATCATAATTACTCCTATAGATAAAACACCCCAACTTTGGAACAATCATTTTCAGATATCCTCTGGTCACATCGTTGAAACGTACAAGTTGAGGAGGTGTTCCATAATTGGAAGGATATACATATATATATATAAGAAGAATAAGTGCAATAGAATATTAACATGGCTGATGACAAACATGTCGTGCATGATATTGCTTGTTTAGTGGATCAAATAAGGCTTTACTGGCAATGGTGATCGCTAAACAAATTGTGTTTTATAAAAGATAACGACAGTCATTGACAGTAAAATCTCGGAAAACCAACTAAACCAAACAAGTACAAGGGAATTATGAAAAGAACTCCAATCACGGATACAAATGAGAAGCTGTAAAAATATTTTCACGGAACCCCCAAGGACAGAAACAAGTGATAAGAAAATATTGCGTTTACAAAATGTCTTTTGATTTTGTTTTGCACTGACATTTTGTACTAAAATACAAACTTTGAAATGACTGACTGGATAGAATATCGCAGAAATTCTCAGTACTAATTTTAATATATCAATTCGCAGCAAACTGTACATGTTTAATTTTAAACGCAACAACAAAATCTTCAATAATGAGCACTACATCACTATGCAACCGAAACCGGTAATGGAACTTCACTTCTGACTACTCTCATGGACCCTATATTGATCTATATTATAAATATACATATATAGGCACTAGACAGTGAGGTTTCATGTGTTTTTTTTAGCTCACCTGGCCCAAAGGGCCAAGTGAGCTTTTCTCATCACTTGGCGTCCGTCGTCGTCCTGCGTCCGGCGTTAACTTTTACAAAAATCTTCTCCTCTGAAACTACTGGGCCAAATTTAACCAAACTTGGCCACAATCATCATTGGGGTATCTAGTTCAGAAATTGTGTCCGGTGACCCCGCCAACCAACCAAGATGGCCGCCATGGCTAAAAATAGAACATAGGGGTAAAATGCAGTTTTTGGCTTATAACTCAAAAACCAAAGCATTTAGAGCAAATCTGACGTGGGATAAAATTGTTAATCAGGTTAAGATCTATCTGCCCTGAAATTTTCAGATGAATCTGACATTCCGTTGTTAGGTTGCTGCCCCTGAATTGGTAATTTTAAGGAAATTTTGTTGTTTTTGGTTATTATCTTGAATATTATTTTAGATAGAGATAAACTGTAAACAGCAATAATGTTCAGCAAAGTAAGATCTACAAATAAGTCAACATGACCAAAATGGTCAGTTGACCACTTTAGAAGTTATTGCCCTTTATAGCCAATTTTTAACCATTTTTCGTAAATCTTAGTAATCTTTTAGTAAAAATCTTCTCCTCTGAAACTACTGGGCCAAATTAATTGAAACTTGGCCACAATCATCATTGGGGTATCTAGTTTGAAAATTGTGTCCGATGACCCCGCCAACCAACCAAGATGGCCGCCACATCTAAAAATAGAACATAGGGGTAAAATGCAGTTTTTGGCTTATAACTCAAAAACCAAAGCATTAAGAGTAAATCTGACACGACGTAAAATTGTTGATCAGGTCAAGATCTATCTGCCCTGGAATTTACAGATGAATTGGATCATCGGTTGTTAGGCTGCTGCCCCTGAATTGGTAATTTTGAGGAAATTTTGCTGTTTTTTTTGTTATTATCTTGAATATTATTATAGATAGTGATAAACTGTAAACAGCAATAATGTACAGCAAAGTAAGAACTAAAAATAAGTCAACATAACCAATATAGTCAATTGACCCCCTAAGGAGTTATTGCCCTTCATTGTAAATTTTTAATAATTTTCACAAAATTTGTAGATTTTCACCAATATTTTCCACAGAAATTACTGTTATAGATAGACATAATTGTAAGCAGCAAAAATGTTTAGTAAAGTAAGATCTAGAAACACATCACCATCACCAAAACACAATTTTGTCATGAATCCATCTGTGTACAATGTTTAATATTAACATAGACCAAGGTGAGCGACACAGGCTCTAAAGAGCCTCTAGTTTCATTTTTTATGACTCAACACGGAAAAAAATTTGGGTAAAATAATTGGGCTACCAATTGGCATTTTGGGCCTGTGAAGTTATTTTTTAACTGACTCAAAAAAAAAATTCCGGCCAGCCAACTGTCCTACACTGATAATAATGATAACAAAATCAAATATCTATGAATAACTGTTTGCAACAATTTTAGATAGTCTAGAGTACACCATGGTAGTTGGTCATGAAAGGACTTAGCTTCATGAACATGATGAAGACGCAAAATATTGCAATCAACTAAACCAAAATAAACTTTATAAAAACAGAAAGGGAAAAAATCCCGGATACATGTAGCATTGAACAAAAGTATTTTTGACCATTCACACAGTAGTTACTGTCCTATCTAATATTGATTGGTTGAATGAGCTTGACAATGTCTAGAGATAGTACACAGGAACTTGAATCAGTTTTTGCCACAGGAACTTGCAAAACTATGGATTGCTGTTTCTAGTCATGCTATTACAAAATGTATTTATAATGCATGAGACTTAGATTTAATTAAATATGTAAAAGCATACATACATGTATGAATTAACAATGCAGAGACCACACTATGCTTCCCTAAACATAGTAGATTTATTACTGCTCTTCATTAGCTGGACAAGAAGAATATTGCTTAAGTTTAGTTTGTGCATGTAGAGTGGTGGCTTACTATATGTACACCAGTGGTTCTTAGTTCCAATTCCAGCTGGTACATGTACATGTACATTATACAATAATTAATTTTGGAAGGCACATCATGCTCTCTGATTACAAAATTGGCGCCATACAAAAAACTCGCAGTGAAAAAAATGATACCTTCATAACAATACATGTATAGGAGGTACATTAGGTAGTGATGAAGATATCATCTTTACAGTATTGTGACTTGAGGAGTATAGTTATGATTCCCAATATCTTTGATAGTGGAATACTCATTTTGCTCAAATGGTAGAGAGGTGCCTTACTATTTCAGGCGACCAAGGTTCAATTCCTGGCTGGAACAGTAATTAGGAACTGTAATTAATTATATTTGAAAATTTGCTACCCGTTTATAAAGACATGAATGATGACAGACCAAAAATTTAAACATACAATGGTATTCAACCAAACCATCCAAAACTTATACTTGTACTTAAGTATAACATACATTAATAAATAGCTGCGCCCTTCGTCTTTTGGAGAGAAGTTTTATGCCATTATCATAAATAGTTTCTGGGATATGGCACACTTTTTTTTTAACAAAAAACTTGGTAACTCTTAAAATTTTTTTTTGAATCATCACCAAAAAATATGCAGATCTTAAGATTATAATAATATAACTTATAATATGATTTATAATATAACTAAGAAGTGTGTATAAAGTACATTATTTAGCAATAATCATAAATTGATTTTGAGATACAGTGAAAAGTTTAATTATAGGACCACCAAATTTTTCTAGGACCAAGAGTGAATACCAATTATACAGATGATTTCTTTTTATGGCCCTGCCACTAAGTGGTCAGAAACATTTTACCCATGTCCAAAATTCCGTAATTCAGTTATTCTGTAATTCCGCAACAAACCATTATACAGACTGTTTTTCAAAACCGCTTCAGATATTGGGCTGATCTATGGAATGTAAGTTTTCCATGATGAGTTACAGATAAAGTTCAAGTTTTAAGTTTCATTCCACTCGGCTAATTTTTGCTGTTATTTCGGGGTTTGGACTTTGATAAATTTTTGAAAATCAACCAACTTACATGTGTATGTGTATAGTACAGTCATGTTGTTTAACACTCACTAATCAAACTTTTACTCTTACTTTGAAAGGTTAAAAGACAAGTATAGCACAGAAGTTTGTACAGAATGAAAATAACTTAAGGTACATGTGATATGAGGTAGATTTCTCCTCTCCTTATATTGAATTAAACCCCTATTAGTTGGTCAACAACAACAATTCTTTATTTTAAGAGGGTAACATAGTTAGCTATATAACTAATCATCCCTGAACTTCCTTAGGTTATACATTGTACTCATGAACTTCTAAAGTTTATACTTCTGATTATACTCATGAACTCCTCAGGTTATACTCCTCACCTGAACATCCTTAGGTTTTATTCCTAAACTTCCTCAGATTATACTCCTGAACTTGTCTATTGGGTATACAACTGAAGTTCCTCAGGGTTATCATGGTTATACTACTGAACCTTTCTTAGTTATACTCCTGAAATTGCCCTGGTTATACTCCTGAACTTCTGAAGGTAATACTCCTGAAATTCCTCACCCAGTCTCAGGTTATACTCCTGAACTTCCTAAGGTTATACTCCTGAACCTTCTTACTTTATACTCCTGAATATCCTGAGGTTATACGCCTCAGATTTAATATACATGTGTACCCCTGAACTTCCTTAGGGTAATCTGGTTATACTACTGAACATCTTAGTTTTTACTCCTGAACTTTATTTAGGTTATATACTCCTGAACTTTCTAGGGTTATACTTCTGAACTTTCTAAGGTTATACAGCTAAACTTCCTTAGGTAATACTCCTGAACTTCTTTAGGTTATATTCGGATAACTCCTGAACTTTCTAGGGTTATACTCCTGAACTTTCTAAGTTACTGCTGAACTTTCTTAGGTTCTTAGGTTATACTCCTGAACTTCCTTAGGTTATACTTCTGAACTTTCTTAGGTTATACTCCTGAACTTCCTTAGGTTATACTCCTGAACTTCCTCAGCTTATACTCCTGAACTTCCTTAGGTAATACTCCTGAACCTCCTTAGGTTAAACTCCTGAACTTCCTCAGGTTATACTCCTGAACTTTTTAGGGTTATACTCCTGAACTTTCTAGGGTTATACTTCTGAACTTTCTAGGGTTATACACCTGAACTTCCTTAGGTTATACTCCTGAACTTCCTTATGTTATACTCCCGAACTTCCTCAGGTTATACTCCTGAACTTCCTCAGGTTATACTCCTGAACTTCCTCAGGTTATACTCCTGAACTTCCTCAGGTTATACTTCTGAACTTCCTTAGGTTATACTCCTGAACTTCCTTAGGTTATACTCCTGAACTTCCTCAGGTTATACTCCTGAACTTTTTAGGGTTATACTCCTGAACTTTCTAGGGTTATACTTCTGAACTTTCTAGGGTTATACACCTGAACTTCCTTAGGTTATACTCCTGAACTTCCTTATGTTATACTCCCGAACTTCCTCAGGTTATACTCCTGAACTTCCTCAGGTTATACTCCTGAACTTCCTCAGGTTATACTCCTGAACTTCCTCAGGTTATACTTCTGAACTTCCTTAGGTTATACTCCTGAACTTCCTTAGGTTATACTCCTGAACTTCCTCAGGTTATACTCCTGAACTTTTTAGGGTTATACTCCTGAACTTTCTAGGGTTATACTTCTGAACTTTCTAGGGTTATACACCTGAACTTCCTCAGGTTATACTCCTGAACTTCCTTAGGTTATACTCCCGAACTTCCTCAGGTTATACTCCTGAACTTCCTCAGGTTATACTCCTGAACTTCCTCAGGTTATACTCCTGAACTTCCTCAGGTTATACTTCTGAACTTCCTTAGGTTATACTCCTGAACTTCCTTAGGTTATACTCCCGAACTTCCTCAGGTTATACTCCTGAACTTCATTAGGTTTTACTCCTGAACTTCCTCAGGTTATACTCCTGAACTTCCTTATTTTAGACTTCTGAACTTCCTCAGGTTATACTCCTGAACTTCCCTATTTTAGACTTCTGAACTTCATCAGGTTATACTCCTGAACTTCATCAGGTTATACTCCTGAACTTCCTTAGGTTACACTCCTGAATTTCCTCCGGTTATACTCCTGAACTTTCTAGGGTTATACTCCTGAACTTTCTAGGGTTATACTTCTGAACTTTCTAGGGTTATACTCCTGAACTTCCTTAGGTTATTATCCTGAACTTCCTTAGGTTATACTCCCGAACTTCCTCAGGTTATACTCCTGAACTTCCTCAGGTTATACTCCTGAACTTCCTCAGGTTATACTCCTGAACTTCCGTAGGTTATACTCCTGAACTTCCTTAGGTTATACTCCCGAACTTTGTTAGGTTATACTCCTGAACTTCCTCAGGTTATACTCCTGAACTTTCTCAGGTTATACTCCTGAACTTCCTTATTTCAGACTTCTGAACTTCCTTAGGTTATACTCCTGAACTTCCCTAGTTTAGACTTCTGAACTTCATCAGGTTATACTCCTGAACTTCCTTATTTTAGACCTAATTGTCCCTACTGTATCTTCATTGGAACTTATGTGATTTTTTCATTGATTTAGGCTTTGATTTTAAATTTAATCATGTATGTAATTTAAAGAAATCTATCATGACTATCCGTTGAGATACAGACTTTTGTCTTTATCTGGCTTCTGACATTGGTTTTGTAGTCTCAAGAACAATGTTTCAAGAAAGAGTTATTCTTCTGACCAGAGAAGTTATATAAGATTTTACACAACCTATTTAAATGGCCATTGAGACCAGTGTTTTCCTGTCATTTCAGATCAGATATCTCTGTTAGGAGGGAATCAATAATCAATTTTCTGTTATGTCTTTATGACTGCTCATTGTGTGCGAAAATAGCAAATATATAATTAGTTGTATGACATTAAGATAGGGTAATTGTGATTTTAATGAAATTAAAGACCGCAGTGATTAAGTCATTCTGTAAACAGGATAAGTCACATGTATACATAGATTGGTGATGTAAAAAACGACTTTATAACAGATCTTCGTGATTTTGATGATCATGATCATATGATGATGAATATTGGTAATGGAGTTAAGATTTTTTTTTTTGGTTGATTAACTAAATAAAGACAGAGAAATATTATCAAATCTTTGCAAAAATGATAATTATGTAACAAGAAATAGAAGTTTTTTAATAGAATAGATTCATAGAATGTTCAATTGGAATTCAATATTATATATATATATAAAGTGTCTAGAAAATCAACATATTATTTTACGTAATAATTGCATTTCTGCTCACATGACTTATGAAGAACTCAGGTCAAACTGTATGTTGATTTAAAAAAAATAAAATCAATCAATTGGGAAAAGTATAAATCGGCCAGAATTTGAAAATAGATTTTACCACTGCATTTAGTGTGATACAGTATTTGTTCTCTCCAGACAGTTATTTTTATAGAAATTTAAAACTTAATTGTAGAGGGTGGAAAAATATTGTATTACAAAAAAATCGGTCATGACATTAGTTGATTCTGTTTCCCTTCATGCCCTTAGGATTTATATACATTATATATACATTTGTAGGCATATTTTGTGTGATTTTATTCAATAACCTGCTCAAAAGATCATGTTTTTTTTTATATACTACAGGATCATATATATATATCATTTGATTGATTTATCAATTGATACACAATTAAGACTTTTTTTGACATTTAAAATAAAAACCCAAATGATGGATCTGAAACTTTGTCAATTCATATATATATATATAGTGTTAAGCTTTATATATACCAAGTACCGAGCTTGGTGCTAGTGAATTATATTCCAAGAAGCTATGGTTTTGAGTTGCTGAGAAAATGGGACAAAAATGTCTTTGCAAATTGTATAGTAATCAATGGTAATTGAAAGAACAACGAAGTCAATGCCTTTTCAACTATTATAATTTGTAAACAATAATGTTAAAACTCAAAATATCTAATTCAATAAACAATCTTATTGAAAATTACAAATCTTTTCTTTTTTGATGAAATTACATTATGTTACTAGATTTAATTCAGTCATGTAAGTCTTGATCTATTTAGAATGATTTTCAAAAAGATAATTTTCTGCAAAGGCCCACAACCCTGTACAGCCTTTGGCAATGAGCGAAACCCTTACCATACAAAGCCAGCTATAAAAGGCTCTGGCCTGAAAAAATGGGAAACAACTCAGTTGAAAAAGCTAACGGCCTGTTTTACATAAGAATAAATGAAAAAACAGACAGCAACTAGTGACAACCACTCACTTTCAGTCCAAGCTTAGGACAGGTACACATGTATACACTACAGAATGATTAAACATGATTTTGAGCACTCAACTCTCCCCTAATCTTGGATAACGTCATAATAAAATAACATAGAACAAGTTATTGAAATGAGTTGGAAAGGACTTGACTATCAGATTGGTACATGTAGGAAGGAAAAAATTTTTTTTCATGTCTTTTATATACATAAATTGTCATCCATGAACGATAAAGATACTTTTGGTCCTTATTTAACTGAAATGCACTCAACTACATGCATTTTTATGTAATTAGTAATTTTGTATTTATTGGGACTTTAATTGCTGTAAAACCTCTGCAAACTTTCATTTATATAAAAGTGTGGGAAGTTTAATTTCATATAGATATAAACATGATATACACTCAGCTGAAAAAAAACTATCAAGAGGTCATTCACCTTTTATTAGTATATATATATATATATATATATAGCTATAGAAATAAACAGATGTTTTCCGAGACTTGGATACAAGGTTATGTTTATAGTTTGGCTGCTTTTATTTTTATCTTGCTTGCATACAGATAGCAAGAGTACATAGTGTAATATTTATGTTTATATTACATTGATTTCATATTTGTCTTTTATCTGGATCAGTTGATATTTTACGTTAGAGTGGAGTTAATTGTGTCCATACATATCAGTGTTTTCTGCCAAGAAACTTGAATAAGACCATTTACCTTTTTATAACCTATATATATAACATGTATAAAGAATGTTTCACTTGTTATATATCATATAGAGGATGCTATTCTTATTATTATCCCTGCTGTAGGTAGACAGATTTTCCTTTGATTTCATTCCCATCAGAATCTGATACCCCTGATATTGAGTTTAGGGTTTATAGTTTATAAATATGCACATGTTCCACTGTTTGATAATTGATCAGAATGATAAACGAAAATGATTGCTCTACTAAATTGATTGAAATTTCCATTAAAGGGAATAAACCTCATACAAGATAGAGTTGTGTACCTTGGTTTAAGGTTAAACATCTCCTGATTTTTTATTGCAAGAAATTATGGAGTTTCCTACCATACATGTAGCTGAGGGGGGCTTTAAAGTATACCCTTGTCAATCTATCTGTCTGTCTGTCCTTAAGGTCGGAAATTGATTTCCCTTCTCTAACTTTAGTTTGCCTAAACCAAATGTTATGAAACTTAAAAACACACTACTTATTTCCATAAAATTTAGATCAAGTTTGAATTTGTGTGGCGTCACTCTTATTTTCTAGAGTTATGTCTCTATTTTACAAAAGGAAAAAATGTTGATTTTTTTTCATTTCTGTTCTTTAATTAAAGTTTGCCTCAATCATGTATATCTCCATATAATACCAATTCTGAAAAAAAATAATAGGAGAGCTAGTGGGTGTTAATCTTTGAAAACAAGATGTTAAAAAAGTGCATTTTATCCATGTTATATATATATACATTTTTCTTTGTTTTTTATGATTAATGTTTATTTCTTATGAAAGATGTAAAAAAACAAACCATTTCAGAACATTAAAATCTGTCTGAATGCCAAGATCACATTGTAATATTCTAAAACTATATGTGTGAGAACTTATTCTTACATTGTAAATAGTCACGATACTTAGTGTAAATTACTGTATTTCCTACATAAGGGAATGAATTCATTAAAGACTTAATTCATTACTTAATTCAGAATACATTTTAGAATGTCTAGCTATTCTTAAAATTAATGTGAACATTTTTTTTAATGTACATTCTTCTTAGTCTCGTTACGTCAGAGATTGCAAAAAGTAGCATGAGTATTATATAGTATTGTTGAAGGCCGTACAGTTGCCTAACATCCACTTCATTAGAACTTTGATGGAGATTTGTTTTATTGGCTTGCATACCCCTTCTTCTTATTTTCATATGTGTCGTATAATTGGTATCATGTCGTCTGCGTCAATGTCTGCGTTGTCGTCCGAAGACGCATTTAGTTTCCAGACAATAACTTTTGTTTAAGGGAATGGATCTCTATAAATTTTTACCAGAAGGTTTAATAGCATTAAATGAAGGTTTGAATTGATTTTAGGGATTATGGTTCCATTAGTGTTGGAATTGGGGGTCTCTAAGAAGCATTTTTGTAGTTTTCAAACAATTACTTGTGTTTAAGTGTATGAATCTCTTTGAAATTATACCACAAGTTTCCATACCATGAAGGGATGGTAAGTATTGACTCTGTTGGTTTTTGCTCAATTTTTTGGGGAATTAGGGGCAAAAGAGCCAAAAAAGGGGGAAAACTAGGTTTTTCTGGACAATTAAGATAATTTAAAAGCAGTGTAAGTGAGGCAATTCAAAAACATTAAACATACAATGTTGGTTATATTCTGATTTACCTTCCTTACACTACTTGTAAATTATTTAAAAAGAATTGTCAGGTTTTGGACTAATTGCAAAAAAAAGGGGGGTGGTAGCAGTTTTCATTTTTTTCCCAAAATTTCTCAAATTCCAAATTTTTGAAAAGATTGAAGAAGAAATCTTTAATTACACAATATTACGCAATAGATTTTAAAATTTTGACATTTGTTTTGTGTCAGAAATTCATATATTATGTCAAAAATTTTATCACATTCCAAATTCAGAGCTGTATCAAGCTTGAATGTTGTGTCCATACTAGCCCCAACTGTTCAGGGTTTGACCTCTGCAGTCGTATAAAGCTGCGCTCTGTGGAGCACCTGGTTTTAATATATATCTCTTTGTTTTCATAAAAAAAATCATATTTTATCATACCATGGTCTTTTATAACTCTCTATATAAATATAGAATATGGCTTTTGCATTGTTGTTCAATGTTGCAGGCCATCATAATTACCTGACCTGTTTCATTTGCAAACATACCACATCTTCTTATTTATACATAACATGTATAGTGATGTCATTTAATGCTAGAGAAATTGAATTATCAATACTGGACACTAGCTACCAGTATCAGTTTATGCTTTGGTCCATATAGATATAAAAAAGAAGATGTGGTATGATTGCCAATGAGACAACTCTCCACAAAGGCTTATTTGAGACGTGCAAAATTTTGACATACCTGTTTATATGTTTGTATTCATGGTATGAACATGATCAATGAAAGTTAGTCAAATGTTGAAATAAATGACTGATGAAATTATAATACATTTATATATAATTTGTATTAATTTTCATTTCAGGTATCTAGAGAGATACTGAATTGTTTCACTGTTATGGATTTATCCAGTGACCAGTCACCCCTAAGGTAATACTATAGCCAAAATCAATATTTACAGCTAAATATATATATGTATGTTACACTGGCTATTTAGGACATTGAACTTAAGTATTGCTATTTTGCAATGATCTAAATCATTTTTATCAGGCATTGTATGTATTGATTGGATTACGTCACAACACTTTTCGGTGCTATGGGAAAAAGCTATATATACAACCCTTTACATTGAAAATTGACCCCCCCTTTTTAAATGTCATTATTTCAATTTATGGTAGCATTTACCTACTTAATATAACCATAACACAGCCATAATTATTGAAAATAAAAAGTCATATTCTTTGTACCTTGCCTTTAAGAAATTTGACGCCTAGATCCCTGTAAGATACCAGAATTTTAAATTAACATAACTTTTAAATTTCTTCCTTAAGTTATAATGCTAATAGATGGAAGTATTTGGAATGAAAATGAAGATAATAAAACTTTTTTCCTTAGTCATTTTATGTTGACCCGGGCCTCAGCTGCCCCTCTTGCCTGAGACTTGTTGTCTCTTAATTAGGAATCTTATTTTATTGCCTAATTGGAATTTGACCGTGGATTCGTACCCTCTAATTCTTAGTGGAAAATAACAGAACCTTCATATGATTTTTTTCCAGCAATATTAATAAACTGATCATGCCTTTACTAGATGCATGTGTTATCAGGTTTTTGAGTGGACTCTTAGAGTTTAAGAAATCCAGATTTAAAGGTTAAATATCGTGTATTTTTTACCAAATCAAATCTAAGGAAGTGATAAGTCCTACAGGGAAAACTATAAATAATTCAGTTGTAATTAATATGATTTGACATAAACAAATAACTTTTTACATGTCATGTTTGTTTTGTTATAGTATTGAATTGATTACATTAAAGTGCATTTAAAACCCACAATAAATGCCATTTTAACTATCTTTTTTTACATACATATTAGGCCATTAAAAACTTTAAAAGAACAATTTTTTTGTTAAGTACATAGTTTGAAAGGGTAAATCACTTTTCAAAAATAAAATAAAACTTTTTTTTTTTTACATTCACTTAAATTTAGACATTAAAATAAAGAAGTTTTATGTGCCTTTTAAAAGTTGTGTGTATATTGTACATGTACATGTATACTCCTACACAAGTTGATCCCTCAGTGTATTGAATGTGCTTTTCCATATTTAACAGATCAGGTCCAAATGTTTAAATAGTTATGATGTAATACATGTAATCAAAACAACCCAAAACAAATAGGAACATTTTTAAAGACTGTAGGGAATTGATTTGCATTTGAATTTCATTTATGACAAATTCATGTTTTAGATTTCCATCAGTTTGATGATTTAATACAAAATTGAACAATATTTTGGTTCAACAATGTATGTTAGTAATTATTATTTGTAAGTACTAAGCATTCAAGCATAGTATACATGATATTTAATGATACATGTATGTACCAGTCAGTTGGTTAATAAGCAAGTGCAAAAAGTGAAATGTTGGAAAAATTTTCTGTTTATCTCCCTTTGATTTTTGGATAGAGAAGTTGTAATTCTGGCCACTTTTTGTCATTAACTCACATCCAGAAATCAACGCCACTTTGCTCATTTGAATATAATACTAATAAAATTGGATACGGGTCATGGAAATTATATTCAAATGATAGTGATTTTTGAAAAAATGTCTATTTTAACTTTAAATTAAGTGATAGACAGGTTGCCGGGGCAGAAAATAAATATACACAACAATATACACCATTTAAACAAAACATAATGACTGTCGTTGCAAAAATCAAGGTTCCAGAGCTATTTTGAAAATCAAAGCGAGAGGCTTTTAACATTGCAGTATATCATACAGGCTAAAATGGCTGAAACGTCAAATTTGCAAACTTCGTGTTAAAAATTGGCTAACAAATTCATTAGAAAAATAAGTTGCTGGGGTGAAACGTGAAACTTGGATGTCCAAAGAATAAGCAAGTCCAAACCTTGTATGTGTAGTCGTTAAACTCTAGGTTCCCACGTACAAATGACGTAAAGTTAAAATTCCAATATTTTAAGAAGAATAAACTCACGAGAACACGAAAAATTCACTTAATTCGCGTTCATTGTTTTGATTTTGACCGCCTGACAACTTTACGGAAATATCAGAATGATTATAAACAAGGACTCTGTGACGGGCAACTTATAATATCTGTGTTTTAAAGATTTTAACAATATCAAGCCAGTCTTGTTCAAACTATAATCAAGTGGTACAATTATCATTTATATATTATGAATATTAATTAGCAAAAGCACTACTAATTCTGGCTGTTTACTTTTCTCACCCTGCATATTTGTCAATTAATGATCTTTTTCATTTCCTGTCTATAAGCTCCTAGTTTATTGCTAACGCATTAACATTTTTTTTCAGCAAATACATACCTTTAACAGAATTTAACTATTCTTACTCAAAATGTGAAGGTTTTAGTTCATGAAATGAAACATTGATTTTAACCAAAAATGTCACAGAGACAGGCTTTGAAATTTTCCCTTTTCAAATCATAAAATGTTTTCATTTTTTATGTCATTATGTTTTAAATTCTGAACTAAAATGGAAAAAAAATAATCTTGTGCATAAAAGTACCACGAAAGTTTAATGAGAGGTAGTAAACGCAACTGGAAGAGAGTCGAGCTGTATACTTTTAAAGCCGACTTTGAAGTATGGGGTTTTGTCATTGTTCAAGGCCGTTCAGTTTCATATAATTACTTACATCCACTTCTTTTAAACTCTGGTGGATAGTTGTCTCTCAAAGCCTTTGGCAATCATACCATATCCCTTCTTTTTTTATATTATTGATTTTAGTAAAGAGCTGATTTGATCATATTAATAAATAATAAACAATAATAAATACTTGACAAACTTTGAATATATAATAATCATGATTATCAGTCATCAACTTCTGAGATGATTTCCTGTAATCCTCTTGAAAACCTTACAGTACTAGTGCTCTACTTTTTATCACTTCTTTTTACATAATTTCCCCTTTTGCCTGGGTTTGAACCCCCCTTTTAAGAAACAGCTGGATCCACCCCTGCAGTTCTGGTTAGAACCTTGGTTTTGGAACACTCATTGTGTTCATTGAACAGATTAACTTGATGTGGCCTAGATAAAAGGTTAAAGTTGTTGGGGAAATGTTTTTATATACCAGTGTGACTTGAAGTGGGATTTAACCTTGACATAAACATTAAATATCAAAGAACTATGGGTCATAGATGTGTATCTTAATATTGTTATTATGGTAGACTACACATAACATACTGTGACATAATAAATGTACCGGTATGTAGTTGTAAAATACATTTAATGGTAATATGTGCCGACATCTTGCTTTTGTGATGAAAGGATGTTTTTTCCTATGTTCATACCAAAGCTATGACGGAAGACATTTAGGCTTTAATGGAGTAATTGGTGTACCTTCATCTTTGCACCTGAAAAGAAAATCTAGATGATAAACACATGTGCCACAGGGTACTGATTTTATTTTTTATAATTTATACTTTGAAGATTTTGTGTGTTTGAAACCGATAATTTTTTTTATCCAATTTTAGAACTGTTGAAAAATGTTTTGGGATATTTTATTCCTGTCAGATCAAAACAAAAAAATATAAAGGACAAGGTTCACTTTTACCAAGTTTGACCTTGTATTTCAACTTGATGAAAAAGCCACACTTTGGTGTTAAACTGGTGTTGTTTAAAGCTATACTATCTAGAAGTCATTGTGTACATTATTTGCTCCTAATGTCTCTTCTGGAGATGTGTAATATTTTTTCTGTCTATGATGAAATAACATAAAAAATGTGATGCACACTGTAAATAACCTGCTACATGCGTTATTCAGTGTGCACCACATTTTTATGTTATTTATTCATAGACAGAAAAAATATTAAAGTCATTCCTTAAATAATCCACAAGGAACATTTTCTTCACTTTTTTCTCAGAAGGTCATAACAATTTGGTATTAAGCTGTATTGTACTCTGTGTCACTTATTTTCTTATATCTCCATCCTCTACTCCCTGTAAGCTACAAAACATGTTTTCTTTATTTGTATACCACATATAAGTATAAAAATTGTATTATTGTATTGCATTGCATTGTCTCAGTTCTAAGTAATTAGTGATAACTTCTAAATCATTTGTACTGCTTGCAGAGCTCCTTTCCAAATACCAGCTTGAAAACAATATCATACATACATGTCATATTGTACAATTTTTAAAAGATCCCAGGGGAGGGGGACCAGCCATTTTAAAAAAGGTAGGTTCTCAACTCAGGATTAAGAGTCATATGTCCCCTTTCAAATACATTGATCATCCCAAAAAAAAGGGGGGAGGTGTTCTAACTTCATTTATGTCCTCCAAATACAATGCTAAGGTGTTGCATTGATCTCAGCTAAAATATATATCATACAATAATCCTGTCATGACAGTAACCATGATGTCTCTGGGGAAGTTTATTTGGGTCTTAAATCTTTAACAGTTGACTTCAATCTGAATCGTCACTTTGATAGTCTTTAATAAAAACTTTGTTTCCTGGATGTGGGAGGGGACATAAAAAAAAAATCTTTCCCAGTCAAAATTGAGCATGTTAAGAGAGAGGATGTTTGTAAGTCATTTTAGTAATGAGAAGTAGCTCACAACAATTGTTTTTCTTTTGTATTGACTATAAGTCAAATCCACTATAAAACTTATAATTAATTATACGGAAAAGACTTTCTATCATAATTCACGAAAAATAATCCAGTGTATATGCTGGGATTCGAACTCGAGACCTTTAGCATATTAAGCCACGACACATACCACTATACCAGGAGGACTGGATACGAAATCACAATAATTTAACATACTTAAAGGAAGCAAGATATTTTTAAAAGTGGGGCGAGTTGGCAGACCTTTATTCAGTGGGGTTTAATCTTTTTTCGTTAATAAGTGAGTTGTCAGACTCACCGGATTGTTCAATTTGATTATACACTTTTTCAAAAGTTAGGCGAGTCAGTGAACAAGAGTGGGGCGATGTTTTTTTAAAGTGGCGATATAGTGTGGGCGGATAGGCATGTGGGGCGAGTTGACATTGTTTGATATCTACTCATGGTGTTTGGAGGTCATAAAGTGTATAGATCATATAGTAATATATAAAGTATATTATAATGGTTGTGTGGCGTTCTAAACTAGATTTTATGAATTGTAAATTTTTTTTTTGTCCAATCTTAAAGAGCTGGGATGTAAAATAGTTATCCCACTCAGACTTGGTGTGTCAGTGTTAGATCACCCTCTGGCCTCCAGAAATCGGGGTGATCTGACACTGACATACCACATCCTTGTGGGATAACTATTAAATATCAAAGGAAATACCAATTATATTTGTAATTCAAAGCCAATCTTCAGTTTCAATAAAATTTGACATTTAATGGTCAAGATCATTATGGATGGAGATAATAGATATAAGAAGATGTGGCATGAGTGCGAATGAGTTTGAATAAGACATACATGTACATGTATTATCCAGATATATATACTACATGTACTACAACTTCAGCAAGATGAATTGGTATGCTAAAATTGCTATTGTACAAATGTTCTTGATGAAATGTATGAAATGATACATATTTGAAGTCGTGGAATCATATTGTCTATACTATAGTTAATCATTATTTTAAATACAAAAATGAAATATATAAGTTACATATAATTACATTTGAACATCATGATAATTAGTTTTACATATATAAAAACTATATACTTTTAGAAACATTCTATTGATTTTCTTTGAAGTACATTGAAGACCAGACAATGAAGAAACCTTTAAAAAACGTAGCTGATTTCTGATTTAAATTGATGTATATATTTTCTGTCATTGCAGTGACTTGTCTCCGTGTGCTGATCTGAACGGTCTAAGAGAAGAACAATCACCCTCGGACGTTGATCTGACCTGTCCATCATATATAAACCAGCAGCCTTTATCATGTACTTCTCAAGTATCAGCTCTGACAATCAACACGGTAAAGTCCCCAACTACGGCCCTGTCATCAACAAATACAACTATATCTGCAATGTTCACTGGTAAAAATGGGGCCAAATCGCCACATTGTAAAGTGTGTGGAGACGAATCCTCTGGATTCCACTATGGAGTGGATTCATGTGAAGGATGCAAGGTAGGAATTGTTTGCCTTGTCAATAAATATACATTCCACAGTCCACATGATCACAAATATGCTGTCAATTCACCATTTCAGAACTTTAATGCTTTCTGGGTAAAATTTTCAAAAGCGTACTCTAAAACGTTTTGATTGGTTGAAAATGTTCTCAAGATTGGTAAACCATCCAGTGATGTAACGCTATTTTCATTTTGGTGTAGGAACAATGAGATTACCCATAGATCTTTAGATTCTGAAAAGGCGAGTTCAGAATGTTATTTCATATGTTTATTTATTACAATTGTGGAATAACAGACAGAAAACATGGTTTCAAAAAATTTATGTCTATAACCTTTTTGACCCTCTGCCTCTACTTTGTTCCAACACAAATTTTTATCACACATTTCTCAGGTTTTACCCAACAGATTAACTTTAAATTTGGTATGCAGCTTAGCATGATAAGTTGTGACATTGTGTGAGATGTGAGAAATTTAAGCTTAAGTAAAAAATATTGAGCTTATGTCAGAAACTTGAGTGTTTGTTAGAATTTAAGCTTATATCAGACACCTATTTCATTTCCTATGAAAATTACTTTGACTTTTTCAGTATGTTGTCATAATAAATGTTAAAAGAACTTAAAAATATTGTTTTTATCACATATTTCTCCATTACCGGTACTCCAGACTGACTTTATATTTGGCTAGAAGCTTGACTGGGTTCATACATGTGAGCACTTAACTGTTGGAAACTACCAACTGTTTGTTGATACTTATACTGTGTATATACATGTATATAATGAGTAGGAGTATGCTAAGCATGTTAATGTATGTAACTACCAGTACTTGTTGTTATTTTGCAAAGCTGCCATAGTTTTCAATGAGGATAAATTGAATAGTAAATTTCTGATTGACTTCAGTTTTATATGTTTATAGTTCATTAATCATTTGCGAAAATGTCCAAAAGGTATAAAACAGAAGATTTAATGACAAGAAAATAATGCATAAAAATATCATATTCTTTCATAGGAAGAATTGTTTTTACATTTAAGCTACTTGTAAATATCCTGTTGGGGAAAAAATAATTAGTGAATTTTATTGCAACAATTTAAGTTCAGCTAGGATGAGAGTAATGGATATTGTCATTTATTGTATGTTTATGAATAAAACTAGCACTTAAGGGCCATTAAAAGAAATGCATAACTTAACCTTAAAATAAGTGGAGAATTAAAAATTGATGTTTTATGTTTGAAAACCGTAGTCATCACTCTAGATGGAATCAAATATGATATGGTCATCAACTCATCATGCTCATACATGATCAAAGAATATGAAAAGATGAATGAAACTTTGATCTTAATATAGATTTCTTTTATAGAATCCCTGAGTTTTATCATTGATGGACTGTTAGTTGGTTAATGTCCAGTGGCAAATATTTCATGCATGTTCAATATGATTTCGTTTTCATGATAAACACACCAAGGTTAAGTGTTATGCCACTCATCAAATGCCCTATGATCAAAGCTGTATAAAGGCATATAAGTACAGCAATTGGTCATATGTTTGTTTATTTGTTGTCAACATGCAATTTTGTATTGAAAAAAAGACATGAAAAAGCAACCAAACCACACAGATAAGTTTAAAGAAATCTAGAGCTCAACATACAGTCTTCAATAAAAGACACATTGGGGGACTGTGCCTTAGCTCATTAGATGAAGTTCTAAAATGCCAAGTTTAAAAAAAAAAGTTGTGAAGAAATAGAAAGGATTGTCTTGATACAATGGGTCTTCAATGGGTTTTGATAATATTTCTGTAAAGTTCTTAGATACCAAGATTATGAAAGCTGTGAACAGTAAATGTTAATTAACCGTTAACATGCAGTCTTCATTAAATGCTGTTTTATTAATGCAAAAGGTCAATTTTGAAGCTGAAAGCAAGCTTTTCTAACACCTTCAATAAGCACCAATTTAACCAGCTTCAAAGATAGCATTTATGTTCATCAGAATGATTAAGATTATTGAAATTCACACATTAAAAATCAAAATAAGAATAGAAATTTATAGAAGGTATTTCTAGCTCTTGAAGTTATTCAAGCAATAAGTGAAAGAACCATATTTCTCAATCTTGAATTTATACTTTTTTTGAAGATTTACATTGATAAATTTGAATTCACAGTAGATGCATGGGAACAAATTGACTATACCAGATTTGGCTTTAATTATTACCAAACTAGTGCCAGTTTCAAATTAAGCAAAAAATATCATTGATCACCCCTTATTCATATAGATATACTACATGTATAAAAATAAGAACATGGGGTATGATTGCCCAGGTGACATTACTATCCACAACTACCCACTCTTGAATACATGTTGAATGAAAGCAAATATAGGTAACCATTCAACAATGAGAAAAGCCCATACTGTATAGTAGGCTTTAAAAGGCCCTGAAAAATATTTAAGCCTGCCTTAGTTGTTCTGATAGAAACTGCACGTACTTAATATTTTGAAAGTCATAATACTTGACACTTCACAATGTACATATAAGGGTCAAGTTCAGTGTTCATCCAGATATAATATCTTGTTATCAAAGTCAATATTGAAAAATGACATAATTGTCTCAAAACTTTACATGCTTTGTTTTTGTTTATGTTTTTCTGCACAAATTAGTACACCTATAGCTAAATATTGTAACAAATAGAATTTCTATAGAATACCATAACCTCATAACCTATATAAAAAAGAAGATGTGGTATTATTTCCAATAAAAGAGCTCTTCAAAAACAAACCACACAGAAATTAACAACTAGAGGTCACCATGCCTTCAACAATGAGCAAAACCCATAACACAAAGTCAGCTATTAAAGGCCCTGAAATGACAACTGTAAAACAATTGAAAAGAGAAAACTTAAAATAAATAGCTTGTATTTATTTTGTTATTATTTGATGTATTTGTAGGGATTCTTCAGAAGATGTATAACCCAAGGAATGACACACAAATGCTCAAATGAGGAGAAGTGTGAGATAACACCATTTACACGCAATAGCTGTCAGTACTGTCGACTCAAGAAATGTTTCGCTGTTGGCATGTCAAGGGAAGGTAAGCAGTGTATTTATCTGTTCACAAAGCTTTGTGGCTAGTATTGTCTACTGGAAAAGTGGTTTGTTGTAAGCGGGTCTAGGGAAATGAAGCATATGGCATTCTTAACATGAAAAAAGGTTCAGTTGAACAGTTATAATTATGTAATGTATTACAGAAATTAAGTGATGCAGCTGACATCCACCTTAACCTAGTCTATATAATAAACTGACCAGTGCAGTCACAGGCCTGACACATTTTTTTCAAAACATTTCATACAAGTGGGAGGTTAAACAAGCTATAAAACCAGGTCTATTTGAACATGTTGAATGAAGCCAATTGCTGAATTTTTTCATTTCTGTTCTCTTGCCTAAGCTTATCCTCAACCAAATGTTATGCAACTTATACAAAATGCTTATTACCACAAAACTCAATCAGGAACAAATTTGGGAAGCACCATTATTACTGATCTTGATTTATGTTCCTTTATGACATTTTATGCAAGTGGGGGCATCATCTGTGTCCCAGGGACACATTCCCCCATTTATTTTATTTTGTACATAAAATTTTGTACATAAAATAAACCTCGTTTGGCAGTAAATGTTTTATTGATGTGACCAGGATTGAACTCCATTTATGTATTTAGAAAGAAGAGAAAAAAACTTCTTTTATATGACCTCAGTGTTAAAAGTTTGTACCCAGGAACAATAAAAATGTAATATTGAACTCAATGTTACCTTGAAAACATTCAATACATTGTAATATTATTTATTGAAATATGAATTGCAGATTTTACCTAAATAATACAGGTATTGATTTGTTTGAGGTACAAGAAAACTTTTGTATCTAGTATTCTATTTTAAATGGGAATAATTTGAATTCAATGTAAAAAAAATTAGTTAATGTAACCAGCTCCCTTTTCTTTGGATTTTCAAATGTGTTTATAGTGTATAATAGATTGATCTCATGCCTAATTT
Organism: Mytilus trossulus; assembly: GCF_036588685.1. Lineage (NCBI taxonomy): Eukaryota > Metazoa > Mollusca > Bivalvia > Mytilida > Mytilidae > Mytilus > Mytilus trossulus. The sequence goes on from NC_086373.1 coordinate 55,289,972, forward strand.
TTAAGGACCATGACTGGCTTTTATGCCCTTGCATGGTCTGCATAAATGAAATGGCCTGTATTATTGCAGATCTCAGTTATTATTTTATATAAAAAAATAAGTATTTTAGATATTTAATCACCCAAAGTCCATATTTATAAGGTATAATTAGACCTTTGCTTTAGTATTATAAAAGTTATAAATGTGATGAAAGTTAGGTGAAAATATTACATCCAGATCCAGACTGAAAGATAAATTCTGACCAATGTCAAATTTGATAAAAGTATTTTGATTAGATTTTAGCTTGTGTATTTGTCTTGTACATTTTGTTTTTATCAGATGCATTTTGTTGTTTACCATCACTGTGGTCTATGCACATGAATATATGCCTTTTTTAAACCTCTTTACAGTGAAATTTACCAAATCCTATATAAATATCTTTTAACCTTTTAGGGAAACTATTGATAATTTGTGAGATTTATGAAAAGCAGCTGTTCAGCTAACATATCAATAGATAAAGAATAATAAATTAACCATATAAAATTTATGAGATGTGGTATATCATTGCCAATGACACAGCTATCCACCAAAGTTCAAATGAAGTGGATGAAAGCAATTATAGGTGACAGTACTACCCTCAACAATGAGAAAAACCCATACTGCATCTAGAAGGCTATTAATACCTCAGTGACATGAAGCAATTTAGACAATGGCTTACTGTACTTTATAACAAAACAATTTATTAAAAATAAATATGACAGACATGGATAATCAACTTCCTCTGAACTACTGGCTCCCGACTCCTTACCATGCTTTTTGATGTCAGTGTAAATAGATACACATAATGTTCAGAAGTGGGGTGTGACAAAAAACAATAAAAAAAATTCACTTTAAATGTATATGGGACTGTAACATGGTATTTATTGTTATCATCTTTGGTCTTTGAAATCATACCACATCTGCTAATTATCATCATACCACATCTCATTATTATATTGATTAAAGTGGCAGGTGTATTGGCATTAATAATACTGAGGATTACTTCTCAGAAATCGCATAATCAGATGATCAGATCTAATTGAGAAAAAGATATGGAGCAGATGTGGATCCAGGATTTTAAAAGAGAAGGGGGGCCTAAAACTAGTCAATGTTTGGATAGGGACCATTGATAAGTCAATAAACTTGAATGAAGCTCGATTAGGCCCCCCTCTAAATACATCCCCTGTGTAGCTGTGACTAGCTCATAGAGTGGAAAATTAATGAAGGGACTCCTGTAAAAAGTCTAATGCATTAACCATATATGGTACTCCATAAGGTGTAACCCTTTAAGTCCATCCTTGTGTAGATGGGACCTTTTTACTGAGAGGATTGTAAAATTAATGAAAGAAGGAAAGAAGTGCTTGTGTTTGAATATACCACTTTTTTTTACCTAAAACTGATGGCTTATGGGACCTGTTAAAAGTGGATGCATTAACTGTATAAGAAGCTCCTGATGAAACACGCTCCTCCAAATCCATTCAAGTTAAGCTTGAAGGGGGGACCTTATAGGTATAGAAGTGGAATCATAATAATGAAAGGAGAAAAGAACTTCAGTTGTGTCTGAATAGGCCACTTCATTTAACCCCTGTTGAATAATTATATTGACAGTATAATTATCTCTGTACATAATCTGTAAATTCACAAAATCTCATTTACCCTTAATATACTATAGATCAATTTTATTGATACTTTATCTCATATTGTAGACTAGATTAATTAATAAAATATACACCGACGAAAATAGAATCTTATTACCAATAAAAGTACAATTCTTAAACTATGAAATAACATTTTGAAGTTGGACAATTTTAAATTTGTTAAACTTAATATTATAAATACAGAAGGAAAAAAAAAAAATTTAACTACTGTCAGATATTGTTTGTGTTTATTAAAATATCAACAAGGAGAATGCCCTGTACTAGGGACATTAGTCTAAATATACAAAAAGTAGTTGATTCGTTGGAAACTAGGTGAGCTTGAATCTGATTGGTTAAAAGCTAGGTGAGCTGACCTTAGTTTTATGTTTACATTACAGTGCAGATTGTAATAGCTTATGAATAGTAATGGTATGGTAGTCGGGTCACATGTTTTAGCCTTGAGGAAATTTATTTGATAATAGGAAGGGTAGAATTTATCATCTTACCTTGCATTTTTGAGGGCATGTGAAATTGATATTCTTTAAAAAAATATTTACATGACGAATGAAAGAAGATAATTGTATTCTTGATTTTTTAATTTCTTATAATGGTTCAATTGTGGATATCAGAAAGACACAGGACCCATATTTATGATTGTAGACAGGATAGCGACCTCCCCGGGGATGCAATTATTACATAATAGACTGGGTTGTTAGGTAAAAATAGTGGCAAATAAAAATGAAATAATAATTTCTCTTGAAACCTATCAATACAGTTAAAGATAGAAATGTTGGAATTATTTTAGTCAAAAGAATTTAAGGATTAGTATTTATCATTTCAGAACTTTAACCCTCATGGCAAGATGCCATTTTGTACTGGTGAAACATCTTGAATTACTCCAAGATGTTGATCATTAAATAAAATTGGCTATCTTGTATTTATCATGCTTTTCCAAAACATGCATGACATAAGGTCAATTGACACTAGACCCCTCTTCTAAATGATTGAAATCTATCCTTTCGCATTTAAAATAATATCTTGGTGTACTGTGGATTCATTTATTTTCGTGGGTACCAATTTTCGTGGATTAAGAAAAACTTGCATATTCGTGGATATTAAATTTCGTGGTTTTGCTGAAGTCTGCATACAAACCTATAGAAAAATTATCATTCGTTGAATATTTAATTTTGTGGTTTGACTGTGCCCACAAAATCCACGAAAATTGGTATCAACGAATAATAATGAATCCACAGTAAATGAATTTAATGAAATACACCAAATCTTATCTGTTATTGATCTATTTTCTTCCTTTCTCAGTGATTTTTTTATTTTCCCCATATTTTCTGAACTAGGGAGTAAAATTAAACTAAACAACAACCCAAAGTATATCCCATAGAAGTTTGACATAACTATGATAAACAATGAGAGCCAGATGGAGGTAATATGGACCAAGTGTTTAAGAGTCCCCTGGCTACAGGTGCAGCTCTAGGATTTTGGAAAAAGGGGTGGGGGTCCCTCATTTGCCTACATGTGATCTGTTAAAATATATGAATTTATATGTGTATCTCCATTAGATAAGGGAATAGGCGTCCTGAGAATCCCCTCCCATCCCCCCTCTTAATTATGCTTCTTGGCTAAGTCAAACTGCTGGTCTATATGTATGTCTCTTCATTTTTGGCAGGTTTGATCTTGGAGTTTGACCCTTTTGCATGTCACTGTTGTATATATTACCATATTCAAATATGTTAGTCAAAATTCATGCATTGGTTGCCCTTCACCCTTTGGTGCAGAGAAGTCATTTACTGCTAGGTGAACATGACTGGATATATCATTAACCTGATCTGATTCAGGACATAAATTTTACTTACATTACGTAATAGGTCATTGATAAGTAGTAGTTCAGGATGGCAATTTGTGCTCAGGACAACACATTAACATGTAATAAATTACACATAAGGATTAGTACAAAATGTTATAGAAAACCATTTCAGTAACATTTGAAATAAAAGTCAATGGTGTGTCACTAGTATACATAAGAAAATGATATATATTGTAAATGTTAGGCTTAACACATGTACAGCCTTAACTTTAATAGACCATTCAACTGTATCAATACACAACAGTCTGGGTGGATTTTGTTTTTCCACCAGGCCACCGTGGGCATCCCACCCGTGCCCCACGCCGTGCCAACCCTAGCTATATAATCTCTTTTTTTGAAATAATAGTGATTACAAATGATTTTTATAAATTGACTGTACTTGCCAGTCTTTTGATTAAACAAAAGAAATTGCATGCCCACTCCTATGGGTGGGCAGAGTGGACAAGCTAGAAATATTGCCCACCTCATGCCCAATTCCACTGTGGACGGGTGGACAAATCAAAATCCACCTGAGCTGTAGTGTATATATATATATTGTAAATAGTATGATAAAACAAGAAGGAGATGGAGTATAATTGCTAATGAGACAACTATCTACCAAAGTTCAAATGAAGTGGATGAATGTATTATAACGTGACGGTACCCAAATTGCACCTATTAGTATTTTGACAGTTTTTTCACCTACGTTTTTTTATGATCAGGAAAAAAATGTCCATACTGTGTTTATTTTGTAGCCCTATCCTTCTTTGTCATATAGGTACACCAATTTAATTTTTAGTCCATATTGAGTCATTAAAAAATGGGTTTGAATCAACCCCCAAACTATCCATGATTCTGTAATGAGGATCAGTACCCAAATTGCATCCATGCTTAAATTTACATCATCAAAAGTCTAATAACCGAGCTTTTGTTTAATTTCTTCAAATATTTTGAACAATTGGATATTTGTCCATGCTTACTATTCATATTTTACGAAATGGTTACTTATAATATATTGTATTTGCCAATTTTAAAAAGATGACGTTTTGATGACATTGCATGGTAACGTTTTCGTACATTTTGTTTTTTTCAGTAAACAGTCCATCTGTTTTTATAAATACTGTGAATGTTTTGTGTATAACTAAATATGTTTACCTATGTTGAAAGACGGGCATAGTATCAAATCATAAAAATACAACTTGTTTAGTCTCTAGGAAATCTTATAAGACTTTTATTGCTATTTTTTTCTAAATAGGTGCAATTTGGGTACTCGGTGCAATTTGGGTACCCTCACGTTAGGCAACCATATAACTTTCAACAATGAGGAAATCTGGTACCATTTATACAGTGGGCTTTATTAGGCCCAGACATAACAAAATATGAAGCAATTCAATTGAGAAAACTAATGGCCTATTTTACATTAAACCCTAGACCTGACTAATTTTTTTTTCAAGTTCCTGTCCTTTATGCCTTCAGTTGGTATTGTATACATTTGAGCAGTTAGAAATTCTTCAAAACTTGAAAATAAACCCAATAATTTTTACAATATAAAACAACTGTAGCACATGCTTAATATTAAGGCACAGGACAATTTACATTGTGTACATGTATTTCAGATATAAAATATTTTAATTTGATATAGTGTACATGTACATGGTGTTATAATCTGTACTGAAGATAATGTTTTGAAGGTTAAGGTCACAGTAGTTGCATGTATTGAAAGATTTGGGTCATATATTTGTAATGTCAAGATATTTTTGCACAAATATATGGAAATATTAATTGAAAGATTTGGGGTCATATATTTATAATGTCAAGATATTTTTGCTCATATGTCATGTACAGTATAGTGTATGTAGAAATTGTCTATATCATTAACCAGTCATCTACTAGTAACATGATTTCACATAATGATTCCTATTAGCACCCTAGAGTCTCTTCAAACATAACTATAGGTTTGTCAAGTACTAATTGGAGAATTGTAATTGTGATGATATTGATGTTGATCCTTGTTAAATCTACTTCTCTAGAATTGCCATGTAGGAGCTATGTAAACAAATAATGCATTTAAACAGAAGGAATCAGTCCTTTAAAGAACTCATATTTAAGCAGCTTTGAAGTTTAAAAATATCATATTATTTATGTGCTTCCTGTTGTACAAAACACCTCAATAATCAATATGATATTCTTGACAAAGAAATTCTAAATATCTTAAACAGTTAAATACTGAGTCTTTTTTTTTTAACTGAATCATACATTATTAAAACTGCATATTAACTAAGCATCTGTATGATATTGAATATAGAAAAAAAGTTTGATAATAAATTTTGTAATATTCTATGATTCACTGGTCTTGAATAAAATCTTTAAAAAAACGGAAAATTTATTGGTAGAAAAAGCTTAGTAATAGTGTCGTAGTGACTTTTCATTTATAGATTATTGTATGGCTGAATAACCACGTACACAATTATATATTTATACTTTATTATGTCATTATAAAGAAATATTTACACAAAAACATGAAAAAACGTATTGAATACATGTTTAACTTCGACCCATTACAGGAAACAGTTTTAGAGCATATATATATACATGATATACAGATCTACTTTCAGTTAATTTCGAATACATTTTTAAATGCAATTTATAAAAAAACCTTTCTCATCAGGTATCTCTTAACAGTATTAACAAAAGTGCATGACGATAGAAATCATAAGTGATGAATTAGTTTATAAATATCATCATTTTGAAAACAATGGTATTTTGTTCATCCTAGCTGCTTATTATTATATAGATTCCTATCTTTTTCTATATCTTTGATCTTCATAGCCCATTTTATCTATGTATATATTATAAGGTTGGTATGTTCTCCCTCTGGCTGTGGCATTGTGAGGTAATTAGTTCTTTCATTTGATACAACAAACTCTGAAGGACAACTTTAACAACAAGTTTAAAATACATGTTTAGACATCCATTTCAAAACTAACTTCATGTGTAAACCTTGTTAAGTCTAAAAATTGGAAAATGTGTGTATGACATTTTTGAATAGAACTTCCACTATTCTCCCTCATTGTATATACTGGTAGATCAATCACAATTAAGTTCACATTGTTAGGATTTTAAAAAATCTCATCAACATACCCGTACACATAATTTTTTGAAGATGATGGAAATGTAGACTTTTGATGCCAACATTAAACATAAAAAACAAATAGTGAGCTATATCAACCTTCTCTGTTCTATTTCATATGGCCCTCATTGGCAATCATACCACATCTATTAATTCCTATATTTACATTGTTAACCTACAGTTTGTGAATATTATTGTGGTATATCTTACATTCTAACATGACGTCCTTCAAACGCTTTGAGTACACACCCGTGGTAAAATATGAATATATTGGATTGGCTGTTCCGATCGTACTCCCACGTCATATGTTTTTTTTATGAATGAAGTACCCGACGTCATAGAATGATGACGTTATAATTTAAGCATTTTACGGGAAAAATACACGCTTATGATACCGAAAATCATCACAACAAGGAAACGTAAACAAACGATGCTAAATTGTGGTATAAGCCCATTTTTTTCATATACATAGAAAACATATAAGTAAGAATATCATTAAAATTCATCCAAATCTATCTAAATATGTTTTGTGAATAGTTTGAGCATGTCACTTATTCTGTTTGCTCCGTTCTTTTACGCCAATCTAAAAGTGCGTTAATTCATGGGAACGGCAAATAATGGCCTCCATCTAGAGCGCTTCGATAAAAAAAAAATGCCGTATTTGTCCTATTAGAATCGAAATAATTCATGGGGGCTTGAATATATCTAGATTTTACCACGGGTTGTCCCTTTATGCCGATATTTTACCCCTCGCTATCGCTCAGGGTAAAATATTTGTCATAAAGGGCCAGCCCGTGGTAAAATTACGATATATTCAAGCCCCCATGAATTATTTCTTAAATGAAAAGTAGGTCACCATGACCTACGTACAATGTACATATAAGGATACAATGGAAGTAATTGATGAACATTTAAAAAAAACCTATAATATATATAGATAGCAATGATCTACTGAGTTATTGCCCATGAAGAACAATATTTTGCCAAATGTAGTATAATAGCATAATACTTTTGTTCTGTTTGCTAGATATTAAATTTATGTTATTTTGTCTTAATCACTCGTATAGAAATACATGTTCACAAAATTTCTTTATCCAGGTCATAAGGTTTTCTTATTTATTTCAGCTTCAAGACTTGGTAGAAGGCCAAAGAGAATGAAGGACCCAGGAAGTCGGGACTCTAAGCCTACTACAAATTTACCAATTGCTCCATATCCCTCCTCTCAAGACTTAAATAAGCTACGCATGGCTGAACTGCAGGGAATATTACAACAGAGTGGCTCACTTAAGCCAGAGATGATGGAAGCTTTCTTGAGTGCGGCACAAGTAAGCTTTAGAGAGCATCAGAGAAATCATAATAACCAAAACAATACAAGTAACGGTACAGTTAAGCTACCAGGACAAAGACAAGGTAACGATTCTGGGTATTCCAGTCTAAGTAGTCCGTCAAGTAATAAAAGTTCATCGCCTCCTCAGGATAATCAACACCAGTTAATTGATGGTGAAAATATCATGGAAGACTGTAAAACATCGTTGAATATAGACCCACTTATGATGGGCATGCGCATTCCTCATTCTGCTAATTATTCTCCCATAGAAATAAAGGCGGAGCCAACAGATGAAATAAGGTCTTGTGCGAAATCAGGATCCCATAACCCGGTCATGGACTTTTGCCCTCAAGATTTAGATGTTGATGTTTTTAATCAAAATAGTTTGCCTGATATACAGGAATCAAGATTTGAAAGTGATTATGTTGACCGATTCAGTCCAGACCAGCATATTATCAGTGAGCATCCGATTATGTATACAGAACAAAGAGATGAAGGAATGGACAGCCCTACGCACGTAGAGGAAATGTATGATGACAATACATTCTCAATTGATATAAACAAAATCATGGCAGAGGTGGTCAAGAGACCATCTGATATTCGAAAAAACCTACTGGATCAAGTTACAGAAGAGGTGGTCAATGCACACTTCAAAACATGTAAACCAACATACCAAAATGTACGAGAGGCCAACATGAGGCTAGAAAAGTTAAAGGCACAGAACATGCTGGTAAGTTGTATGCTAGTTCTTATTTGCTGAGTCTTTTTTTGTTCAGTAATGGCCTGATCATGTTCATACTTGCACATGTGGATGAGGCCATTGTATCCTAGTGCTGTTTAACAAATGATTGTATGCATGGTACAGTTAAGGATGCAAGAATTTTTTACCTATTGTTTATAAGTTTCCATTGAATAATATTTTTTAGATTGACAAATGCAGTTTTGATATATATGTATAATGAAATGCCTTACTTGATTTGACAATTTATAAAGAGTTATGGAACTTTTATAATATTATACATAAGTGAATCTTACATTTTCAACATAACTCCTCTGAAACCATTTGAAATGAAAACTCTCATACATTTATAATGCAATCTTCTCTTAAAATATATATATGTTCTTGACCATAATGTCCATATTGCAAATTATTTGTAACACCTTTTTGTTCTGAATATTTTTCACAGAGTTATGGGAATTGACCTTTTTTAGATCAATTTGACTGAAGCACTCATACTTTGTACAATTTGTTTGCCATCTTGTGTAATTGACCATTGCCATTATACAATCATTATGACGTACGACAATGACATCTTTGTTCTGCCTATAGAATAACATCAATCAACTCAAAATACACTTTATCAATAAATTATTACAGTACACCCACTTTTATTCCTCCTTTGCACAGGTTCAAGGGACTTTTCACTCTGGTGTACGTATAGCAATCTTATTTGTTTTAATATATGTTGTGGTGTTGTCCCATTTATGTAAATCCACACATATTCATTCAAAGTCTCAGTTAAACTATCGAAACCAAGTAAAACCAGACTTCTCAGTCTTATCCTTAGGATGTCATGGTTACAGTTTATGAATTATATGTTGTTCCATCAACTCACCTCATGAACATGGCTGATATACATGTCTAAAACAAAAACATGGTGGTACAATATAATCATATGATACCTTAAAAATTTAGACCAACAGAGAAGTTTTCAGATCTATTAAACATTATTTGAAAGTGAAATTCCCATCTTGCATGTCTTGATGTTTCTTTGGTAGCTAGGGTTTCCAAATTAGCTTTTAGTACTTAAGGTGATATTTTGGCTGTTCATGATAAGTTGGCTGGTAAATTTGGAACATGTACCCAGTGGCGGATCCAGAAATTTTTATAAATGGGGACCTACTGACTGCCTAATAGGCCCGCTCCAGTCACACTTCAGTGATTCACTATATAAGCAACCAAATTAACCCCCCCCCTTCCATTTAAATCGGCCTCTGGTACCTACATTTGTATGTTGTATAATGATGATCCGACTCCTTCTAAAGTTTTCAACAGACATCATGAAAATTTTCAAGAAATTTTAAATAATTGTGCATTTATTATCATGGTTATCATGTTATGTCAAAAGCATTATTTTCTTTTTTTCAATACTTTTGAACATTAACTTAATTCCTTTTAAACAAAATTGACCAAAAGTGTAACAATAAGTGAGTGAACTCCTCCTTCAGTTTTCAGAAACCTAAAGAAATATATATATCCAGATATATAGATAACACAACAGCAGAAGTTGTGTCACTGACTATTGATTGAGTTGTCTGAATTCTATAAGAATAACAATTACTATAATCACACTACCATCAATGTACCACCTGATACAATTCCAAGTTACAGAGACTTCCATAGTTCTTAGGCAAGTCATTTACATTTTTACACTTGCACTTTTAACATTGCTGACTTGTCACAATCTTGTTGCAGCAGTGAGATACAATATTGTATCAACTATCATTTGAATAGCTATATATAATATCAAGTTAGTTAAAATATAAAAAAAAAACCTACAATTTAAGTTTTTATTTTCAACATATTTTGATCATGTTTATTTAAATAACAAAAAAATTATTAAAATTTATGAGCTGGTCAAGTTACAATTTTCAATTGTATTTTAAAACGGCTGAGGGTAAATGCCCTTAATTACTTTGTACATGTTGTATGCAATTCCAGCGGGAGCATAATCTGCCTTCTATGACCCATGGACACATTCTATGTTTGTTATGCACGGCAAACAAAAGTTCTATACCTTAGTACTACTTAACTTTTTGTGAAGTATTTTGTTAATTCTAACTGATCTAATCCTTACATTGATTTCATAATCATAAGATTAGTTCAAAGATTGAAATTAATTTGTGTTTTTCATCGTTTTTCATAAATAACAGTGAAAACTGTTGATACTCCAATTGAGATTGCAAAATTATATGATACCCGATTAGTTTTCTATTGATTACAGCTTGATTCAATACGTTACAAACAGAAAAATGTAATCACTCTTTTATCATGTTTATTGAACATACCATATTTTTTCGTTTCAAATTTTCATTTCCTATTAAATGCCTTGATTGCACTGAGAGAAACGATAAGAAGATTATTTTCCCTTTAGATTATTTATACATTTACAACCTTGAAGATAAATGGCCTCCATACAGTCATGTTTGTTTTCTTTAAATGGACATTTCATAACCAATAACCTTCACCTTTTCATTTTTCTATTGTTTATTTGGCACCTGAAAGATCATTCATAAACATCTATTGAAGCCTGTTTCATTTGAAGTGCAATAGTTACTTTTGTTCATTGTTGTACTGTTTGAAACTTTAATCTTATGTTTGTAATCATGGTTATTTTATATAATTGATGACATTGTTATTTTGCAAATGAAAGAGATTTCTCATGAAAGGTTTTAAAGAAATATCTGAAGGAAATATTTTGAAGAAATTTTTCAGGAAAGGTACTGGCAAGACTGGGTTTTGAAGTATTTTTTACAGGAAAGGTACTGGCAAGACTGGGTTTTGAAGTATTTTTTCAGGAAAGGTACTGGCAAGACTGGGTTTTGAAGTATTTTTTTCAGGAATGGTACTGGGTTTTGAAGTATTTCTCATGAAACATATTGGGGTTTGAAGTAACTTCTCATGAAAGGTACTCAGGTTTTGAAGAAATTTATTAGGAGAGCTTACTGTGACTGGGTTTTGATGAAATTTATTAGGAGAGGTACTTGGTTTTGAAGTAAAGGAGTTAAGCGAGTCCGGTAAGGACTGATTTTGGCCTCAAATTTCAGGTTCATCTGACAAAAGATTTTGACCACTTTTTAAACACTTGAGTGTCTATTTGATTTAAATTAATTAGTTTATGTGAAAGATTTTAACTGATTTAGTCATTAAAAACGATCTGAGTTGATCAGCTCAAATATGAAAAATCTACCAAATTATAATGCCGAAAAATGTCACTTTTCAGATGGTTTTTGTCAAACATGAAAGTGGCAGCATCCGTGTTCATCCTCAACCTTTATATGTTAATATGTATTATCACAAAATATAACTTTCATTTCAATATTAAGGATGAACACGAATGCAGCCACTTTCGTTTTACATGAAAACCATCTAAAATTTAACTAAAATGCTGGATTTGTGAAGATTTCACTAATTTAGCATGACTGAATGGTGCTAGTTTTTGATATATATGTCTATTGTATTGTCAAAAACAGCCCATATTTATGTAGCAGAAGCATTCTGCTGTCCAATTAATAACTTAAAGTTTACATTTCAACAATTTTGTAAAACTCCTATATTTTGGGGCCAAATAGGGGTCTTAACGGACCTACTCCTTTATCAGGAAAGGTACAGGGTTTTGAAAAAGAATTCACAGGAAAGCCTAAAATTATTGTGTTTTGATGAAATTTCTCACAAAAAGTACTGGGATAACAGAAATTCTTCAGCATGCTTAGGGAAGGTTCTTAGTTTATTTTAAGAATGTTCTATAAATTATTGAACACTTTCCAAAAAGTTTGTGTAGTATCATTTCTTTTTCCCATATAAATTTATAGCCCATAAAAAAATGCTTACAAATTTCTTACAATTACTTACTTCAAATATTGACTTTTTCCATGTTCCAAAGTCATTAGAAAAATGTTTTTATCATAAAAAAAACTCATCTTTACCACATCAATTAAGATCATAGGTTGTAATAAAAGTTGTTATCTATATGACTTAGTACAAGAGGGTTAGTGCTCGAATACTTGGAAATTTGTTTGCACTGTCTGAGATCAATAATATATTATGTGAATGGATAACAAGCTTACATAATACAGAGTGCTGCTGACAATCATAGTCATCTTGTTTACTAGAGTACACTGTGACTGTGCAAATACTTTACACTTCCATTAATGTTAAAGACATTGTTAATCCAGTATGCTATTATCATGATAATGTCCACAAACTTCTTGTGGATTGAAGGGAAATTTCCCATTATTTTTTTATTTTAGAGATTTTCCTTTTATGCATTCATTGATTCTATCTACCACTTAGCATCTTTGGTTTTGACCAGCATAAATATGTATATAGCCAATGGTAAGGGTAGATTTAGTAACCACTCTTCTTTGTTGGTCCATTGGACCATTAACAAACCAAATAAGAGAGTGACCATTAACAAAAAAGGGAACCTCAGTAGTTTATGTCATCCTTATTAACTGTTTTCATTGACATTAATATATATGCACAGGGCTTTTGCAAAAGATTTAATATGTGCACATACCCGTAGCCAGGGGGGTTCGGGGGGTTCGGACGAACTCCCCCCTTGAAAACAAATAAGCACTGTTAAAGTCAATGTTCTGTTCAAATTGTGACTGTTAAAGTCGAGTTTGTGAGTCCAACGAACTCCCCTTTGGAAATTCCTGGCTACCGGCCTGTGTGCACCTCCACTTTTAGACAGATTTTAATAATTTTTACGAAGGTATCCCATCTATATCATTTATGGTTATAAAATCAGTAACTGTTGCAGATCACTAAAACCAGGCTGTTTGTTTTCTCTTTTGAAATTTTTGACATTTTTGTAATATTTGAGCCTTATTTATGTTGACTATGTGTTATGGGTTTTGCTCTTTGTTAAAGGTCATTCAATGACCTATAGTTGTTTACATCTTTGTTGATCTCAGGTGGCTATTCTCTCCCTGACAATCATACTATTTCTCCTTATTTTAATACTAATGTCTACTGAATGATCGTAAACAATCCACAGGATACTTACTTATAATGTCAATGTCTGAATGGCTCAAAACAATAAAAAAAATTGTGAATGAACTCAAATAACAAATACCTGGGCATCAACAGCATAATCTCAATACAAGACAACCACTTGGAACATTCCTGACTGTGTGACTGGGTTTGACTCAAGTTTAAGCTTACCCATGTTTGTTGACATTGGCAAAAGACTGGTAAAAATGGTTTTGATCAGGTAAAAGAATGTCATGAATGTTAAAAGACTAGATGCCCAATATAAATTTTCAGGGTCCTGATGTTGACCCTCCCCCCTTTTTGTGGACAATCATTGCCATTTCAATGGGGATTTCTTCTTTTTAGTTATTGCCCTTTGACAATGTTTGGTGAAGATATTTGAAAAAAATCAGCATTTTTTCATGTTTTGTTGAAACCCGGTGTTTAATATAATTTTTGTTTCACCTCATATCAACATCAGAGTAATTTGATTAATCTTCATTCATTACAGCCTGACTTCAGTAAAATGAAGATTGACCCATCAAAGATGTGGGAACAGTTTGTACAGAACATGGTACCAGAAATAACTATGGTTGTCAAGTTTTGTAAGAAGATACCAGGTAAGTAACCATGGCATGGTAATATTTACATCAATATATATCATGTATATATACAACAATGATATATATGTTAAGTTAGTATTGTTCAATAAATATATAGTTATGCAAGTGGGACAAGTATAAAATTTTCGCAATGGGAATTTAAAATATCTGCTTAATGTATTCATGGGTCAAAAATTTATATAAAATTTCATAGTAGTTCTTCCTCAGGCCATGGTTGATCTTTGTTGGATTTTCCTATATCTTTGGTCCCTTTTCTCATCACTTGGCATCACAGTCGTCTGTCGTCGGGCGTCCGTCGTTCGTTGTCTGTTAACTTTTACAAAAATTTTCTCCTCTGAAACTACTGGGCCAAATTTAACCAAACTTGTCCACAATCATCATTGGGTTATCTAGTTTAAAAAAATGTGTGGTGTTACCCTGCCAACCAACTAAGATGGCCACCATGGCTAAGAATAGAAAATAGGGGTTAAATGTATATTTTGGCTTATAACTCTGAAACCAAAGCATTTAAAGCAAATCTGACATGGGAAAAATTGTCTATAGGTCAAGATCTATCTGCCCTGACAAATCGGACAACTTGTTATTGGGTTGCTGTCCGATAAACTGTAAACAGCAATAATGTTCATCAAAGTAAGATCTACAAATACGTCAACATGACTTAAATTGTCAGTTCACCCATTAAGGAGTTATTGCTATATACATGTAGTCAATTTTTTCATCATGGTCACCAAAACACAATTTTGTCATGAATTTATCTGTGTCCATTGTTTAATATGTGCATAGATCAAGGTGAATGACACAGGCTCTTGAGACCCTCTAGTTGATTATATATAGCACTTCAACTGTTTCATTTCTTATACATCTTTGGCTCTCAAATATTAGTCTTTGATCATGAGCATTATATCATGAAGAAAGAAAATCAGGATTTAAGTACTTTGAGTGCATGTACAGTGGTATCTAAAAAATAAAAAACACGTAAATTTATTATCATGTTGTTCAGTCTGGATTTCTATGCTGTGATTTGTGTACTGTTTTTGTCTTTTTCTTTTATAGCCTTGGGGGTGTCAGTTTATTTTCGAATTATGAGTTCGAATGAAGTGTCCCTTTGGGATCTTTCACCTTTCTTTTTCATAGAACAGTTAATTTATTGTGATTGAAGTCAGACTATGATATTGTTTTGTATATAATCATTGATCATAAATCTTCTCCTGATATTGTAACATTATATATTATTATTGAAAGGGCACATTACACTTGTTATAGGGTGTGTCTACTATGTATTTTTTATCATCTTTATTATATATTGTCAGGGGTTGCTTAAGAATTGGATGGCTATGTTTACAAACAGCTGCATAGATTTATGTTTTTTACTATTTGTCAATTCAAGTGCAAATAATTTATCTTGAAAAGTGAATTTTAATCTACCAGTTAGATGTATTTTTGTGGTGAATAGTTGTTATCAAGTCAGCCAGCATTTCAGGACTTTCAGTTGACCTTTGATATTGCTTCAAGTTTAAGTGCACCTTACACACAAATATATACTAAAACATGAAATTGCGATTTTAAAATTAATACATCATGTTTATTGAAAAATAAACCTATTTTCAATCCACTTTTTTTCTGTTTTTGTTGACAGATGTTGTCAGATACAAACAGAAATAGACATGACATATTATAAAAAGAATACATGACCATGTTCTACTACATGATCAAAGACAAATATATAAATTATCATTTTCTATTGATATCATTCACCACATATTTCTTCATTCATTTTCTTCAAAACAATTTGGATATAAAATGATTTCATTAGATAAACTGTTTCAATGAACTCTACAGAAAAGGTCATTTGTCTTCTGAATTTTCAACAACTGATGAATATTATGAGGCATTGTGCAAAATACAAACAAAATAACACATTGGTGTTTAACAATTTTAACTTGACTGTTTTAATTTTTCATATGTCTAGTGTGACCTTTAGGTTGGAATATATGTTCCATTATAACCTTTAAATTACATGTGTTCAAATAAGTTACTTTTAGGTAACATTTGACTTCACATATTTTCTTTGGTTACCTCTAATTTGATATATGTACATGTACCACAGTTACCTTTGAGTCAACATATATTCCTCAGTTACCTTTTGTTTATATATATTTTTTTTAACATGAAGTTACTTATGAATTAAGATTCATTCATTGATAACCATTTCAGACTTAACACATATTCCTCAGTTACTCTTGACTTGACATATAGGTTCCTCAGTTATTCTTGACTTGACATATAAGTTCCTCAGTTACCCTTGGCTTGACATAAGTTCCTCAGTTACCCTTGGCTTGACATATAAGTTCCTCAGTTACCCTTGGCTTGACATATAGGTTTTTCAGTTACCCTTGACTTGACATATAGGTTCCTCAGTTACCTTTACTCTTTACATATAGGTTCCTCATAAACCCTTGACTTTACACATGTTCTACAGTTTTTTTTTTAATTAAACAGATGTTCCTCAGTAGCTTAATTGGCACTAAGTTTTATTATTACCTTTTATTATAAATATAGTTGAACATGCTGAGTATTTAATATTAAAACCATAATGTGTAAATAATGAGAAACAATACCTGTGATAGAAATCAATAGTCATTTCTATGCAGCAACACAAATATGATTTATTAGTGGACAGGGATCTTAGGATGTTTTGTTCAGCTGTAGAAGGCTGTGTGGGCAGGTGTAGATTGAAAAAAATGTCTTGCAAAGGCCATTAGATAGATAAAAGAAGATGTGGTATGAGTGCAAATGAGACAACTCTCCATCTAAGTAAATGTCAATACATTTGATTCACATTTTATGTAAAATTTTGATCAAGTTAAAAAAAAAAAAGGTGAAACCTTTCATTTTAGATTAAAGTTTAAGGTTCCTAAAAAAATGGAAATTATCACCTTTTAAATGTTTGTTTCGCTAATGGCTACTTCCTGACTTGAACAAATGGTCAGTTTTAAGGCCACCCATATATGAGGTGCCATAGAAGTATTTCTAATACATAATCATTTTATCTTTACTCTTGTTCTAAAAATCATATGTACTGAAATAGAGCAGTTATGTTTGATAAAACGGGAATGGTATCAAATTCATTATTCTAGATTCTCCAGATGCAGAAACACTTCATGTTCCATAGTTAAACTGACAATTGCAGTTTTTTTTCCTAACATCAAATATTAATAGAGACCTTAATTATCAATGTTTGAATATGAATTGCAGTTCTTATCAGAACTTGTGACAAAGGAGTTTAGTGGAAGGATCAGCATCAAGATGTAGACATTTTTTAAATTTTAATTTTTATATGAATCCAATTTTGATGAGTACTCAATGGAGCCTCTTGTTTAGTTATACAAGGTTTTGATTTACTGTTTTGTATTTTTCAGGTTTCAATGAGATCTGTCAGGAGGACGAGATCAATTTGATAAAGCAAGGGTCATTTGATTTACTGTGTTTTGTATTTTTTCAGGTTTCAATGAGATCTGTCAGGAGGACCAGATCAATTTGATAAAGCAAGTGTCATTTGATTTACTGTGTTTTGTATTTTTCAGGTTTCAATGAGATCTGTCAGGAGGACCAGATCAATTTGATAAAGCAAGGGTCATTTGAAGTGATGCTGGTCAGAATGTGTAACTTAGTGGACACAGAGAAAGAGGAGATGTTCGACCCAGATATGAAAATGAAATGTCCAAAGTATGTTAAAGGAAAAGGATTACTAGAGTCCGATATTATGTGATGTTTAAATTATTGCTGTGAAAATTGTGATGGGATTTGTTTCACAATAATAAGAATTTCATTTTAAAATCTGATAGTATTTTAAACGACATCATAAAATCCCAATCATTAATTTCGCTCATTATTATTTTTTTTCAACTTTCCAACAATTTGAAAATAAGTGCACATTCTGAATTTACATTATTTTTTGGATTTATATCTTTTTTAACTAACTACTTATTTTTTATAACAAAACATTTGGAAACATATCCTTTTTATCACTGGTCATGAGTGTTCTCACAAAATCAACAAAAACAGGTCCAAGGAATAATAATGAATCCACAGTCTATGGTATAGACACTTTTCACATTATGAAGAGTATGTTCATCACTAGATAGGTATAATTTATGTGTTGATGGGTTCATGTCACATTAATGAATAAACCCACATCTCCTTCTATTTATGTTTTTTATTGAAAATTTACTTCACTGATTGTGAAGTACAATGTTAAATGATAATTATATAATCCAAATATAAGTTCATATAACCATTAATGCAAAGATTGTATTTGTGTTAAATGTTAATTCTTTTTTAGTACATTTTTATAAGGGATTTATTAATTATAAGGGAAAATAAGTATTTATTTTATTGAAGTTGATGGCTTTGCTGTAATGATATTGAAATAAGTTGAAATGAAACTTTACAAATTGAACAAAATAATAATACCATAATAAAAATGACACTGCAAGAAATATCATGTTGACACATATGTGTGACCCAATAATTTAGACGTACGGTATAGCAATTGATGCATAAAATGTTATATTATCAATAAATATTAACCAAGTAATATTTACTTCCAAGAAACCTTGATGAAAATGCACAATCCAATGTATTAAGATGTTGATCAATATTTTTCTATTAAGAAATAAGATATCTTTGTCATTAATCAAAGTCCTGCCACATATAAATATCCTCCCACAATACTTATCTCAGTATGATGTCTATTTCTCAAATTATGGCAGTCATGTTTTCTCTGAGTTATTATTGTTTTTGTTTTGAACATAGTGAAACCTACCTCAAAATTTATCAATCTGAGTTATGTTCAAGCAATATTACACATGCTGTGTTGACGTTTCTTTAAAATTCATTTGATATGCAACCTCTAATTATAACAGTATTGTAATTAGCAAGATTAGTACTGTTTAGATTTCAATACCAAGATTGATTTTTTTTTTCATTCAGTAATTTCTTTAGAAAAGTATAACAAAAACACCAAAGTCTATCAGTATATATTGAAAAAGGGGAAGTTTATGAAATGTCGTAAACATTATCAATCAACAGAATAAATAAAAAAACAACTTCCTGATTTGGGACCGACATAGAAGTGGTGGGTACATGAGGGTTGTTTTCCATTCATTTGATGTGTTTGATCTTTAGATTTTGTCATATGATAATGGACTTTCCAATTAGCAGTTTCCTTGTTTTTTTCCTTGTTTTTTTGTTTTTGTTTTTGTTTTTAGTTTTATTTTCTAATACCCAGTTCACTCTATATAAAATCTCCAACATGTATGACATTTCTTTATAGTTCTATTTATATATTAATAAAATAAGGTGAGCAACCAAAACAGACAATAATAGGGGTTATTGTGACAACAATTGGGATTCAGCAGCTGAAATCACAACTCACTAACAGTTTGAAACAAGCAAATAAATAAATATTACAAAGATAACAACAATTCTGAATTCAAATACGCTGCCCAACATGTTGTCCAGTTAGTGGTCATATAAAGCAACAAATCAATAATTCACAGCTGACCATAACAGTAAAAGTATAATGAAGTCCGTCTCAAATTGACATAGTAGTGGCTTGCTGAAATTTTGTAAACCTTACACATGGTTGACTAAATAAAATGACAGATATATAAAAAAACTCTAAAAATGTACATTAGGT
This sequence comes from Mytilus trossulus, assembly GCF_036588685.1. Lineage (NCBI taxonomy): Eukaryota > Metazoa > Mollusca > Bivalvia > Mytilida > Mytilidae > Mytilus > Mytilus trossulus. The sequence continues at coordinate 55,310,024 of NC_086373.1, forward strand.
TTGATTAAAAAAAAAACTGGTTGGAAATCCTTAAAATCCATTCAAAAGATACTGTTGTGATACATGCAAATTAAGGGTCAATCATTTCCCATAGTTGTAGGTTTTTGAAAGTGGCATATTTTTTTTGTAATGTCATTGAAAATAAGTTAAATAATATAAATAAAGTATGAAAACATTTTACTATGTACTATTTTTCTGCTTACAGGGCAGTTGTTCTTGGAATGCCAATGGGGACATTTCTGGTGGAGTTCTTTAAAGTAGCCAAAGCCTTCAATCCTTTACAGTTAACAGATGGAGAAATAGGGATCTTCACAGCGACACTTATCATTTGTCCAGGTAACACAAAATACAGAACTCTATTTTTGCTATATCATGTTATATGAATCAAATAACAACAACACTTTCTTGAGGGGGCCTCGGTGGCCGAGTGGTCTAAGTAGTTACTACTGTAATCACTAGCCAGTCAGCACTGAGGTTGTGAGTTAGAACCCTGCTCGTGTGGGTGCACTAGACTCCAATCTTAATTCACTAGAAGGTCATGGTTTTCTCCAGGCAATCCACCTTCCTCCACCAATACAAACTGACCGCAATGAAATAGCCCAAAAGTGGTGCTTAAAACATCAAAAATCAAATCACCATTTTCTTGATAAATTCTTATTATTTTTTGAAAATATTAAAAGAATAAAAAAGAAAAAAAACCCAATGAAGTTCATATATATCCTTCTTTTACATAGAAAATAAATGGCAGATATATGTAAATAATGATTCAAGAAAAATGCATAAATTTATAAATACACATTTTGAAAAATATAATTTTCTAGTATAAGGGAGATAATTCAAACATTTATTGATAACTTATGTTGGAAAAATACTCAAAATAGTTTCCAATGTATTATAAGATAATGTTGTAAACCTAGAAATCTTTGTTGTTGATAGTTCCCATGTTTTACTCAAAAAAAAGAAAAAAGTATATACTTACATGTATTGTTTATTTTTAGATCGAAAAAGTATTATAAACTCAGTAGCTATAATGAAGTTACAGTTGCTGTTAATGCAGGCTTTGTATGTACTGATCAAGAAAAATCATAGTGGTAAGTTAAATCAAACAGAAATTATACAAAGTTACTAATATAAAAAAGAAGATGTGGTATGATTGCCAATGAGACAACTATCCACAAAAGACCAAAATGACACAAACATTAACAACTATAGGTCATCGTACGACCTTCAACAATGAGCAAAGCCCATACCGCATAGTCAAGATTGTTAGGATGTTTAATCCTTTTTTCAGTTATTTATTCAAGAATGTAACATATAACCACGATAACCAAGTAGTAAAAGTTGAAATATGAATTCGAAAATTTGACTGTGGTAGCACCAGAATTCAGCTTGATTCAACTGAATTTAATTTAAAAACTATAAATCTAGTGTATGTATATAGAAATAAGGAGATGTGGTATGATTGTCAATAAGACAACTATCCAACAAAGTTCAAATAAAGTAACAAACTACTTTAATAAAATAGATATTTGGTGAAGCAAAAAATTATGGAAGGATTATTTGTCATGATATCAACCATCTTATGCCACCAGTAATATTTCATTTTGGGGCAATCCCAAAATTAGTAAAATGCCTAGTAGTCTTTTAAATTAAGTTTTCAATATGGTTGTTACACACTTCTTCAAATCTTTGTAAACCTTTGATTATTTTGACATAACATCATCTTTTCTTCTTACATTTGAAGACTGGCTAAGGCATAAAAACATATTCAAAACACACCTTGCATACAACAATTTTAACTGTGCTTTTTTTTCGATTGTAAATATCAGTTTATTTCAGCACAATTGAGTAATGCAATATCATATGAAAGATTGCTGCGTATTGCAAACTTCAATATAAACTTTTGTTTTCCTGTGCTTTCAGATTATGACAGTTTATTTATAGAGCTGATGAAAAGGATTCCAATATTCAGAGGAATCAATGCTAAACATGCTAAGATGTTGAACAATATGAAAATGAACTCTCCTGAAACAATTAGCTTGTTTCCAGAGTTACACAAAGAAGTATTTCTGGAAAGTGAACTGGAATAATGCAGTGAATATTATATATTTATTAGAAACTAGTGCTATAATTTTGTCTACGCATTTATAAAGTGCGTAGAACTATGTACTACATGAAAACAATTTAGATTCTATACTAAATGTTGGATTGATATTCGGCAACAGTATAATGTGTAAAATGGGGAGTTTTTAAGGAGGAGCGTAAAAAGTGCATTATTATAGTGCTAATATTTGACACAAAAATTGTACTTATTGGATTAACATTGTTTGTGTGTCTGTTATGTGTTAACTTTATGAACAATTGTTTAAGGAGGACATTTGATGTACAATACAGTGTAACTTTGTTAACCAAACATTTGTAAAGTAAAAAAAAAAAGATGATCACTGTCACCTAAATTCATATAACATTTGTAAATAGGTCACTGTCACTAATGTTTGTTTAACAGCTACAAAATTACAGAAACACATGGGTTGATTAACAGTTTAAGGGCAGTTTTATTGATAAAATTTGTACAAATATTTTGCAGCGATCTCATATATATATATTTGTATATACCACTGATAAATAAAAGTAAAAATGACAATTGGTTAAAGGTGTCCTATGATCAAATTGCATCTGTAACAAAATAGTCATTGACTGTGTTTTGTGGACTGTTGTTCTTATGTTGAATTTTCAGTTTCGGAACCACTACTCGGTTTACATATGAGTATGACGTTTGACCCTAACAGTGGTTGTCCTGAAATCATGTTACTACTACTGCTGGTCAGTCTGATGTTAAAGGTTGTATGAATAGCTGGACACCTGTGACTAAGGAATAGTAATTTTGGGATTGATTAACAATCTTATTTAAATATGCCATATCATTTATTAACTTTATAAATCAACAAAATACATTAATATGTTACCTTATTGATAAGGTGTATAGTACTTGCAGTAATGTTATTTTTATAGAATTTTTTAAATTATTGAAAATCATTGTTTACCCTTCAAAGCTGAATTGACACATTGTACATTCTCTTGTCATCTTGTGTAGTGGTCATCAGTGTCACTTTGGTTTTTTTTAACTGCAACTTCTTGAAAAAAGCTTTACATAATTGAGCCAAAATTGCTCTGTTTTTTTCTATGGAACATGAAATAAATTTTCAGTCTGAATGAATTTTAGAGGTTCCAATACCACAACATGGACCTTTTGTCTAATGACATTATTTTTGAGCGGTAGGAGATGCAGATTTGTCTTGGAAAACTGACATTATAACCAGCATTTCTACCTTGTTCTCTGTTTTAATTTTTTTTCTCAGCTGTGAAATCATACTGTATCACCTCAGTGCCTAAATAATGTTTATGATGATATTTCTAATTGTATTGATTCTTATGTGTATTGGAAAATTGTTATTTATCTGTAAACAAACTCATTCGATACAGCTTGATATAAGTAAAAAGTCAAGTCAAGTAGTTCTGTTTTGTCTAGTAATTCAATGCTGTTAATTTGTCTTAAGTACCGGCATATTGGACGGTCAGATTTAAATTGCAGTAATTATTGTAAAACACTTTCGATAACTTTGTTTTTAAAGTAAAGATGTAATAGGTTTTACAGTAATAGATGCTGTCCTTTATTGTTTTTTTTAATTTAATTTCTGATTTAATTGCCCCCCACACTTAAGGAAGCTGGCTTGTTTTAGATTTATTGTCAGTTTTTCGGAATCCTCTGGTTTTATCCATTTGAAATGCCTTGAAAAATTTTGCCCGGTGACGCCTAATTTTCTTTTTATAAATCTTTTACATGTATAATGATAAGCCATCTGTAAAAGTGCGGGAATTTCTGGCTACATTGAAGACCTGTTGGTGACCTTCTGCTGTTATTTTTTATTTTGGTCGGGTTGTTGTCTCTTTGACACATTCCCCATTTCCATTCTCAATTTTATTATAAAATTTTAATTACTTTTTAACAGTTTTTGAGATCTTCAACTTGTCAATGATAAAGCTAAGAAAAATGAAGAGAGAATATTTTCCCGCCAAAATTTCAATGGCTAATATCTTGAAAACAATTAGGTGACCTATATATTTTTTTGCTCTTTGGATTTCTTTATTAATCCCCTATCTGTATAAACTAGTGTTTTGAAAAGTTAATTACTTTGAAACTGAGAAGCAAACTCCCTTAACATTTTGTCATGAAAATAATTTCAGAATAAGGAAGATTTGATTTTTATGGTGTACAATCCTTAAAAAATTTGCAGTTCTTAAAATTTTGATGTCAGAATTTTATCAAATTTTATCATTTTGTTAGTTTAATGAGACCTCACATTGTTCTATGACAATGTACGAGACCTCACATTGTTTATGACAATGTATGAAGTGTTTTTGTGGAAATAATTTGTGATCAAATGTTATGACTACATCATAAAAATAAAATTACTATGGTATGATTTTTTCACAGTTATAGCAGTTTTATGTTAAAAGGACAATTTTCCAATTCACATGAGAAGGATGAAATTGTTATGCGTTACATCCATCATTTGTTAAAGAATGTTTTACCTAAATATACAGATTTATATAGAAATATAATTGTAATATATTAACATGAAATAATGTTGCTGTGTATTAATGATAAAATTAGTGTGTTAAATAACAAGTGTATTTGTTTTTGAAAAGTTTGATTTGTTAGTGCAATGTTTGTTTTTCTTGCATGAATGATTTACATGTATATAGGTAAAAAAAGGTTAAAACATTATGGTGAGGAAAGAATAGAAAGAACTGTTTTTTTACTATGTTTTAGTGCTTGTTATATTTTTGAATGTGTTCCAACATCAGTAGGTTTTAACTCAGTAGTCTGTGAGTCCATTATAAGGGGTCTGGATGGGGCGTCCTTTATTTCTGTATTATTTATTCTATTTTTTTGCTGTTTTTCTTTATTTTTAAAATCAATGCTTATTCTCTGAAATTTTTATGAGCATCATTTTTTTGTTATTACATGGTTTCTTTATTCTGTATATTTCTGTATTCATTATCTTATTACCAATTTTTCACAGTAATTTTATATCCTCTATTCTTTAAACCTCATCCAGTCCCCCTAGTTTGTTTCAGGATCTAGACATCACAATAGGTACACAAATAATTTGATTGTTATTTTTCTAAACACATATATTTTCTTTTTTCCCTTCTTTTTTTTTGAAAGAGGAATACTATTAAGTTATAAAGATTTTAATGCAGAGATTTTAAAAATTGAGTTCTTAATATACTTACCCAGATTTCATTTGCTTTACTTTTACTCTTTTCCAACTTATTCATTATACATTATAGAGGCATGGTGTTCTTTTAATCTGAACTATTTCTGTGATATTTAAATATTTTTTAAGAAAATATTAGATAAATTTAATGTAATGAGTATATACAAAATATATAATTATTGGAGTGTAAAATAGAACTAAAAAGTATATATAAGACAATTGTAAATAGCAATTTCATGTCAGCTTGAAAGGGATTGTTGGAAGGAAAAAATGTGAGAGGCCATTTTTTGTTGGCAGCTAGGTCCCAGGTTTGGTCATACAGATATGACTAGACGATATGTAAATACTGACTTTATTGAAATCTTAAGAACTAATGTAAGGAATGAGTTTATTGAAATCATGAAAATTAATTTTAACTATCTACACAGAAGGTAATGTTTTTAATTCTGGTAATCAAATATTTGGCAGAGAGAAAAACAAACCCTTATTAAAGTTTTTAAGAGATTTGAATTTGATTTCTTATAGAAAATTTAGGGATAATTTGATGCAAGAAGTTGTATTAACAAAAGTATATGTATTAATTTTAAATTAATTTAAAGATCACATTTTTTATGGTTGATAAAAAGAAAAACTCAGTTCAGGATAAAATCAGTGGATATTAATGAAAACCTCAATCATCATTTTTTATTTGGCCTTAAATCATGAGTATCTGAAATAAACACATTTAAAATGATTTTTGTTTTTATAGTTGTATTACAAGTTTTAAGATTACAGAATAAACAACATCCCTCGACTAACATCTCTCTCTCTCTCTCATTCCAACAATCTGTAAAATGAGATCTGGAATAGCACAAATAACCATCTAATATTAGATTTCAAAGAAAAGACCAGTCATTAAATTTTATTAAGTTGAAAATGCATGTAAATTTCTAAATTATTTAAATAATATTACATTAAATCCCAGTTATGTTTTAAAAATAAGTTCTGCATGGTTTGGTGCAGCCTTAATGAGGTCTATTATCATTATGAAAAATCAAATGTTACTTTCAAGTTAAAGCTTTATTAAAGTTAATCAGGTACCCCTCTCAGGAGATTTCCAATAACGATTGCTGAAACATATTTTCATACATTCATACATACATACACATATATATATATTCATCTTTTACAATTATTACTTGCATTCTTATCACTGAAGTTAATGAATTTCTAATTTAGATTTATATTATAATTGAAAAACAATTGTATGTTCTTAAAGTCATGAAAGTAGGCCACCTATCTTGATTACTACTAAACATTTATTTATAATTTCAAAAACGGAGTTTTTTATGATTGTAAAGCCTTTTTAATGTAAGCTATATAAAAAACTTGGAATCATTGAAAATAATGTGTATTTAAAAAAATGTACAGAGGATTTTTTTAACAGTATAAAATAAGAAGTTAATTGAAAAAGTACAATTTTTCAACTAATTTGAAAAAAAATAATTGTGTTTCAGCATATTAATTTAAAATGGCTGATATAATGATTGTATTTTAAGGTATAAGTTTAAAAGTAACAAATTTCAAGATAACTTCTATTCCTTATATGAATATTTCCTGTAACAATAGGATACCAAAGCCCGGTGTAATCACAAAGTTCCTTTATTTTATTGTTCGTATATATATATGTGATAAAGACTTTTATTGTTTATTTTAAATGTCTGAACTAGAAGAAGAAAAACATCATAAATTATATATTGTAGTGTTTTACTAATTTGTTTCCATTAGGTGTTCTGACTCTCCCCTAAACATGATCTCATTTAGTTAATACAAGATTCATTTTCCCATTTCTAAAAAAAAGTATGAAAAACATTCATAACACCTTAAACAAACTTATGGTACATAGAGGAAAGGGTTAAACTAATTCTATTTAATAAAACTAGCCTTTATCATATTTATATAAAAACCTTGTACACAAATATATATTTCATTTCTGTAAAAAAAAAAAAAATTAGAAGCTGTATGATTGCCAATGTGTCATAGATGCACAATTTAACTTTGACAAATTTTCTTGTCTGTTGCATCACAGAAATATATATTTGTAGACAATGTGCCACTATATTTTCTGATAAAGGTTTATATATTATTGTATATAATGAGGGTCTCACAATTAATTGCAGTCAGTATATAATGAAAGGGAAACAACCTCATAACACTACAATTTGTATGAAATTGTCAATCTATTTAGGGGTTTGAATATATTGTTTGATTTTCATTTGTGCAATTACATGTTATAATATGCTGATGTGAACTTAGAAATAAGCTATTCAAATTCTACTTGAATTTTTATATAAAACAGTCTATTAAAATGAATGTGGAGGGATAGTAATGGCAATTCTATATTTTAGAAACAGGGCATGGGTCGTTTGTGGTTATGAGTCCATTTGATGTATGCAAGATTACAAAAAGAAACATTTTTTGAGGATTTTTGTTTGAAGTCCCTTTCTCCTTCCCCATTTATTGTAAAAGAATTGCCGTCAGATAGCCAACAGTGTGTGCCTCTTCGATATATATAATGGTCATCATTGTAGATAAATTGTCACCTCACGTTGCATTTGTATTGGTATCATTTTCTTGTGTAGACTAATTTAAGTACTAACACTTTCACTTAGTTAGCAGTGCTATTCTTAGGTACAGGCTTTTACTCAGTAATTACTCAATGAGTTCGCTGTTTATAACTTGTTTTGAAAAGTTTAAAATGAGTACACTTTTATGTATCTTTTCTCAAAACATATTTGCAAAGTCCAAAATTTATTTTATATTATTTTCCTTAATTTTATAAGATGGATTTTCAAAATGAATGAAATATATAAATACAGTATTTGTAGTAGATACCTATGAGATGATTGATGGCTTATAGATATCAACATATATACAATCTGCAACTAAAAACATGTTTTTCATCCAAATGGGGATACATTTTCTGAATGAAACAGATTATCAACATATATACAATCTGCAACTAAAAACAGGTTTTTCATCCAAATGGGGATACATTTTGTGAATGAAACAGATTAAGAATAGATTAGAATAGAAATATATGTATATAATATGTAATGAAATGTTGAAGTGGTATGGTCAATTTCCCCTGTATTTATTTCAATCATTGGATCATAATCAGAAAGTTCATAATACATATAGTGACTTGGAATGTAATTGTCAATAACATTTATTGAAAGATTTTGCCAATATAAAAAAAGAAGATTTGGTATGATTGCCAATGAGACAACTATCCACAAAAAGATCAAAATGACACAAACATTAACAACTATAGTCAACAAAAAAATGTTATTGAGCACTTAACAATTTAAAACACCACTCAAAAACACAATTGATGTTTCTGGATTTATTATTTTTGAGGTAAACTGTTTTGTCAAGTTTATAAAATTTAAACATTTTTTAAAAAGACAATAAATTTCTTTCCATATTTTTTTATTTTTGTTTTGACCAAAACAGTATCACTTTATCATGTTTATCATATTTTTTGAATTAGGAAAATTGTCTTTTGTTTAGTTATTAAGGCAGTAAAAATTGATAACGTTCAGAAATATGAAAACTATATAAAATTGCTCAAACTTTGTAGATCACATTACAAATAAGCTGTGATACTGTAAATTTAATTAAAAGATTGAAAGCAATTATGGTAGACCCTTGTGTTAAATAAATAAGGAGTAATTGACCATACCTTATATTCAAAGGATGATGATAGTCACACAAGAGATAAATATTTATACACAGATACTACTGTATATATATATATATTTGATTCTCAATTCACATCAGATATAAACAACTTCAATGTATGCTTTTTTTTATTTTAACAAAAAGCTATTCACAATTGTTTTACTCAAGTTTTAGTTTATCCTTAAGTTTTAGATTTAATTTGTGCCATAAAAGCCAAATTCATTTTGTGCTTCAATTAATTGATTGCTCATTTGTATATATCATATAATATATATATATAAACATATATATAGAAATACATTTTGACTTCAAATGGTCAAGATAAGTGAATGACCTTGACAGTTGTATCAGAGGTTATTGTGTCCTGGTCAAGGTCATTATGGAATGTATTTATTTGACCTTGTATAGAGTAAACATGTATTACCATCATACTATACACAATTGTTAAATGTAATTTGTGAGAAAAATAAAATCTTTTTGTTTTGGAGTTCAGTAATATTCAGTATTCAGTAATAGGGTTTTGCCTAAAATAAAACTAGTCATTTAAGAAATATATAAATTAATTTAAGAGAGGGACGAAAGATACCAGAGGGACAGTCAAGGTAGTAAATTGAAAGTAAATTGTGAAAAACCATGGCTAAAAATAAAAAGACAAACAGACACATAATAGTACAGAAGACACAATAAAGAAAACTAAAGACTAAGCAACACGAACCCTACCAAATATTAGGTCCTAGACCACAATTATCGTTCCTTGATTTTCGTTGTTCATGAATATAGTCTCTAGTGTTGACAGTGGGTTACTTGCCATTAATTTTTATAACCCTTCCAAATTTATTTCTCCATGTTTAATGCCTTAAATTGCAAGTAGGGGGGTGAAATTACACTGTAAAAAAATTTGGGTCCAGAATTTTAAAGGAAAGTAGTGATGTGGTCCAGCTGAAAAGGTTGAAAATTAGCACTTCGGAAGTTGTCAAAAGATTTCAAGACGCCCTAAACATAAAATTGTCCATATTTTGAGTTCGAGTCGATGAAGTTTTCTATAATTTTGATATAATTTGTCCCAAAAGTAGTACAACACACTGTAAAAGTTTCTTTGAGAAAGCGCGGTGGGATTTTTAAAAATTTTCATTTACTGTCTAAAAGAAATGCACTACGAAATAATTGTGGTCTCGGACCTAACTGGGGGTGATCTCCGGTGCAGAGAGGAAAAAAGGACAAAAAAGATTATTGAGGCAACAAGTCGAGAATACAAATAAACTCATCATAGATACCAGGACTAAATTAAGTATACGCCAGACGCGCGTTTCGTCTGCAAAAGACTCATCAGTGACTCGAGAATCTCAAAACAGTTAAAAAGGCCAAATAAAGTACGAAGTTGAAGAGCATTGAGGACCAAAATTCCTAAAAGTATTGCCAAATACAGCTAAGGTTTATCTATGCCTGAGGTAGAAAAGCCTTAGTATTTCAAAAAATCAAAAATTTGTAAACAGTAAATTTATAAATATAACAATATCAATGACAATTCATGTCAGCACAAAAAGTGCTGACTACTGGGCTTGTGATACCCTCGGGGATATAAATATCCACCAGCAGTGGCATCGACCCATGTGGTTGTAAATAAACTCATCATAGAAACCAGGACTAAATATAGTATACGCCAGACGCGCGTTTCGTCAAAAAAAGACTCATCAGTGATGCTCGAATCCAAAAAAAGTTAAAAAGGCAAAATAAAGTACGAAGTTTAAGAGCATTGAGGACCAAAATTCCTAAAAGTATTGCCAAATACAGCGAAGGTTTACAAAGCATTTGTAATAAACAATCAATTTCCTTGTGTTTGTCAAATTTCCTGGTTAGTTTTTTGGATTGCAAAAAAATGTAAAGTTCCATTTTGATTGTAATCACCGGTTGATATAAATAAGAATATTGGGTTTGTAATCCCTGAATGAATTAATAGAAACGTAAGCCCTATATAAACAAAAAGGACACAAAGAATTGCCACAGCTAAGGTCAACTTTCAATGGGGTAGTTGTAACTTTACCTTATTCGGTAATTACTTTATATAAACAACAGGACATTTAAGAAAAACTATGTTATAAATCATGAAAGTACCGAATCACAGACCTATGAGCTGATTATCACCTTGGGAACATAAAAACCACCAGCAGAGGTATTGACCCAGTGTTCGTAAAAAAAAATAACAACGTTAACATTTTGAATGACAAGGAAGTATAAATATGCAGAATCATGATGGGATATGCATGTATAATTAAAAGGAATTTAAAAAACGATGAGCTAAATTCAGCTAAAGTCAACTTTGCATGAAAGAGTGGGAACTCTCTTGAGTAATTTATTTTAGTAACAATATATGGTATAAATTATGTCAGCACTGAAGTACGGACTACTGTGATGATATCCTTAGAAACAATCAGTCTACCAGTATCAATATCAAACCTGTCCTAGTGAATGATCGTAGTAACACTTTATAAATTTAGGGAACAACTCTTGATATATAGTAAGGAGATATGGTATGATAGTGAATCAGAGAAAACTATCCACCAATGAAGTGGATGTAGACAGTTCGATAACTAATACCATATAGTCGGCAATAATGGGCCCCGGCACACCAAATACAAAACAATTCAATAGAGAAAACTAACTGCTTATTTATATCACAAACCAATTTACCAAAACCAAATAGGACAGACATGAGACATTGGTTTATTACCACAACATGAGAACACAATATAAAAATCAATTGAAGAACTCAATATAAAAAAGAAAGATGATTTTACTTGAAACAGATTTTGAATTGTAAGTAACAGTTTCATCATATCGAGAAACCTCATTTTGAATAATCACCTGGCTTTCATTACCTGCTATAAAAGTACACATTTCACCAATTGGCCATCAAAACTATTTTAAAATTATTAACCAGCACTTCCTAGCAACAGTAAATGTACTGACGCTCATAATTTAGTATGTGTATGATCTCTTAAAAGGAAGTTTGATAACCTTGCCTTAATATATTTACTTGTTTGGAATTCAACATTATAAATGTAATCGAAAACAAATTTACTATCCACAGGTAAAAGTAATAAAATATAAAATCATTGTAAATATAACTCCAGTTTATTTTAGCATGGTGTATCCTGTAACGTTGTAGGGGGATAACATGAGTGATAATATATATTCTACGACAAAAGAATCTTCGAACTATGCTAGACTGTGTCGTCTTTTGTTGGATGTAGGAACAGATGTATTTCGATATGTATTCGACAACTTTGCTCCTCCAGCAGATCTAGCCAATTTTTTGTCCAAGCACGAAGCTAAACTGAAGAAAAAACCAAATCTACGTGGATACCAAAAGAAGAAACTATACCCTGACAATGGTAAACCGTTGTCTAACGATTTTGACATTTCCTTACTCTATACTTTACTTCGGGAGACGTGTAACATGGAACCACCAATGAACGGCTGGGGAAATAAAGTAGATCCCTTGGATAACAGTATTAGTGCAAACATCGAGAAAATAAGACAAATCAGAAATGATATATACGGTCACGTCCTACGTGCATGCTTACAGGAACATATATTTGAAGAGAATTGGCTTGTGTTATCTCAAGCATTAATTTCTCTTGGCGGACATAGGTATGAACAAATAATATATCGCCTGAGGTATTTGTCATTGGACCCTGACAGTGATGAAGACTACATGAGGAGATTTTCGGATTGGGTGTCGGAAGGTTCAAAACGACTAGACGCTGTAGAAGGTAATATATTTCAGATTGTTATTACATTTTCTGAAATATCAATCGTATTTTTCAATATGAAACTTAAAGCCACGTAGAAATGTAAAAAGTAAAATAACAAAAATTGAACTCTGAGGAATTTGAAATGGCAAAGTCAAAACACCAAACAAATCAAACGAGTGAATAACAACTGTCATATTCCTGACTTGGTACACAACCTTTTCTTATGTAAAATATGGTAACTCGCAGTATAAACGAAAACAATTATCACAGTTGTCATGACGCGACTGCAATCTATATATATTTATATCATACGATATCACATATCTATAGATTACATTTTTCAGGATAGATATATGCATCAATATTTTAATGTTACAAGAATATAACAAGAGTGTATAGAGATGTAAATATAAGTTATGTTTTCATTTTAGAATCAGTTGCAAACATTATGAACATTGTGACGTCTATGGCTAAGCCTGATGAGCAAGGTAGATTAATTTTATTATTTCTTTTCTTTTGACTCCTTTACCGCATGGTATTATAATTTTTTTTTCAACATAACAATTTATATAAACGCCTACTAACCTAATATGGAATATACACGGTTTCCACGCGATTGCTTTAACCAATCATGTTCCTAGAAATGTAAAGGAGGTAAGATATATTTGTTTGTCTATCTTTTAGTCATGTGTACTATTGTTTGTCTGTTTGTCTTTTTCATTTTTAGCCATGGCGTTGTCAGTTTGTTTTAGATTTACGAGTTTGACTGTCCATTTGGTATCTTTCGTCCCTTTTTTGATACATTTTTTTGTGTGCTGAAAATTGTTGTGTGGGTATAGGAAGACTTGAAGTTCATTCGATAAACTTTGGCTACAAGGTATTTTAGATATTATCCTGAAGTTTAAAAAGATAACTGCGCATGGTCTTTTAACTTCATTAAACCCCATATATATTTTTATGTAAGTATTGCATATTTATGGATACTCAGTATAGTTGTTTTAGCACAAGGAAGCAACTGTTTCACATATCAATTTAGAGGTTACATAATAGTTCATATATATTGTTGTAGACTCGGAATAAGGAAACTTGTCTATATCAGATCTTACATGCAAGGACGTATATTTGATAGATATACGTCCTTGATATTGTTTAACATTTTCCACATATCAATTTAGAGGTTACATAATAGGTCATATATATTTTTGTAGACTCGGAACAAGGAAGCTTGTCTATATCAGATCTTAAATGCAAGGACGTATATTTGATAGATATACATCCTTGATATAATTCAACATTTTAGTAAATACAGTAATTCCCAAGGAATACGAAAAGGCATTTAAGAACAAAACAAACAAAAAATATGCCCTGTATATATATGGAACAAATAAAATTGGTTTTGAAACAACATTTAAGCCATTTAAAAATATATTTATGAAGAGGCCAATTGGAACATACATGTATCCGTCGTCATCTGTGCAACAGATATTAAATAATGACAAACCAACTTATGAAGCGTCCGGAAAGTTTTCGAAGGGATGATTTCAAACCTTTTAGTAGAACCTTGATTATAAAGTTGGAGTTGCTGCAGTCTCCATATCCTACCTTGCTAGTTATTTATCAACAAACCGCTGTTTAAATTTTAGTACTTGTTTTTACAATAAATGAGAGAAAATTGAAATGTACCAATTGTTTATGAATATGTACATTACCAAATGTAAGACTTAAGACATGTCCCCCAATTCGTTATCATGTTTATCGCTTTCTTACACATAATAATTTAACGTTGTAGATTAAACATAAGAAACACACTAGTTGTCAGTGTTAACGCATTTATAGTCCGAGATGGCTCTTACGTCTTACGGTTCTTTGGTTCTTTTAAATTGGTGACTTGTTGAACCGAGAAACCCCAGAGCGCTCATGAAAATTGTCGACTCAGACTTTGAGCAGCAGTTTTTGTCTCAAAATATCATTAAATTCATTTTAAGTAGAAAATCGATGCATCATTTGATTCCTTATTAATTTTTCTCTACGAATGTAAACATTTTAGTTAGGTATTACCCTCTGTAACACACACAAATCCCTGGTAAATACGCATGCATCCTTTATGTTTTTGTTTTAAATATACTACTATAGAGCCAAGGTTATTATATTTTTTCCCGTTTCCTAGTTTTCGAAAAATCGAATTCAACATCCCTATCAAAAATGTTTTTCTCTTTTCAGAACAGCTAAAACTGATCATTGAGTTCAGGGCCAAGGAGGACTGTTGTTTTGTTGAAACACGTGCTTTTCTGGATATTGAAAACCAATTATTACGTAACGGATCTGTGTTGATCGTTGGAGATCCAGGAGAAGGAAAAACCTTCAGTGCATGGCATATTATCCTCAAATCGTTAATCAAAGGCTTCCAGTTTCATTTAGTGGATTCACCCCATGAATGGCAATCAAAATGGACCCCAACATCTAAACAGATATTTTTCGTTGATGACTGCTTTGGAAAATCGCAATTGGTCCCACAGAAAGTTGAATCCTGGCTAAAATTGCAAGATCTGTTACGCGGCTGTATCGACAAAACGCATACGTATATTATCGCAACTATTCGACGCTCAATTTATCGGGATTCGCTAGATCTTATTACAAAACTTGTTTTGTTTGGACCTTCTGTTGATATCAATGACCCATGCCGATGTTTGACTTCTAGTGAACGAGTCCAGATTTTGAAGAGTCATTTAAATAATGAAATTGATATAAATATCGAGTCCTTAATTTCAACCACATCCACACCACGATTTCCGATATCATGCCGATTGTTTGCATCAGATCAGCAATTTCGTAATCAAGGTGCCGCATTTTTTGAAAATCCAATTAATCAGCTGAAAGAAGAAATAATTATTCTTTCAAAAACAAACAATATTGCTTTCTCAAGTCTTGTTTTTTTAATGCTTTTTGATGGATGTTTAGACTGTCATCTAATGCATAGTGATTATTATGAGAAGTCTGAAGCACTTTCATCATTTCTTCCATGGATGAAATACCTTTGTTGCACTAAAACAAACAATAATAGGATATATGAAGCTACCGAAAGCATTAAACAAATAAGAAAGTTACCAAAAGTAACACGAATAGAAGATTTTAGAAACGGCATTGAACATATGCTAGGAATTTATGTCGTATATGATAATGGTCAATACAGATTCGTGCATGAGTCAATTTCTGAAACGGTTGGTGTTGTTTTGGCTGGTGAAGATATTGAATTCGTTCTTAAAAATGCTACTCACTGTTTTATCCAGCAAAGAGTTACTGTCTATTCCACATGCAATACCGATGGCTTGCGGAATGATGAGACAATGGTTGTAGTAAGGGAACCATACTTTCAAACGCTTGCTAAAAGACTAACGGATGATGTCCTCAGTGGTCAGTTGGGCACTACATTTCAAAGCCAATCCTTACGTAATATTGGATTCACAACATTTTGGTGTACATATCTTTCATCAGTAACTAGATCGAAGTATTTGAAGTTCATCAGGTGCATTGATGATAAAGGATTGTCAGTACAATATTGGGCAGCTAGAACAGGTAACGAAATTCTCCTCAAATTCTTTTTAGATGGGCAAGACCCTACAAATGATGTTTTACATGGTGCATGCTACAGTGAATCTATTGATTGCGTGCATATGGTTTTAAATCACAAGATCAACACAAATGCAACTGATAACAGCGGTTTTACGCCTTTGTTAATCTCATGTGTTACGAAAAACAGGGATATTACGCGTTTACTTCTTTCTCGCGGAGCTGATGTTAATAAAGAACATGCTGACTTTGGTACTGTTTTGCATTACGCCTGTTGGAACATAGACCTTGATTTAGTTACTATTCTCTTACAAAAGGGTGCTAAATCTAATGTTGCCACCACTGCTGGCTGGCCAAATGTTGTTTTTGATGGCAATGGAAATGATATAATAAGAATGCTAATCAAACGAGAGAAGACTCTTCGTTTGACATCAAACACAAATTGGTCGCCTTTACACCTTGCATGCGGAAAAAACAACATCGAAATAGTTAATCTTTTAATACAGTACGGCGCTAATATAAATCAGTATACAACTCAAGGTTGGACACCATTGTTTTGTGCTACAAAGAAAGGCCTTCATCATATTGTAAATATTCTTATTCAAAAAGGAGCGTCAGTGAACATGAAAGATCACTTTGGAGTTGCATGTTTACACAGAGTATGCTACGATGGATACCTGCATGTTGCACGTGCTCTTTTATCTGGCGGAGCCGACGTTAACATTCAGTCAAAGGCGCTTTACACTCCGCTTCACTGTGCTTGCGAGAACGGCCATACAGATATAGTCCATTTATTGTTGAAATGTGGCGCTGACACAAGGCTATATAGTATGAATAACAAAACACCACGTGACGTTGCAGTGAAGAAACAGCGTTTTGATATTATAACGATTATTGAGAAACATGAACAAAGATGTTGAAACTGTCGATTAAGATCATCATATCCATGTATGGCATTTTAAATCATATAATAACGACACAAAGAATGAATCTGTGAATATTTGCATTTACTGGAAGTTCTTTGCCAACCAATTAATTAAAAAAAATGCGAATCCAATACAAAATGATATAAGTATTCCTAAATACAAGAAAAATATGGTACCCTTGACAATAAATGAATGTACAGTATTTGATTTATACGATTGATTGACGTGCTCAGTTCAAAGACAATATATTTTTAAGTTTCAAAACAAATAAAATCCGAGGATAAAACGAGATAAACATAAAAAGATGTGGTAAAATTGCCGAAATGACACAACTGTCTTACAAATATCAAAGCACGTTGATATAAACTATTTAAAGTCATCGTATGGTCTTCAAAAATAGACATAACATATTTCGTAGGTGAATGCAACAAAACCCAATGGAAATAATTCAACAGATGCAACTATTGGCCTTCTTTTATAAGTGTCAGACTACCGATTAAACCACTCAAATTTCAGAACGTATATAAAAGTAGCCTTTCTCTGTCAAAAATATTGTTTTTGATGTCATTGTTTACTCAATTTTACCCACATATCTAACGAAATGAAATTGTTGGTGAAAGAGAAATATTTGTATACTATTTGGTGCAAACAGGAAAAGGTTCACGGTAGGTAAAATTTGGCCCTAAATATTTGATGTTTTAAGAAATCAAACAAAATTAAATTTCACATAAAAATACTTATGACAATATTAGTAAGTATATTTGCTGTGCACCTTCCTTTAAGTTTATGAAGTTACAACCCATTAAATAAAATTTTTTTGGATTTTAAGGTCAATTTTGGTATTTCTTTTCCATTATTTTAATTGTTTTTGACATAATTAACCTTTGCCACCAGCCACGATAAAAAAAAAAGTTTTTATATTAATGAATTCTGTATCGAAATAGGAATCTTTTGATTACAAAACCCTTTGGATCCTAGATAGCGTACAAGGTTTTCCTCCAGCTTTTAGGTGTGAAAATCGCACAAAAACATCTTATGAAAAAATGTCCACACTTGTCTTACTTTGGAGTGTATTATGTTCTTTTATATAAAAAAAAATGATTTATGTGGCATCAAGGACGTATATGTTAGTTATAGGTCCTTGGTGGCATTAAGGCGTTTGAAATACACGAAATTGACAAACCAAATTGTGACCTTTTAGGCGTTTTATGCTGCAGTTGTGCCTTAATTGAACTTGTATACGGATTTGCACTGTAAAATGAGGTCTAATGCTCTCCATTGTATACTAAATTAAGATTTCCAGAAAACCAGAGGTTTTTAAGCAGTTCGTAGCTTCCGAACGGTAGTACTTCGTTACAAGACTCTAAACACAGGTTGAAAATTGGCATGTAGAAAGGTGATACATGTATGATTTAAACATATTTTGGTTTCCGTGAAGTTAAACTTATCGTAACTTCACAGCTGTGAAAATTGAAAACCTTTGATGAATAGATTTGGTTTTTGAATAGGTGGTCTGACACCATTATGCTATAAACCATAAGCAGAAGACGAACATATATGATAGACAACAATCTCACAAAACAATTCCACGGGGTTCCGGATCTAGAGTACTCTTAGTTCCTGAAAACTAGTTTGAAGCCAAGTTCAACTAATAAATCAACCACGGCTTCCAAAACTGAAATATCAATAATAAAACTTCCTTAGTACTAGTATATATACTAAATTTAGTCCTGGAATATATGATGAGTTTATTTAACCGTATTTGGCACAACTTTTAGGAGTTTTTAGTCCTAAATGCTCTTCAACTTTGTACTTATTTGGCTTTATAGCTACTTTGATCTGAGCGTAACTGATGAGTCTGATGTAGAGAAAACGCGCGTCTGGCGTATAAAATTATAATCCTGGTACTTTTGATAACTATTCCTACAGATTTAGTTAGACGATTTCATACGCAGTTTGAAAATAAAATATGGTCTTGTTCAATGTTGAAATATAAGCATCAAAGGGAGAAGGTTTTGTACCATTAAAACGTTTAATCCCGCTGCAAATGTTTGAACCTGTCCTAAGTCAGGAATCTGATGTCGGTAGTTCTCGAGTTCTCGTTTGTTTATGTGTATTATACTTGTTTCTCGTTTCTCGTTTTTTTATATAGATTAGACCGTTGGTTTCCCATTTAAATGGTTTTACACTAGTAATTTTGGGGCCCTTTATAGCTTGTTGTTCGGTGTGAGCCAAGGCTCCGTGTTGAAGGCCGTACATTGACCTGTAATGGGTTACCTTTATAAATTATTTGGATGGAGAGTTGTCTCATTGGCACTCACACCACATCTTCTTCTATCTATCAACAGGTTGTAGGACAATTAGTGTTCATATAGTTATAGAAATATATATTTATACCTATTAAAAGTAAGTGAATCTCAATCAATGATGACAATTTGGTGAGTATGTTTGCAAATCACCTTTTTACTATCTCCATATGTGGACATTAGGGCCCTTTTGATCACAACTTCGAATCAGTTATTGGTATAAATATCTTTTAAACGTGGACCTTGATCGTTTGGACAAACATACGTTTTTTCTGTACAATATTCCTTGTATAAATTTTCTGTACATTATTCCGTCGATACGTTGTATATTTCTTTTTGAATCATCGTCAAAAGGCCTTATTCCGAAATATTATAAATTTCAATCAAACAAGGTATTGCATGTAACGCTATCGATCGTTGATCTCAACAAGTTGAAAAAACACAACGAGATGTATATAACATTTACATGTACGATTAAGACAAAATTAAACAATTTGCCAATAGGCAGATAAATTGTCACGCTGCGACAGTTTGGATATTATGTGATCAACTTGTAAACAAATTTTCTCAAGGAATGTATAAAATTCACAATTTGGATC
This sequence comes from Mytilus trossulus, assembly GCF_036588685.1. Lineage (NCBI taxonomy): Eukaryota > Metazoa > Mollusca > Bivalvia > Mytilida > Mytilidae > Mytilus > Mytilus trossulus. Next base: position 55,330,185 of record NC_086373.1, read on the forward strand.
CACCAAATTATATAACACGTAATGGTAAGCGGATTTAATTTTCTTATGTACAATAATAGTTTGTGCACATTTAGAAGTGTTCTCTTTACAAACTATTTTTATTCTAAAATTGATACCAATGAAATGAAGTATGTACAACTGCTTTTAGTGTTAAAAATAAACTTAACTTATTTTGTCTCAGTATGTATTATCTTTAAAAAAAAATATATTATGAATAAATTTATTAATGTAATACGAAATTCTTTGAAATATGTTGTGTATGAGTTATCATTTTCTACAAACTATAACTTGTAAAAAAATATTCGACAATAAAAAAATAGGTATAGAGTGTATTGATGCTTTTTTATAACAAAATTAATGCACAAATTGTGAGTGTATTTAAGTCAAGTTTTGTACAAATTAAATTTGTACAAAATTATTAAACAAATTATAATTTGTTTTTCTACTTTGTACACAAAGTGCTTGTGCAGATTACAATTTGTACAACATTTGACTTAAATACACTCATAACTTGTATATTAATTTTGATATAAAAACATCAATACACTCTATAATTATTGTTTTTCAATGGCAATACAATAAACCTTATTTACACAATACAAAAACAGTTATATATAATTTGTTTGATCACTTGAGTGAATTTTGTCAGTGGAAATCGCACAACATCGTTGCCTTTGAATCTTGCTATTTTGGTATTTTAATACATGAAAGAAAAAGACCACCACTTTTTGAAATCTTTTTAACTGATTGTTGCCTTTATCTAACTGCTTTACGTAGAAAATGTCAAACTCATAACCTGTTAATGTGATTAAATATGTGTTTCAAACAGGTTCAATTTGATTTATCGACAAATATCCTTTAACAAAATTCCTACAGCTGTTCCAATGCGGTACCAAATTTCTCTAGATTGAATATAAAATTTGAAATATTTCAAAGATCAGTTGAAACACGACCATACGGATGAATTGGTGTAAAGAAAAATTCCCCTTCACCCCTTCAGCAATTTCAGATAAATTCCGTTTCGTTTTCTTGATTAGATATACGGCTTTGTTCTGTGAACTTGAAATTAAAGATAATACCGACACAGATAAATCTGCTTCATATTTAGACCTTTTCTCGAAATGACAACTGATGGTAGGTTGAATACAAAAAAATATGACAAATATAAAAAAGAAGATGTGGTGTGATTGCCAACGAGACAACTATCCACAAAAGACCAAAATAACACAGACATTAACAATTATAGGTCACTGTACGGCCTTCAACAATGAGCAAAGCCCATACCGCATAGTCAGCTATAATAGGCCCGATAAAACAATGTATAACAATTCAAACGAGAAAACTAACGGCCTGATGTATGTAAAAAATTAACGAAAAACAAATATGTTACACATAAACAAACGAAAACCACTGAATTTACAGGCTCCTGTAAACGCGAGATTTAATTTTCCTATTGTCAACTTTCCATTTCTGTGCAGCTACATCCCAGCGGCACCAGCATATGGAGTATATGTGTCTCAATCGATACGTTACTCTAGAGGTAGCTCACAGTACATTGATTTTGTTGAACGAGGAATACTGTTTTCTCAAAAGTTGCTAAGACAGGGCTCAATCAAATTAAGGTCATCACTCAAGAAATTTTACGGTCGCCATCATGAGCTGATTGGTCATTATGACAAAAGTGTGTCAGAAATCATATCTGATATTCTTCTTCAGAAATAATAACCTTCCATCATTACCGAACCGAACAAAGAAATAACACAACAGGTGCCGTATACGGTGCAGGAAATGCTTACCCTTCCGGTACACCTGATTTCACTCCCGGTTTTAGGTGGAGTTCGTGTTGTTTCTTAATTATTATTTATAACTGTTGATGTAAACGTTCTTTGGTTTTGTGAGTCTTTGTTTACTCCTTGGCTTTGATTGTAATTGTCTTCCGTCGGCCATCATACTACCAGCATGGTCTCTTGGGCCAATTTCTATCATTCTATATCAGAACGTGGGGCTAATTTTATTAATCAGAATTGTCACTGGGGTCAATTTTCTTTAATCAGAATTACCACTGGGTCCAATTTCTATGGTACTATCAGTTTTAACTGACATGTATGCATCATTTACATTTCTTGTCTCCATCTGTGTTTTGTTGTATTTTGTAAATAAGATTTATTGTGTGGTCATTGAATCAAAATTCTATAGTGTGTTTCAATTACTGGATAGAAAGCATATAATGGTCACCTGTCTGTGGATTTCTGGGTTTTCTTATATGCCTTGTCGACGCTGACTTCAATTGTTTTTTGAATTGATGTCGGCTTTGATGGTTCCAACAGCGATGTCTGTATCTTTATTAGGTCAGATCTAGAGGAGGTCCTGTACAGCAGCTACTACTAATACAGTAGTTACCAATTTTTAACAATGACAAAATAACAATCTTTCTTTATATAGCTACTAATCACTCGAAAATTATGCTTAGATAGCCGATATCGGATCGCAATGTACAAAAATGTAAAACAACATTGTATACAATAAAATATACTTATAAAACGAGTATAAAACCACTTAAAAACGGGTTGGACAGCATCAAACGAGTCAGAAGAAAAATCGAAAATATAAATACACTATAAAGCAATTTGTCACAAAATGCACATCAGAAAAGTTCTAGTCTTATTTGCAAGTTTTACATTTCTTACTGTTAGTTACACTCTGTATATGATAATCCTCTTCGTCGACGTCTTTTGTGGTATTTTCAAATAAAGTTAATTTCAGTTATAATGCATGCCGTTTATACGTTAAGAGTATATTTCATTTTTTTTCAGTTTGTAATGCAGACCCAAAAGAACAACATGACGTAAGATAATTTTTTTAAAAATAGTATTGATTTTCATTTGTCATTACGAAGTACTAAAATGAGCTCTTTATTCTATAGTCTTATCATTTAGGTCATGACCTCTTTTCTCATTTCTTTTCTTTTCTTATATTTTACCACCCAATCTACCCTTTATATTCTCTAATTATAATCTGTGTTTTTAGATGCTGGCCAATGAAATATCCTCCAACTTATTTTAGTTCTGAAATAGTCAGATTAATGTATTCATCCATTCAATATCCGTTCTCAAAAACATTGAATAACCAACTGAGAAACCATAACAATCCGGAATTTGTCCGTCACTAGCCACATTCTTAAAGACAATTTTCCATTTTGTTTTGCCAAACATTGTAGAGGCTACTTTTTCCGGAGGTAGACATGGATAAATACCTCATTGAAGAGACAATTCCACAAGTTTGATTCACTTCTGTCCCATCATTTTGGATATTTAAGAAATACAATGTTTTGATCCATGGATGACGTCAAACAAGCGAAAGCAACTATGACAAACGTCAAAACTTCAGCTCTACCATAGTCAACTTCCCATTTCTCAAACGTTATAAGCTCTTTCTGTGCTTGTTTTGCTATGCCTGAAGTCGACACTACCCTCACAATTTATTTGACCGGCACGATTTACCTGTGTCTCTATTCACAATTGACATATTTTGCTGTCTTAGAATTTCACGTGCCATTATACATGGCATCGTCTGATCTGTACATTTACCGATTGGGTTCTTATTCCTGTTTGGATATTTTGATAGTAGACTTGCATGCGTGTTTTTTCGTGCATAGCAGGAGATGATATGTATTGGACGCAATTCGTCTCGGTCTCTCCGTTAGAGGACCGGCGATTCTTTTCGTTTTAGTTTTTATCTTGATTGTTTTTTTGTATATTTTTCGGTATTTTCATTTTGCTAATTTACTCGATTTCAAAGATTTGAACCTAGGTAAACAAATGTTGTCTCTTACATTTTTGTTTTCAAACTTCTATTAATCTATCAAATATCCAGCGAATTGACCGAACAAAGAAAAATAGGATTTAAAGAAATAATTTACCGTTCAGTCTCATATTTGCTTTTCATGTTTGTACATGTATTTGATTTGACTTTTTGACTTTTTGAATTCGATTTTTTTTCGAGAACGGTTGATTGGAACTACATTATTAATCCTGATATCTATGATATGTTTATTTAAATGTTAATGTGTATTCGAAGTTTGTTTTACAAGCGACATTCATTTTGATCAAAATTTTATTTTATTATTTCATATCGTCTCACACTATATCAAGTTGATCGAATTATTTTTTTTAGAAGGTGCACTTTATTCAAATTGAATAAGAAACTTGTATTGTGGTCTTTGTTATTTGCAGTCCTAACACTTCACCTCGTAACTACAAAATTGTTCGGGTACGTATTGTAAACGTTAAATTCTTATAGATACTCATTCCTACACAAGCGCCCCTTTTCGATGCTATTTTGCATTTATATGGAAAAAAAAGATGAGTTATGATGTTTAAAGAAGACACTATTGTTTAATAAATTGAATGACACTTTTTTCCTTTGTAATACTGGTTATTTCAAGCATTTCTGTCAAGTTTTGTCATAATCAGTTCAACAGTTTGAGAAATAGTCTAGTAAAATGAAAGACGACATCGACAGCGATGCGAGCAAAATTTCTTCGACAAAGCCAAACCAAGCACCATCAAGACAGAATATAGTGTGGACCAATAACTGATCAAATATTTATCTCATCTGCCTACAAACAGTTGAATATGATACATAAGATGGTGTTATGAAGATAAATAACACTAATGGACCTTTTTGTCTTCTTCATAAGGTCTCTTTTGGTCAATTTATACCTCTCATTTCCTCCAAATTTCCAATAAATTTAGACCAATAAACCAAAAATGGGATAACTTTCACTCACTTATGATAGAAATGTCATAAGAAATGAGTAATTGAAGTATTCAAGCAGAATGAACAATCTATATAAAAGTCTCCAAGGAGGTTTCAATAAGTCCTTACGTAAAAATTAAATTAACGCCGCGTTCCAGAGAGGGATATATAAGGCTTCTCTTTTAGTGCATAACTTGTTGTTACAGCATTACAAATAATTTCATATATTTATAATTATATCTTTAGTCAAGTATTTGCTAGGTAAATGTTCTATCATAGCAGAATATAAAAAATAAGGAGGAAAAGCTCTAAAAATGGCTTGTTCTATCAACTAAATGTTCATGGTAGAGTCCTATTTCAAGGAAATTTTCTCATAAAATCTGTTTTGGAGACTCAATCCACTCAAAATCTTGGACAGACAGACATGACACTTCGTAAACGCGTAACATTACATCTGAAACATATCTGAAATCCGAATTGTAAACAAACCACTGGTAGTGAAAATTTAGACTTTTGTGCTGCCAAGTAGAATTCATAATATAAATTTCCTCAATTCATCATAATGCTGAAAATGCAATTTAATTTTTTTTGTGGCATCACTTGGCGTTCGTCGTCTGTTATCTTTTACAAAAATCTTTTCTGAAACTACATGGCAAAATTTAACCAAACTTAAAAGGGGTGAAATGCAGTTTTTGAAACATATCTTTGAAACCAAAGCATTTAGAGCAAATCTGACAGTTTTTTTTAGTGTTTATCAGGTAAACATCTAACCGCCCTAAAATTTAAACTGAGTTAAAATTTAAATAGTGTATTTGGATTTAAAAATAGATCATTTGAGTTGGTCCATCTAACCAACATGGCCATCATGTATAAAAAAGAACATTTTTTATTATTATTATATTTTTATATATATATAAGGCCTTTAGTTTTCTCGTTTGAATTGTCTTACATTGTCATTTCGTGGCCTTTTATAGCTGACTATGCGGTATGGGTTCTTTTCGTTGTTGAAGACCGTACTATGACCTTTAGTTATCTCATTGACAATCATACCACATCATGTTTTTGTTTGTTTTAAATAACCCTAGTTTACTACAGCAGTACATGGGAAAAATAATTTCAAATGGTTACAACTTGAAAAATCATTTAAATAATGATAAGGTGTCTTCAGTTACTATTGTATGACTGCTAAAGGATGACTTGCTTTTAGTTGAACTACTGGTCTAAAAAAATTAAACCAAACTTGGCTTTACTCATTACAAGGGTATCTTATTCTAATTCAATATGATTTAAACATCAGTTGTTTTAAAGGATTTCCAAAACCACAGTAGAAGCAGGTGAGTCACATGAGCTCTTGATAGCCTCAAGTAAAAATATCTCTATATATAGATTGATATATATAAGTTTTACAATTTCAGATGCCAGATTGCGTTTTTTGGATACAAAAAAGAAATTGGAACTTTTACAACTACTGACTTCAAGTATTATAAAAAATATATGAACTTTACCAGCATCGAATTCGGTAAATCTCTGGTTTATTTGCCAAAGTCTACAGTAGAAATAATAAACAATACATCAGCTACATTTACTACTGGTGATATAATAACACTTAAAATAATTCTCCACAATGAAAAAGGTGACGTTTTAACTGGTGGTGGTGAATTTATAAACATTTGGATGTCTGAGAAAGGGAAAGGCGCAGGTTCAGCGGGGTATGTAGTAGATCATGGTAATGGTACATATATGGGAGTGATAAAAGCATTATGGAGCGGATCTCCGAATATCACAATAAAATTGGCCTTTCCGAAAGAATCCATTGGACTATTTGTAAACCATATACATAGGAATGGAATGTTGCGGCCTATATTTGGATTTTTTAAGAATGCTCGTGGTGAAACTGGTAAAGGTATATGTGGGATTCACACACTGACAAACCATGATCTCTGTGACTTTACATCATTTAATTATGGAATGCGATGGTTTTGTTCATTACCATATACACCCGGGTTTACATGTACCGACTGGTTTAGAATAGAAGGAGATACGGAAGCAGATGACCGTAACAATATCACATCGAAACTGTCCGAGACACAGAAGCTCCTCTTAAGGTAGTTATCGTTATATCTAATTGTTTTTTTTAAAGGATCTATTTCGATACATCATTGATCTTCATTTCCATAAACTAAATTATCGTAGTCGTATCTTACTTATATTCAAAGATGTTTATTTAAGTATTATAATAATCCAAATTTTTGCTACAGTACATGCAATGTTCAACATTACCGGAAAGTGTGCATAGGTGAGGCAGGTTTGTAGGCTGTAATTATTTCAATTATGAATTGTAAACTCACTCCAACTGCAATTGTTTAAATGATACATCTTTTCTTTAAACCACAAGTCCTCATGTCTTAGTAAACATTAACTACTGTTGTAGCACTTTTTATTCTATTAGACTTTTTCTTTTCTGGTATAACACTTTCCGGTAATGTTGAACATTGCATGTACTGTAGCATAAATTTGGATTGTTCCCCTTAGATTTCTTTTAATATTAAACGGATGGAAAATACCTATTTGCACATATTTGTGGTTGATTCTAAATTGACGAAAAGAAAACTGTATCATATTATGCAGTGCATACTTCAACGAGTAATTACGACTTTAAACTGCAAAATACCGTGCACAAACATTCTCGATTCATTTGGCATATATTTTAACGGACTTTTTTGTATATATCTTTTGAATAATTTCACCAGCTCAAGGCGTTGTTATTGATATTAGCAAACATCGAGTTACTACCATATTAACAATCAAACTATGTGTATCTTTGACACCATATATCACCGACCAGTCGATGGTATTTACTACGTACGCACACCAAAACCCCTGAGTGTTGTTTAATATAATAAACCCTGGTATATTCATGTCCTGAACTGTCAATATTACTCAACTGCTATTTTTTTTACTTACTCTAATCTCAGCACAATTGTGTGGTTTACTTAATGACCGTGTGTCGACTGATTTGAAACTGACCGGTAAGATTTCAGTAGGTCATATTAAAGGTCTGCTTGACTATATAGCCTGGTGTTAGTTAAATTAAGCCCTAACATAAAATCATGCATTGAGGACCCATTGGTGGCTTTCGGCTGTTATCTGCTCTTTAGTGGGGTTGTTGTCTCTTTGACTCATTCCCTATTTCCATTCTCATTAAAAAAAATTATAACTAAATGGCTGCAATTTGTCACAGTTGTACTGTTTCATAGCTGTCTCATGTTATGATATGACTAAGAGCTGACACACGTGAGCCGTGGTGTAGTGGTTAGTGCATCGGACTCTTAACACAAAGGTTCCTGGTTCGATTCCCGTTTGGGATGAAAATTTCAGGAACTCAATTTTCGGCTCTCCCTTGACACCATTTGCGAGTTTGGTCTTGAGGAAACGATGATAGTCCGTCGGAAGGGGACGATAAATGGCTGACCCGTGTTAAGAGAGAGCCACATCTCTTGCACGTTAAAGACACCCTTGTAGATTTCGAAAAAGAGTAGGCTAATGCCGCTACAAGGCAGCACTCGCACCCGCAAAGTGGAAAGGGATTAATATAAGTTGCAAAACTTGTTTCCCAATCCACTATAAATAAATATGTTTAAACTAAACTAAAACGTGTCTACTATAATTGAATTTGTTCATGTCTAAAGTATGGATCTTGGAATTCACTAGGTGTCGTTGGTTATTGTGTCAACTATATTTGTTTTTCATTAATTATGTTTTAAATAAAGCAGACGGTTGATTTTTTCCTTTAATCATATCAGTTTTTGACATGTAAAGGCCTTATCAAGTAAACGATATTGTATTGGTTTGCTAATCCTGTAAGGATATATATACTTATAGCTAAATAGGTGTCGCTTTTATCCATCTGCTTTGGTCTCTGGTTGAGCATGATCCTGTTACATTTATTTTGTTATATGTATAGATTTTATAAGTTTTGATTGGTCTGAACATATTAAGTGTGGTTATTATTTAAACGTTAATTATTTGCATAACTAACATATTGGCTAAATTTTATTCTGATGTCTTTAACGATTTCCGTAAAGGAATTTTACTGTTGTGCAGTTTAATATACAAAGATACAAAATGTTTTGTAAAAAAGGCAAAATATATGTAATGCAACGTGATTATTTGCCTTATATGATATATCAAAAACCATACAATACCCAAGGTTCCACACAGCTACTTTTGCAAATTAACTTTTCCTGTACTCAAATTATGCAGTACTGGAAATTTACTTTTAATATTTCGTACTAATTTTTTTACTTTAAAATTATGGTGATAATTAGGTACTTGTATTTTACAGTACTTACTTTGCACTAAATATTTTTGTACAGAAATAATACAAGATTATGTGTTCGAAAATCCTAACTTTAAGAGATTTGAAATACATAAATCTTACAAAATGCTAAAAATGTAACGGGTGTAACCAAACATTTGTAGTACCTAAATTTCAAGTACCAATGCAAGACAGTAAAATACAGGTACCTAAATATCACCATCATTTTGTAGTAATACAATAGTACTAAATATTAAAAGTAAATTTCCAGTACTACAAATTTTTAGTACAGAAATAGTACCTATGCAAAAGTAACTGTGTAACATGACGTCCTTCCAACGCTTTGAGTACACACCCGTGGTAAAATATGAATTTATTGCCAGGGCTGTTCCGATCGTACTACCGCGTCATATTCTTTTTATGAATTAATTGACCGACGTCATAGAACGATGACGTAAGAATATAAGCATTTTACGGGAAAATACACGCTTGTGAAACCGAAATCATCACAACAAGGAAACGTAAACAAACGATGCTAAAATGTGGTATAAATGTGATATAAGCCATTTTTTTTAAAAACATATTAGACAAATAGTAAATTATCATTTAAATTCATCCAACACTATATTAATACTTTATGGTGAACAGTTTGAGAATGTCACTAATTTAGTTTGCCCCGTTCTATTACGCCAATTTGAAAGTGCGTCTAATTTTGAAAACGGCAAATATTTGCCTCCACCTAGAGCGGCCACCCAAAATAATTGCCGTATTTGTCCTATTAGAATCGAAATAATTCATTGGGGCTTGAATATGTCGTGATTTTACCACGGGTTGTCCCTTTATGCCGACATTTGCCAACCCATGGTAAAATCACAATAATTCAAGCTCCCATGAATTATTTCTTAATGAATGAATAAAGACAAGAATATCTCATTGACAACACATTTTGAGTAGAAAAGTTGCGACAGTTTTTTTTTCAAACATAAAATCTAAATTTATTTTTACTTGCAGTTCTACCAGTAATAAAATCATCAAGGATATTAAAGTCGATGTATACGGTGGTAAGTTATTTTATAAACAATAAAAGCAGTGTTTATCTCATGCTTATTAATGGGTTACTTAAACCAGAATTAAATCAGTATTCGATATTCTGATTTGTTTAATGATTCGCGTAAAGTTGAATATATCAATTAAAATTGAGAATGGAAATGGGGAATGTGTCAAAGGGACAACAACCCGACCATAGAAAATACAACAGCAGAAGGTCACCAACAGGTCTTCAATGTAGCGAGAAATTCCCGCACCCGGAGGTGTCCTTAGATGGCCTCTAAACAAATATGTACTAGTTCAGTGATAATGAACGCCATACTAATTTCCAAATTGTACACAAGAAACTAAAATTAAAATAATACAAAACTAACAAAGGCCCGAGGCTCCTGACTTGAGACAGGCGCAGAAATGCGGCGGGGTTAAACCTGTTTATGAGATCTCAACCCTCCCCCTATACCTCTAGCCAATTTAGAAAAGTAAACGCATAACAATACGCACAGTTAAAATTCAGTTCAAGAGAAGTCCGAGTCTGATGTCAGAAGATGTAACCAAAGAAAATAAACACAATGACAATAATACATAAATAACAACAGACTACTAGCAGTTAACTAATATGCCAGCCCCAGACTTCAATTAAACTGATTGAAAGATTATGATTTCATCATAGGGATTTAGTATCATACCATCATAACATATATGAGAAGAACATAACCCATGTCATGCCAACAACTGATTTTTGAATACATATGTTTAGTTCCGATGCAAAGACCCTATGAGTGAATCAATATTAACGCCACAATATGCAATCTTTAATGACCTGACAACAGTATCGTAACTATATCCCTTCTTAATAAGTCTATTTACAGGTTTTGATAGCTTCTGAAATGAATGCTGACATTTATTTGCTTTGTAAAGAATATTTCCATAAAAAAAAATAGATGTGAAATACCTGAACGTATAAGAAGTATGCATGTTGAGCTATATTTACGAATGATGTCCTATACCGATGATACAATTTATTAAATGATTTGAATAGTTTGTGATATTAAAAACTCTGTTCTAAAAAAAAATCAGAAATACATAAATTTCTCTCGTAAAAAATCTAAAACATTGTTACATTCACGAGCGAATCGTACAAGCTGAGATATATAAACACCGTAAGATGGTGACAGGGGAACGTCACCATATAAAAATGGATAATTACCGATAGTAAATGAAAAATCATCTCTTTCATCGTAAATTTTAGTATTAAGCTTTCCGTTAGTGATATAGATATCCAGATCGAGGAAAAGGCAGTGGTCATTGTTAGTATTATCTTTATTTAAAATAAGTTTAAAAGGACATATTTCTTTAGTTTACATACTGAAGTCGATATTATTGAGAGCCAAAATATCATCCAAATATCTAAAAGTTTTATTAATTTGTTTATCAGATGTTGTTTCGATGGGTCTTTGCTGATTTTTGTCATAAATTGTAACTCATAGCAACACAAAAAACAGGTCCGCAATAAGTGGTGCACAGTAAGTCCCCATTGGAATTCCGATAACCTGACGACCTACGGAATCTCCAAAGAGAACAAAAATGTTATCTAGTAAAAATTCAAGGGCATATATAGTATCAAAACATGTCCAATTGACATATTTTTTTGTTTATTGCTACTAAAAAGTAACCTTAAACAGTTTAGGCATATATATTCAGATTCTGACTTTTAAAATGCCCATGTTATTAGATGTGTGAATTTCTTCTAAATAAGAATGTGAGGCACCTCAACATCAATCTAAAAATGCTTAAAATAAGTATACAAAAAAAACCAAGATAAACCGTCTAGAAACAATTTGTCCAATTGTTGTAGCTGTAGTGGTTTTAACATTTGACTTATTGACCCCAAAATCAACCGGGTTTTATCCTACCATAACCTTTCACCCGAATAATTGTTTTTTCGTATACATTGGCTGTTGTAATTACCACTTGAAGATATGTATGCTGCTGTTCTTAATAATACTTATCAGAGTGTGAGAAATTGAAAACATGTTTCTATTAGTTTCAAGTAATACACACAAGTAAAAAAGCTAAGGTGTTTTGTCTTTGTGATTCAGATTGGCCATTTTCAAAATTTTATGATTCTTGAAAGGTTCAACCCACCATTTTTATTCCCCTTTAAAAATGTCCTGTACCAAGTCAGGAAGATGGCCATTGTTATATTATTGTTCGTTTCTCGTTGTTCGTTGTTATTTTCTCTTATTTTTGAGATATTAAAAAAAGACGTGTAACGGAACTTGTTTATCCCAAATTCATGTGTTTGGTTTAGATGTTATATTTGTTATTCTCGTGGGATTTTGTCTGATGCTTGGTCCGTTTCTGTGTGTGTTGCGTTTCGGTGTTGTTTCGTTGTTCTCCTCTTATATTTAATGCGTTTCCCTTGGTTTTAGTTTGTTACCCCGATTTTGTTTTTTGTCCATGGATTTATGAGTTTTGAACAGCGGTAAACTACTGTTGCCTTTAGTTATATTGGCTTATATATATAATATCTACGCTTTCTGAATATAGATTCGCGTTTTTGTTTATTGTAGATAAAACCATATGTCCGCCAAAGTTTTTATGCAGAGAAGTAAACCCTTCAGTCACATGGAACAGTTCGTCCCCGATGGGATACTTTTATAATAGAACATGGCATAATCTTTTATGCCTAAACAAAGTTGAACACAGTAATAAGTGTATATCTTGTCTTAAAAACAGAGAGATTTATATGGTTGGAGATTCTACACAGCGACAATGGTTTGTGGAACTAACTGAGATTTTAAATCTTTCATACTCTGTCAAACCGACTATACGTAATCTACGAGGTTATCATCGAACAATCAACGCTTTCAGTACGAATAAGAGGGACAACATTACTGTAAAATGGGCTCCGCATGAGTTCCCATTTTTCACTTATTCACCTAATATGACAATAGAAGTATTTAAACCTGCAAGATTTCACCTCAAGGTCATACGTTCTAAAAACCCGATCGTTGTTCTGCACTGGTATATACATATGGGCTTTGTTCCAGTATCAGTTTATGAAGATCATGTAAGGAACGCTAAAGATGCCATTATTGAACTATTGGATCGTGTGCCTAGCGCTAAGATATTCATTAAAGGTCCACACAAAATTAAGAATGATGAAGTTGTTCCATATGATTTGGTCAGATATTTGCATGATAAATTGTTATTCCAGATTTTTGACGATATCAAACATAAAGTTGTTTATTTAAATCAATGGGATATCACAGTTGCTTCTGAAAATGATGAAATGCATCCAACCAAGGATATAGTCTTTCAAATGGTACATGAACTGTTTTCCTATATTTGTTAACTGATAAACTAATCTCCAATATGCTATATGAAATTAAACAATTGTATCTAATTAATAAAATAAAAATGTTACCCTGGCAGAAACATTGCAATGTATACCAAATATTGCCAATTGTACACGTTTTGTAACATACATTGCACCTAAAGACATGCTAATTCAAAATATTCGGATTTAAAACAAATCAAAGTTATACAAAGTATTCTTTTTATGTCCATTTTGGCAATAAACTAGGACTTACTTATTCAGGTTTTTATACATCATTGTGTGTTGTTTCATCGTGGCGAGAAAATGTCAGTTTCAGTGGATGCACACATCATCTTGAAACTAATACTGAACAATTGTTAGTTTTGATTTGTTGCTCAGAAGGAAAAGCACAATAAATACTGAATTCCGAGATATGTTCAAAACGGAAAGCCCCTAATTAACTGGCAAAATCAAAAGCTCAAACACATCAAACGAATGGATGAAAAATGTCATATTTCAACTGTCGAGGGAAAAGGGGAGATATGGGCTTATCAAGAATAACCCTTAGTGGGAACGTACCCTGGTTACAATATAGACCCGTAAGGTGATCGAATAAAACAGGTGAGCAAAAGGGACAAGCGATACACAGGTCAAACTAAAGATGGAATCATTTCAAAGTACCCCCCCCCCACTGGTCAACCAGTGAGAACGAACCCTGTCCCATCAATATTTCCCTTAAACAATAATATAATACATACAATATAATACAATACGGCCGCGATACCTGAAATATAAGGTGGTAAACAATGATATATCAAGGAATACTGTTTTTTAAATAAAGTCAATTCCATTTAAATGTTAAACTAATAAACATAATGATATTTGTTTCTTGAGCAGATAAATCTTAAAACAGTACATCAAGGGAACAACTGTAGGATTATTCTTTTCTTTTTCGGTAGGATATTGATGATTGAAAGGCTGCTTTGTTTTTCATTTCTTTTTATAAATCGTCAACATTTAACAAACAAGCTATTGTGGATTCATTATTATTCGTTGGATACCAATTTTCGTAGCTTTTGTGGGTACATATGAACCACGAAATTACATGTTCAACGAATAACAAATGTTCTATAGGCTTATATGCCGACTTCGACAAAACCACGAAATTAGATATCCACGAACTCGTAACCCACGAAAATTTGTACCAACGAAAGTAAATGAATCCACAGTTTAACGTTTAATAAATGTAGATTCTTACACTTATACCAATGGATTATCTAATTTTTCAATCGAGATATCATTTTGTTTTTGAAATTTATATTTTAACTATCGATTTGAATAAATCCGATAATCCACGAGTAACTATGCAAGAATCTGTTTCTCTTATAAATTAAAAAATAAAAGTTAATTTAACGAAAATCCCCTTCCAGTGCCTTCAATATTTCACAAAGTTGTCAATTTCAGTTCCCATATTTTGACTATTTTATTGATTGTGACTGTTTATTTAACGCATCATGTAAATGTAACGGAATTTGATGAGACTGTTATTAAAGTGAGAGGGTTAGCGCTATAGAACCAGGTTTAATCCACCATTTTCTACATTTGAAAATGCCTGTACCAAGTCAGGAATATGACAGTTCTTGTCCATTCGTTTTTGATGCGTTTTGTTTTTTGATTTTGCCATGTGATTATGGACTTTCCAAATTGATTTTCCTCTGAGTTCAGTATTTTTGTGATTTTACTTTTTTTTTTCAGTAACACCCATTATCATATTTGATTAATTCGGTTAGCTGATAAAGGTTATGACCCTGAAATTCATCCAAACATATTCTGAGATCGACGACTACCATATGTTAATTTAATTTGTCTATACAATGAGTGCAGATAGGTAAATTGTCAACGAATTAGGGAAATAAAAAAAAACCATTACTGGAACAATCACAAGTATTTTACAGTACAACATATTCAACCGGCTAGAAGGATACTGTAAATCTAGTTATACTTGAAAAACAGCAACGAACACGGCATTGTCCTAGAAATGTTATTTAATACACTCACTCTAAAGGTAGGTATATATCATTTTTACATGAGCACACGTCACACTCAAGACATTTATTTACAAACAAGTTGACCAATATTTTTTTTTATCTAAATGGGTACAAATACAAGTAAGAAAATAACATCTTTGCATTTATCATGTTTATGTTATAAGCACATGCCTAAAAAAAACCAACATGTTCTTAAACTTTTAAGTACTAACTTGAAGCAGTAGACAGACATTTTGTTTTTATAAAAATAGAAGGGACTTTTAGAAAACAGCATTCACCAGCGTGAAAAAAATCGTGTGAAACATCTGTACTTTATTTCAAGGGACTTTGAGCCTCGGTGGTCGAGTGGTCTAAATTGTTACTACAGTAATAAGCCAGTCAACACTGAGGTTGTGAGTTCGAACACCGCTCGTGCGGGTGCACTCGACTGCAATCTTAGTTGACTAGGATTGTCAGTTTCCTATCGGAGGTCGGTTGTTTTCTCCGTGTACTCCGGCATCCTCCACCAATAAAAACTTACCACCACTAAAAAGCCTAAATGCGGTGCTTTATAGTACACCAGACTCGCATTTCGTCTATATAAGACTCATCAGTGAGGCTCATATCAAAATAGTTTTAAAGCCAAACAAGTACAAAGTTGAAGAGCATTAAGGATCCAAAATTCCAAAGAGTTGTGTCAAATACGGCTAAGGTAATCTATTTCTGGGACAAGAACATCCTTAGTTTTTCGAAAAATTCAAAGTTTTGTAAACAGGTCCTGGACAATTATAAATATAAAACGTCAAAACACAAAAAAGATAAAAAAAAAATTAAGTTCAATGGACCGTGAAAATGGGTAAAAAATATAACTAGGCATTAAAATTATAAAGATCATATCATAGGGAACATTAGTACGAAGTTTCAAGTTGATTGGACTTCAACTTCACCGAAAACTACCTTGACCAAAAACTTTAACCTGAAACTCGCACTTTCATTTTCTATGTTCAGTGGACCGAGAAATTGGGGTCAAAAGTTTAATTTGTTTTTAAAATTAGAAAGATCATATCATAAGGAACATATGTACTAAGTTTCAAGTTGATTAGACTTCAGTTTCATCAAAAACAATTTGACCAAAAACTTTAACCTGAAGCGGGACAGACGGACGAACGAACGGACGGACGGACGAACAAACGGAGGAACGGACGCACAGACCAGAACACATATGCCCCTATGTGTAAGTGTATGGATATCTTTGAAATTGTATCACAAAGTTACATATCACATAGGGAAGTCTAGGGTTGAGTTTTATAACCATTTTTTTGTTATTAAAACTTCCATGTATGGTTTTGTAAAAAATTATAAAGATCATATCATAGGGAATATTAGTACGAAGTTTCAAGTTGATTGGACTTCAACTTCATCGAAAACTACCTTGACCAAAAACTTTAACCTGAAACTCGCACTTTCATTTTCTATGTTCAGTGGACCGTGAAATTGGGATCAAAAGTTTAATTTGTCTTTAAAATTAGAAAGATCATACCATAAGGAACATATGTACTAAGTTTCAAGTTGATTAGACTTCAGTTTCATCAAAAACAATTTGACCAAAAACTTTAACCTGAAGCGGGACAGACGGACGAACGAACGGACGGACGGACGAACAAACGGACGAACGGACGCACATACCAGAACACATATGCCCCTCTACTATCGTAGGTGGGGCATAACAATGATTTTTTTCACTTTAAAGATTATAAAAATCGAATGGGAAGAAACATGAAATATGCATGTATACGATAATAACACGTACCATATCATTAATATGTTGATCTCAATACCATTCTATATTATTACAACTTCTATGTTTGTGTTTTAAGACCACGATATTGTGTTTAAGTTGGACTAGCAAATTTTGGAATGATAAGAAATTTGAGGATGTGTATTTTTTTTTGTAGAAAACTTGAACTTGACCTGTTGCACACATTTTTGAGAAATATTTCAGAAATATATATTAAAAGATCTAACAAAGACTAATTTTTGGGGTCATGATACCATCAGTTAAAGAATTAGTTGTTAAAAAGGGGTCAAAAAGAAGCATTTTGTAGTTTCCGGAAAATAACCTATGTGTAAGTGTATGGATATCTTTGAAATTGTATCACAAAGTTACATATCACATAGGGAAGTCTAGGGTTGAGTTTCATAACCATTTTTTTGTTATTAAAACTTCCATGTATGGTTTTGTGTGTGCGAATGCCATGCTGCCCAGCAAAATTGAAGACCCTTAATTGAAACATTAAATATTATTTTTCTATATATCTTTGTATTAATTTAATAAATGAATTTTAGCTATTTACAAATGATTTTGGAATATACACAGCTTATATAGTCCTACATCTATCCCCAGAAATATCATGATTTTATCACTTTAAGTTGGGTTGTAAATTTTCACATCCCATAGATAATGAACCATAAGAGATGAGTGATCAGATTCACTATCCTTGTGAGATTGGGCATCCAGCTGGTGCTGCATTACCAAAGGTTAAAAAGTGACAGAAATTGCACGCTTTCTTCAATATCGTAAACAATTCACATACTTGACAGACATACAAACTTTCATTTTATGACCCCCCTCCCCCAGTAAAATAAAGTTTTTGATGTCACCCCGCGGCTGTGTGATATTAGTGGTAATGACCCCCCTCCCATCCCCAATAAAATACACCGACACCTCAGCTGATGAATAATGACTGTTTAATAAGTTCTTGTTATAATTAAGTTCACACGACTTAGTTTTGTCTGCACATTATTCCTTAAATACCTTGCATTTTTGTTTTTGTTTCATCGTCGAAAGACCGTTGATTTCTTCTGCTAATGTTAATACTTTTTGCCCAAAACTTATTTATTTCTAAATGTGGACACGACAGGTTTGATCCATTACGGTAAAATTAAACAATTTGCCAATAGGCAGATAGATTGTCATGTTGAGACACTTTGAATATACTTTGAAGGTGATCAAGTAGACACAGACTTCCTCAATGAAGGATCATAGCGCTATCCACCAAATTATATATTACATGTAATGGTAAGTGGCTTTGATTTTATTATATACTCTTTACAAATTATCTAACAAATTATCTTAATTCTAAAAATCGATACCAATGAAATATGGGACTAATCATTTTTTTTATCATGAAAGGAGGAGAGGCTGGTCAAAATACAGGAGGGATCAATCTTTCTTTCTGTATATGAAAAAGGAGGGGTTCAATATTTTTTTTTGCATATTGGAATATGTACTTACATACTTCAATTCAAGATAAAAAATGTCAAGAAAAACTATAAAACAGTCAAATAAAAATATATTTTACCACCATTCATATACATTTAAGTAAGACATAAAATGACTTTGGTGATATAGGATGCAGCCATTTTGTGTCATTTTGTCGAATATACAAGGCATGGGTATTTCATAACCCGAATAATCCAGTCGATATATTTCACTCACTTCAGTCACTATATTAACAAGCATTTTTATTTAAAACAGCTGATTATTTTAAGAGCAATTATTAAGTAAAAATTACTATGCTGAAAGCATAAACTATCTATGTTAACGATTATAGACTCAATGATTTGATCTTGATTTTTGGTGTTTTAACGCCACTTTTAAGCATCGCTTTTCGGCTATTTCGTGACGGCCAGGCTTTATTGGTGGAAGAAGCTAGACCTTTGATAGTTAAACTTACAATACTAGTCAATCAAGATTGGAGTCAAGTACACCAGCACGAGCGGGATTCGAACTCAAATCTTCAGTGTTGACTGGCTAGTAGTAAAAGTAGTAACTACTTAGACCACTCAGTGACCGAGGTCCCCAGACTCAATGACGGTGTCAATAAGGGAAAACGTAACACTTAAGTTTTCGCAGCATTAAAGAGAGGGACATACAATAGATCCTTCCTAGAAAATAATGTATTTTTACTGTTTCAAAAAGTTTACATTTTATAATTCATATACTTGACAGACATACAAACTTTCATTTTATGACCCCCTCCCCCAGTAAAATAAAGTTTTTGATGTCACCCCGCGGCTGTGTGATATTAGTGGTAATGACCCCCCTCCCCTCCCCAATAAAATACACCGACACCTCAGCTGATAAATAATGACTGTTTCATAAGTTCTTGTTATAATTAAGTTCACACGACTTAGTTTTGTCTGCACATTATCCCTTCAATACCTTGCATATTTGTTTTTGTTTCATCGTCGAAAGGCATAATGGCGTTAATTATTTGGCTTATACATGCATGGACAATATTATAAATTTCAATCAAGCAAGGTATTACATGTGATATCTATCGATCGTTGATCTCTTCTGCTAATGTAAATACTTTTTGCCTCAAACTTATTTATTTCTAAATGTGGACTCGACAGGTTTGATTTGATATTTACATACCTATTAGGGTAAAATTAAATAATTTGCCAATAGGCAGATAAATTGTCACTTTCAGACAGTTTGCATATGTTTTCATTAGATGATCAAGTAGACACAAACTTCCTCAACGCAAGGATCCTAGCGCTAGCCACCAAATGATATATTACATGTAATGGTAAGTGGCTTTGATTTTATTATATACTCTTTACAAATTAACTTACAAATTAACTTAATTAAAAAAATCGATACCAATGAAATAGGGGATTAATCATTTGTTTTATCATGGAAAGAGGGAGAGCCTTGTCAGAATACAGGAGGGACCAATCTTTTTTTCTGTATGTGAAAAAGGAGGGGTTCAATAATTTTTATAAAAGCAGAGTAGGGGATCAATATTTTTTTTTGCACATGGGAATATGTACTTACATACTTCAATTCAAGAGAAAAAATGTCAAGAAAAACTATACAACAGTCAGATAAAAATATATTTTAACACCATTCATTTACATTTAGGTAAGACATCAAATGACTTTGGTGAGACATTTTGTGTCATTTTGTCCAATATACAAGGCATAGGTGCTTCATAACCCGAATAATCCAGTCGATATATTTCACTCACTTAAGTCATTATATTAACAAGCATTTTTATTTAAAACAGCTGATTATTTTAAGAGAAATTATTACGTATAAATTACTATGCTGAAAGCATAAACTATCTATGTTAACGTTTTTAGACTCAATGATTCGATTTTGATTTTTGGTGTTTTAACGCCACTTTTAAGCATTGCTTTTTCGGCTATTTCGTGACGGCCAGGTTTTATTGGTGGAAGAAGCTGGACCTTTGATAGTAAAACTGACAATTTCAGTCAATTAAGATTGGAGTCAAGTACACCCGCACGAGCGGGATTCAAACTCAAAACTTTAGTGTTGACTGGCTAGTAGTTAAAGTAGTAACTACTTAGGCCATTCAGCGACCGAGGTCCCCAGACTCGATGACGGTTTCAATCAGGGAAAACGTAACACTTAAGTATTATTACTGTTCCCAAAAGTTAACATTTTAATATATAATTTTTACAGAGCTACTTAGAACAAGCTTAAGTTTATCGATTACTTCCAAACCATAATTTCCGATATTATTCCGATTGTTTGTTTCAGATCAGCAATTTCGGAATCAAAATGCTGCATTTGTTTAGAATCCAATTGATAAGCTTAAAGAAGAAACCTTAACCTTTTTCCCAATAGTTTGTAATTTTATGACCTCAGATCTTAAAAGACAAATATTTTCAGTTTCATCAATTTTTGCATCCATAATGAAATCTCTTTCGTTTTAAGCTCATCATAATTAATGTTTTCTTTTCTATCTGACTTGCGATCTCTAATAATCTGTCGAAATAACCTCGTCCTTTCGAACCTATTCACCTATGTCCAACGCGGCCATATTGTATGTCGAGTTTGACGATGACCTGATTCCGTAAGGGATTCGCTGGTTGTTTGAAATCGTTCCTTAAATTTTACAATTACGATTTGATCAAAATCAAACAATTCGCCAATGGGCAAATAAATTGTCACTTTGAGACAATTTAGATATTAGTCTTGAGATGATCAATGTGGATAAAAACTTTTACAGGAATAATTTGGATCCCAGCTCCAGCCACCAAATTAAATGACGCGTAATGGTAAGCGTGTATAATTTCATTATGTGAAAGGTTTTTGACAAAAATATTTTTCTTTACAAACTAACCAACAAATAAAATTTATTCTTCAATTGATATCATTAAAATAAAATATTTACAACTGTTTTTTGCGTTATTTAAAAAATTAAATTTATTTTGCCTCAGTATGTTTTTTTCTTTAAAAGCAATATATACGAATAAATTTATTAATTACACGGAATAAGTTGAAAAATACTACTCTCATGTTAAAAGTTAAAAAAACCTTTAAATTGATATGTATTTTTTTTTTTGAGACAAACATTTTCTCGTACAAAGACCGGTTAATAGTCCAAAACCTATTAATCATAGCTATTGATGGTCGTTTTAAATTAAATACTGACAGCAAACACTTGCATGTACTTTCTGTATCGTTTTCGTTAACTAATTGCTCGAGACTACCGAATGATTTTTTCAAACTGCATCTGAGCTACACGTGTTTACGCTCTTTTGTTATAAATGCTGCAGTAGTTACTAAATATTCACCCACAACAAATTAACAATCTTTCTTTACATAGCTACTTATCACTCGAAAATCATTCTATTAAAGCTGACATCAGATTGCAATGTAAAAACCAAAAAATGAACAAAAGAACATATACATATGAAACGAGTAGAACAACACTTAAAAATGCATGGGCAGGTCATCATAAAACGAGTCATAAAGAAAATCGAAAATAAATTCACTTTAAGGCAAAATGTCACAAAACACTTATCAGAAAAGTTCTAGTCTATTCTAGTCTAAATTACTAAAATAACGAGGTCCAATTTGTCAACCGTCATCACGTAAACACGATGAATCAAAGAATTCAACTTTATATATAACTATTAAAGTACAATGTTGTTGATTAAAAATTATACCTCTACATACCCTTTTGTTTTCCACATAATTAATATTGCCAATAATTAAGAAGTTCCGGGTCGAATCCGATACCGATACCAATAGTATATTCACCTGTTACCTATTACCTTATCAGTACGTTCCGCATCTGACAGGCGCACCACCAAACGCTGTATTTAGGATTTTGCTATATACTCGGGTCGTAATCACAGGGTTGACACACAAGGTTGACACTACTAAATTTTATCATTGTCACATTGCTCCGGATTTTAGTATTTTAATCAGTATGACTTTCTAAGATGACAATGCATCTTATCGCTATTTGTCCGCCATTAATGGAAATTACACAAGTTCCCGTAAAATTTTGACGTCTTAAGGCTAAATATCTGACGCCACAATGGAAAAGTGATTGTTGTGTGCGTCAAAAGTTTAAGCGGCCGGGTCAGCCGGGATTAGCGATAAGGTGTATACGAATAATAAAAATCTGGACTTACAATAAGGCGTATCGGTACAGCATGTACAGTTTTCAATTTATTAGCCAGAATGACATAAAACAGCGAATCAAAGAATTCAACTTTATTTATAACTCATAAAGGACAATGCTGTTGATTAAAAAATACTCCTTTCCAGGCCCTTTTGTTTTCCAAATAAAATTGATAGTACCAATAATTGATAAGTTCCAGGTCGACGGGTTCAAACAAAAACATGTTGAAAGCGTAGAAAACTGTGCATCTTATAATCGGCATGACTTTATCAGATGATAATACCAATACCAACATAAGGTATACGCATAGTTATATTCTTTAATTCAGTCACAGACACGCGATACTACGGGGGTGTTGTAGTATAGTATTATTTATTTGACCACATGTTACACGTTTATATGCTCCTTATTTTTTTTTAATAAATTGGAAAAAAAATCGTAAATCGTCAATCATTCAAACATTCTGCCAACACTGGGGACCGTCCGTCTTTGGTAAAATAAATTTGTCGGTTTCTTAAAAGGTTGCAAAGTATTAGAAATAACAAAAAAAAAACAGTGTTTGGGGAGATAACTTTTACATGGACAAGTATTTGGTCCGTCTGCCCACACTGATTTGTGTCCACACTTGTCATTTATTTAAAATATGTCTTGAAGATATAATAATGTACAAACAAGGATTAATATAGTTGGTACAAACAAGATTATATTCGAAATAAAATAAACTAGATACCGTTGAGATGGGAGCCATCTCTGTGGGCCCCACTGTCAATAACGTGGGGAAAATAAGTTGTTTGGATAATCTGATATGAAGCATTATTTGAAGTTATTACATAGTCTCATGTGTGATTTAATTCTAAGATTTTAAGTTAAAACTAATGAATATTCTCAACTTACTTTCATAGTATATTAGTGATATGACTGCATGATGTGAACTCATTGTTGACTACTCTAAGGTGACTTCTGACGGTCAAGTATAAAGTATGAAATATTAACGGTTCTCGAGAAGTAGAGCCAACACAATTTGTCAAGAACAACGAACGGATGGACAGAACGATGGACTGACCTTTGACCTAGGATGCATACATTATGACACATTCTCTGATGTTGGTTAATATATATGTTAAGTTGAAAATGTTTGTCAGGTATAAAGTATGAAATAATAACAGCTGTCCTCTCAAAATATAGTGTGGATCAAATTTGTTAGCGATAGACAGACCAACAGAGAGACAGACCTTTGACCTAGGAAGTCGTACATACATCATGACACACCCTCTGGTGTTGGTTAACAAAAATGTTAAGTTTTAAGTATAAATTCATAACGGTTATCTAGATATGGAGCGGACACGATCTTCATCACAGGACATAGGGTTGTCAACTGAAACCAAAGTTTTTGACCTTGACCTTTGACCCAGGAAGTTGTACATACATCATGACACACCCTCTGGTGTTGGTTAAAATGGATGTCAAGTATAAACTTTGAAATCATAACGGTTCTCAAGATATAGAGCGGACACGATCTTCGCCACAGGACACTGGGTTGTCAACTGAAACCAAAGTTTTTTTACCTTGACCTTTGACCCAGGAAGTTGTACATACATCATGACACACCCTTTGGTGTTGGTTAAAATGGATGTCAAGTATAAACTTTGAAATCATAACGGTTCTCAAGATATAGAGCGGACACGATCTTCACCACAGGACACAGGGTTGTCAACTGAAACCAAAGTTTTTTTTACCTTGACCTAGGAAGTTGTACATACATCATGACACCGCTTCTGGTGGTGGTTAATAAACATGTAAAGTATAAAGTATGAAATCATAATGGTTCTCTAGATATGGAGCGGACACAAAGTTAAAGTGTTACGGACGGACGGACAGACTGATCAATATAGGGCGAACTGCCTTTTAGGCGGGGCCCTAATTACATATGTTAAGCAAAAGCAAAGCAATTTAGAAAAAACAATACTTAAATATGCATTAATAGCAAAACATTTAAAACCTTATAGTATTCAAGCTTACCTCACAATGGGAGGCGAAGGTCAAAACAATTTAATCTCTTCATGGGATGGAATCAAAGTTAACATTAATCATTAAACCTGAATATAAAGTAAGGATTATTAATAAATATAATTACTATAAATAATACATTTATTTTATTTTAAAAAGTGTCTCATATTGATTGCTATTGGTCCGAGAACACAATTAATTCGTAGTGCATTTCTTTTAGAACATCAATGAAAATTTAAAAAATCCCACCTGCGCTTTCTCCATGAAATCTTTACAGTGTGTTGTACCACTTTTGGGACAAATTATATCAAAATTATAGAAACCTTCATCGCCTCTAACTCAAAATATGGACATTTTTGTGTTTAGGGTGTCTTGAAATCTTTTGACAGCTTCCGAAGTGCTAATTTTTAACCTTTTTCAGCTGGACCAAATCACTACTTTCTTGTAAAATTCTCCCAACGAAAAAAAATCAAGGGACGAACAACGAAAATCAAGGGACGACAATTGTGGTCTCGGACCTATTGAGTGAAATACACAATAAACACAACCAGTGACTAAAGTGAAGACATTCAATCAACAACCATATAATTGACTTGATAAAAAGACACAATTAGCAATATAATATGTAGGTTAAAAATTTAACCTAATTTATCACATTATATTTATTGTGCCTCCAAAATGCCAAAAAAAAAACCCACCAAACACACAAATACACAGAATGTACAAAGAATGTACATGAAATCCTCCTTCTGATTAATATCATTCTAGTTTAATGAGAGAAAAACTATTCAGGTTGCTGTTTTATCAATTAGTCGCAGTAGAAGTATGATGTCCAGTATGGCTATTTTATGTTTTTTTTTGGCTTTGAAGCCTTCCTGTCAAAATGGCATAAAAAAGTCAAAATCGAAAGAAAAAAACCCATATCAGATGGTACATCTGGACTATCTCAGTATATGAGTATAAAGCTTCAAATGGATATCAGAATATATATGATAGATTGTGAATAACTTAAAATGTCTGTATAATGTATTCATGTTCATGTTGAATACATTCGAAAAGAATATGTTTAAAGAACGAAGAGAGTTCCCTTCTCAGGCATACGAGTGATTATAATGACCCAATGAAAATGACCAAAGTGACCTCAACTGACCATCGACATAAAAAGGGTTCAAATACCAAAACTCACCAAAATAAATAAACAAACTGAAAGCATGACTACTTCTTTTATTAAAGAAATACGATTCTATTCTGATAATAAATAAATAGATCCAATAAGTATGTTTCAAACTTATGTAACAGTTTGTACACTATTGGTATGAGATGTGCATTTAAGGGGGTAGACCTTGGTTCAGGGAGATAACTCTTTAAATCAGTTATGCGTTTGTAAAAGTCGAGTTCATCAATGTATTTTAAGCATTTACCTGAAACAGATTGAAAATAATCTATGTAACCTAGAAGCTTATAATATATTTTTGAAAATGGTTGACACAAACGTAATGATGATTTTAAGAGTTATTTCCCTTAACCTAGGTCTACCTCCTTAATATGATAAATGTTTGATTTAATTTTTATACAGCATTATCATAATGTCATTTATAATTAAATATCGTTTTGTAGTAAAATAAATTTTGAAGTTCAATACTTCGTTGACAAATTATCGAACCAGTCGTAATTTCAAAATGCCTACCTCCACGGGAACAGAAGATACAGATTGGCTATTAATACAAATTTTACTTTTACATATCGAATGTTTTTATCCGTAGCTTTTTGATTTATTGCACGAACAATCACAATTAAATGCTATCATGAAAGTTTTTTTTCTTAGAAACGGTGGTCAGATATTCTAGATTTTTTTCAAGTGGCAAAAAAAGAGGAGCGGTACACATAACCAAGGATCAAGTTATACATTACCGTGTATCATCAGTACACTGGATATAGGTACTAACCAAGCGGGTATGATCGATTTTGACCTTACACGGTAACGAAAATCTTTTGCTTTATCAATATTCGATGTACATTTCTCAACATTTGAAATTCCTGCTCCCAAATAATTTTCGAATCGATTTTTATCTATTCATAAAACAACTTTGATATTTTAATACGAATAATTAACTTGTGTATTTGTAAGTTCAACATTTCTTACTTCGTTATTTATTTTCTATTTAAGATAGTTTACATTATTGTGATATTTTCTAATGATTTCAATTTCAGTGTATCTGCTTGTCATTTATTCGTTTAGGGTATATTAGTATGAATTATCATTGATATGGTCATAATTAAAAATCTACTGTTTACAATACGCATCTGGCGAAAATAAAAAAATGTCAATCCTGGTATCTATGATGAAGTTAATCACAACCACTAGGTTGATGCCACTGCATGTGGAGTTTTTATTCCCCAAAGGTATTCTTTTGCAGATGAAACGCTTGGCTGGCGCAAAAATAAATTGTCAACCCTTGTATCTATGATGAAGTTATTTAAAACCACTAGGTTGATACCAGTGCTTGAGGAGTTTTTATTCCCAAAGGTATTCTTTTGCAGACAAAACGCTTTTCTAGCGGAAAGACAAAATTTCAATCCTTGTATTTATGATGAGTATATTTAACTTTTTTCAGTTTGAAAGCAGACTCAAAAGAACAACATGACGTAAGATAACAAAATTTCCTTAAATAATATTGATATTTTATTTTCATTATGAACTAAAGTGAGTTCTGTATTATGTACTCTTCATATTTAGTTAATTACCTCTAAACACAAGTTGGATCACTTGTAAGTCATCAATTTTACATGTTTAGGAAATGAAATGTTTTAAACTTTGGAAGACGTCAAATAAACTAAAGATCTCTGACAAACGTTACAATTTTGGATCTATCATAGTCAATCTACCATTTTTCAGACGCTATATGCTCTTACTTGACTTTAACACTTTTGCGTAAGCGTCAACTGAAGCACGCCTTCGTGCGCGGTATTTAACCGCTGTGTTGACAACCCGTTGATGGATTTAGCTGTTTTCTGCTCTTTGGCCGGGTTATTGTTTTTTGCAGATAATGAGATATGCTCCGTCTTACGATTTAAGAAAACCAATGATAAATGAAGTGCTGTCATATATTTGTTAATATTTTTAACTAACAGACTATCATCCTATATGCTATTATATAACTTATTATAATAAAACAGTTTTATTTGATGTATATACGTCAAATTGTTTATATTCGTTTACTGTGTAGGATACATGCTGATTAGACAGCAATTAATACAGAACGTGTCATAAATTCACTGCACTACTTAATAAAAAGAAAAACGCGTTGCGTTCTCTAAAAAAGGAAATGTATCATCGTTAACCCAAATGCCTGTTTTATACGAAAGGTAAGATAATGGTGAAATAGAGTTCTGTGCTTGCAGTACCTTATTTGTTGATTAAATGTTAGTAACAGTTGTATACCGCTGTTCAATTGCTATTAATCGATTAAGCAAAAAATAAGAACTGGTAACAAACTAAAACGGAGTAAATCATTCTAAAGGATATAGAAACTGACATGGATTGTCAATGTAACTACTGTTTAATATGAGACAAAATGTTGTTAAAATAATCCCATTTCCATCTCCGCTCCCACTATTTGTCCCGAAAGATAATATTCTTGATTCTTCACCCTCTGGATGTTCATTCCGGGGTGCTATATAAAAAAATTATATTAGTTTTTTTGCTACAGTCGAAATGCTTATGGGACGACATTTAATGAAATTAATCATAAGTATTTGTTTATGTAGCCAATTTTAGAATAGTTCAAAATTATAAGCTGAATTCTTTTTTTTGAAACAGTTACTATTATGTATGCAAATAGAAAGGATAATTGTGTATTTTTTAGTTTATTCTATCTTTAGAACCAAACTATTCCTACACACGAAGAGCATTATTTATAGAGGTTTTCTCTTCGGCGCAACTATTATCTATGTGCGAAAAAAAGAGAAAGGAACGTTCACTGCATATTATATCCCACAAAACAGCAACTGACAATACTTATTTTCCGGATTTTCTTATTATTATCAATACATGTACCTTAACGTTTGTAAATGATTACAAAAAAATGTATATTGGTCCAGATTATTTATTTTTCTTGTGGGATAACTCTATTATAAGATTATTCATTTTAATCTAAATGGGGGCCATAATATTTATTTATAAAATCTCCCAGACCTCACCTTAGAATCAAATAATTACATTAGAAGTATGTTTCATTATAATACTAGTACGTTATTCTGATTGGCTACAATGCATTCTTATTCCTCAAGCAATTACATTACACAATAAAATTTATCATTCATGATGACACGTCGTCCCACAATAAAGTGCACAGGTAAATGAAATTAAAACTTGATCGTGTTTCCATAATCCTAGCTAAACAAAAATGTAATTATAGGCATTGAATGCTTGTATTTGTAACGTCATATGGGTGTAAAAGCGTTGACCGTGCGAACATTTTCAGAATGAAGAGCTTCATACACAATTTACTTCGGTCAACGTTTTTATACCCCAATGAAGTTACAAAAAGAAGCATTCAATTCTTAAATAAATGTCCACCATGTTCTACATAAGAAAATGCATGTACCAAGTCAGGAATATAACAGTTGTTATCCATTCGTTTGATGTGTTTTAACTTTTGATTTCGCCATTTGATTGTGAACTTTCCTTTTTGAATTTTCCTTGAAGTCCAGTATTTTTGTGATTTTACTTTTTACATATAATGTGATTTTTTTTTACAAATATATGACAAACAGATTAATACATGTCATACAGCATGCGATAAGGATTTTTCGATGCATGATATGTTTATCATATCTTTAAATAAAATCAAATTCATGATATGTAAGCGGACAACCATTTGAATCTGAGGTGAAATAGGTACCAATCTTCACCCTTATCCAAAATAATAGCGTAACATCCAAACAGAGAAAGTCACAGTATAGATTATCAATCAAAAGACATATTAACACAAGGGAACGTACACTGAACGAAAACAATTGATATATGACATAATGCAAATACAAAACAATTGCAGTCATTTATTGGGGTTAGATGCAACAGCCATAACCTTGAACAAAATACCGCCAAATAGAGTAATGTAAAGGTAAATGAAAATACATTTGTCGTTCATAGTACGATAACAGAAGTGATAATTTATAGTAATACCAAACTTTAAAAACAAAAAGAATTAACAGACATACCAAACTCCAAATTGAAAAAAAGAGAAAAATCCATAAAACCTGATCGAATCCAACACTCTATTATATCAACCAGCTGTAGAACGAAACAATAGTCATAATCATCACTTTGTACAGGCGTTCCAAAGAAATGGGTGGAATAAAAATGGTTTTATAGGTAGCTAAAAGTAAACATTTAGATAATCAACAAAACAAGAAGGCTTGCTTCATATCTGGATCTTTATCTTAATACAGACATAGATGGACTACGTCAAACTAGCATACGGATTTCTGACACACGTGACGATAACAACTATACAATTCTCAACTTACCATTCCTCAGAAGTAACATTCCGTCGGATCAATCGTTGGACGTTTTAATAAGAAAGTACCACCAGAGGAAGATATTTGTAAATGTACCTTCTTCACACAATTATTAAATATAAAACGTTTGTTTTTCTTAGTGTTCGATCGAACCCTTTTTTCGCTCTCAAAAATTTAGAATAAAAACAAATATCTTTTTTTACCTCCATTTTCCGATAGTTTTCTTTGTTCAAATCACTAAAATTTTGAACAGTTAATACTGTTTCTCTGCCAATGCATACTGTATACAGACATCTCATTTTGTTGTTTTTATGAGACTGTTTCTCTGTCAATGCATACTGTATGCAGGGATCTCACTTTGTCGTTTGTAAGAGATTGTTTCTCTGTCAATGCATACTGTATACTGACATCCCACTTTTTTGTTTGTAAGAGGCTGTTTCTCTGTCAATGCATACTGTATACTGACATCTCACTTTGTCGTTTGTAAGAGATTGTTTCTCTGTCAATGCATACTGTATACTGACATCCCACTTTGTCGTTTGTAAGAGGCTGTTTCTCTGTCAATCCATACTGTATACAGACATCTCACTTTGTCGTTTGTAAGAGATTGTTTCTCTGTCAATGCATACTGTATACAGACATCTCACTTTGTCGTTTGTAAGAGATTGTTTCTCTGTCAATGCATACTGTATACAGACATCTCACTTTGTCGTTTGTAAGAGGCTGTTTCTCTGTCAATCCATACTGTATGCAGGGATCCCGCTCTATCGTTCGTAAGAGACTGTTTCCCTGCCAAGGCATACTGTATACTGACATCCCACTTTGTCGTTTGTAAGAGACTGTTTCTCTGCCAATGCAAACCGTATGCAGGGATTCCACTTTGTAGTTTGTAAGAGGCTGTTTCTCTGTCAATCCATACTGTATGCAGGGATCTCACTTTGTCGTTGTAAGAGATTGTTTCTCTGTCAATCCATACTGTATGCAGGGATCCCGCTCTATCGTTCGTAAGTGACTGTTTCCCTGCCAAGACATACTGTATGCTGAGAGTACACTTTGTAATTTGTAAGAGGTTGTGTTCCTCTTATTGCATATCGTATGCAAGAAGCATACTTTTCCCTTCGTAAGATGTCTTATTTTTTTTGCGTGATGCACATACGAAGTAAAAATAATTGTCAGACTAATCCTTCACAAGGCTTCATGCTTTACTATTGATCTGATAGGTCTGACAGGTCGTCTTTACTCGAGTTGTTGTTTCCCTTTTGCAAAAACATCTGAAATTGGAAATAAAGCCGGTAAATTATTTAATATTTAATGTTAAATAATTCGTTTAGTTTATATAATTAAAAAAATGAAAGTTGATTTCTAAGACTCAATACAGGATGTCACTCTAGATGTACGTCTCCATGGTCTCGTATTGATGTTTTTACCGAAGAAAAACACATGCATTTTCAGCCATAAAACACCATTGAATGCAAATGTGTATCTAATACATTTTTCAGCTCAATTAGTATCGTTGTTTAAAAGTTGTAGATCTGCAAAAAACTTTACTTTTGAATTAGAAGACCTAACTTTGTTTGTCGTTTATCGTCCTTCCACAATAAATTAATAATCATGCCACTGTGTCCTATAGTTACCATCCATAGTCGCATTTGTCATTCTAGTTTATGATTATTCAATTTGAGTTAATTTGAGAGATAAACGAAAATAATGTCGTCCGAATATTGTTTCCATCATCGGAAGGACTTTGAATTAAGGACAAGACTTCGGTTTAGGACTGTTTAAAAAACTACAAATTATTTTCATTAGTACTTTGATACAATCCAATTATTTTCGCTTTTTTGTAATATACTATGAGCAAGGTGTATTTGCTATTTTACATTTACCATCAATATTCGCGGTTGTCACTGATATAACTACTATATTACCTAGGATTAACTTGGAAGAGATAGTGAATAGCAAATACACTTCTTATAGAATCTGTATTTTCATAGTATACAGAAAAACAGAAATCAGAAAATAACGAACTTTGAAAAAAAGGAAGAGGGCTAAAAAAAATGTTCTATCACCAAGTACCGATTCACTTTTATACCTTTCCATATATTAACAAGCCATAAAATCTATTACAAACATTCATCCTACAACAGTTTATATACGTTGTACTCTCAACCACGCTCTTTATGTCCGCAATTTCGCGGGTGTGTTCTAAAGAACATAATTTTGAGTCGAAACTGTCATTTTCTATTTCAAATCGTCTCTGATCAGATAAAATTAATGAAGATGAAAACAATATTTTTCAGGTTCAGTACGACATTTAAATCAAATAAGAAACTTGTGTTTTGGTCATTGATTTTTGCTGTCACAATATTTTACCTTACATCGACAAAATTGTTCGGGTACGTATAATAATTGTTGAACTCTAAACTTATGAATTCTTCCCGTCATGTGCCCCTTTGGTGCTAATTTGCGACTACTAGTCAAGTTTTATCATAGGAATACATGTAGCTTCATGTACAATGTTATATATCTACAACGAAATTTGTTTTACATTAACACGTATAAAAATTTCGGTTTTTATCCAACGCAATCATAGGTTTGAACGTAGTTTTCAATTTAGACTCGTTTATATTTTTTCGTTTGGGCTTGTATCATATTTTCCCTCCGGTTTATATGATCCGTTCATCCTATATTGACTCTTTAAATTCAAGAGATTATCTAAAAATGAGGGTATTTTTTTAAAAAATGAGGGTACTTTTTATATGGCCTTCCAAATACCGTGTCAAACCCTAACATCACTGTAGAGACATTTATTGTCGAAATCCGGATCTGGTGTACTAAGAAGTATTGACACCGTATGTTTGTGACATAACATCGTAGCCACAGGTTAAAAACTGTTTTCTGTTTAGCATTAAATTTATATTAAGATCCATTTTGTTACATCTTGTGATCAATTTTATTTGGCAATCGCCAATGGCAGTCAGCATGGTTAAAGAACATCAGTTGTTCGACCTGTTAGTCAAATGCGTTTTGTTTAAATTTACTTTTTCACTTTTTAGGTCTTTTGGAAAATGTTGTTTGTGCTGTTTTTAGACCCTTCTACAATGAAATTTGTTTTACATTCACACGTATATAAATTGCGGTTTTTATCCAACGCAATCATAGGTTTGAACGTAGTTTTCAATTTAGACTCGTTTATATATATATCCAAATACTAATACATGTATTTTTCAAAATCTTCCCCAAAAACATTTTCGTCATTAATATTGCATCCAACCCAACTGTTGCCTTACTTTATGATCAGTATTATGATTTTGGTATCAGTTAAGTAATACCACATGAACCATACTGATTAGCATTCAATTTGCTATATATTTATTCACTATAATTTGGCAATGTCTGTATTTTGGCATTGTACAAGGTCATTTGTTACTTTGACTATTTTGAAATGGCATACAATACAATTTTGATCTCATGGTTGTTTTTTTTTTAACAAAATTTGCACACAAGCTTTTAGTTTACCTAGTCAATTCAAATATGTAAAGGAGAGATACCTTCCGGTGCTAAACGTTAAAGATAAATGGGATCATATCAGACATTAAATATGCTGACAATTCCGAGTTTTTTGACATTTTGTTCTTCGAGAAGACATATAACTTTTGTTTTGTTTCAAAGGATATACACAAATTTCAATATCATTTCTTTTCAAATAATTATTTTTTTATCAAATTTCATGATTTAAGAAATAAAAAAGATATTTGTTGCTGTGTACATATCTAATTAAAACAAAATAATCATTGGCTTTTCGTAAAAATTGATGCAAATAATCTTCATGTGTATTCAGGCCTAGCGTCATTTAAAAAAAGAGTGGTTCATGAACTCGTTTTCAATCTAAACCAGTCTAAATAATAATAAACAGCCGACAAATGCACCTTTTCCCGATATGTATAATTACTTACACCAAATTTCTATTGAACTTTGTGGATAGTTGTCTCATGGCAGTCATACCTCTACTTCTCCAAATTTTTTATAATACAAATAAAAACGGAGCGGATTTTGTCCTTATTTTTCCTCACACATTCACACAGTTTCGTTGACTAGGAGAAACTATTTCCAGGACATTGAGAACACACACGAAGTAATATTAAATGCAGTAGCTAGCTTTTGCTAAGTCATTTGGACAAAGGGATTCTGACAACCACTGGAAAACCGTGTGTGTTTGATAAGGGTCAAATATTACACGCAACTAGTCCCGTACATATCTGTCAATAAGTTTTGTCGCATTTTAATCCAAAGAGAACGTGTCACGTATTCTTGTCATTTAAACGATACTTTTTAATTTAACATTGTCTTAAAGCAGGAGGTTTAGCTAGCCCTTTATTCTCTCAATCGAACGATTTTGAACACCGGTTCATAACTGTTATTTTTCACCTAACGTTCAACAATGTAAGTCATCGAAATGAACATGTTTTTTCATATTGCAATCGGACATGGCTCACGAATATCCAAAGCCAAACCGTCGATCCTTTTATCATGGGTTTATTGTCAGATGGACTACGTATTGCTTCAAATTCTGGATAAATAAAGGGTAGCCTAGCGGAATCTGGCAAGATTTGCTGATTAATTCAAAAGTGAGAGAAGAGGTTGGACAAAAGAAAACTTTGATGTTTGAAATAAGTACATGTATTTATTACTCTCTTTGTATATATTCATATATCGTTTGATTATTGTAGATGGCAGATTTTGTGCCCTGGATACACAAATGAGGTCGAAACGTTTACTGCTACTGATTTCAAGTATTATGAAAAATACATAAAGTATAAAGGCCTAGATTTTGGAAAATCTCTTGCTTATTTGCCGAAATCTACAGTGGAAATAATCAACAATAAATCAGCTACGTTTACTACTGGTGATATTATAACACTTAGAATAATCCTCCATAATAAAAATGGTGACGTTGTAACTGAAAGTGGTGACTTTCTAAAAGTTTGGATGTCTGAGAAAGGGAAAGGCGCAGGTTCAGCGGGGTATATAGTAGATCATGGTAATGGTACGTATATCGGAGTGATAAAAGCATTATGGAGAGGATCTCCGCACATCAAAATTTCATTGTCATTTTCAAAAGAATCTATTGGACTGTATGTAAACTACATACATAGAAATGGAATGTTGAGGGCTGTTAAAGGGATTTTTAAGAATGCACGTGGAGAAATTGGTAAAGGTTCATGTGGGATACACACACTAACAAACATAACTAACAGCATCTGTGACTTTACATCATTAAATTATGGAATGCGATGGTTTTGTTTATTACCAAATGCAACCGGGTTTGATTGTTCAGACTGGTATTCCGTGACTGGAGATATGACGGTACCTACATTTACAAATGCACAGCAGCAGTTCTTAAGGTAATTCATTTTTATAGTCAAGAAATTTCTGCATTTGAGGAAATATTTCACAATTGGCACTTGAAGAGGAACCAGCAATAGAGTGATACGACAATACAGTTATAGAGCAGCGATAGCTTCTATTTGAAGAGAAAAACAATTTCAGTTTAGATTATGAAACTTATAGTCAAGATTTCAAAAGTTAACCTCAGTAATTATGTAAGAACTTCTTTAAGATATTCCATATATTTAAAGAGACAAGGAGGAAGTTAGCCAACCATGATATTAAAAAATGAATTTCTGCCGAATGCATTGAGTGTGTAACTTAATGTAATATCTTTGGTTAGCTTGTTTTCTACCTGAACCATGAAGTCATTATTAGATTAGGTAAACTATCCTCCTCTAAGAGTATACTTGTTCGACAGATAACCATTCTATGTGCTGTAGGACTAGGATACTTCGAAAGGAGGGTAGTTTAACTAACCTAATAATGACTTCATAGTTCAGCTACCAAGCAAGATAACCAAAGATATTAAACTTAAGCTACACACTCGATGCAATCGGCTTTAAAAAGTAGCTGACATTGCTTCTATTTTATTTGTTCTGCTTGAAGGAACGGCATAGCATCTTGCGGGAACGAGATAACTTTCTTTTGGGAACAACATAGAATCATGAGGAACGCCATAGTATCTTGAGAGGCTAACATATTCTTTTCTTTCATGACCGCATTCTGCCTCCGTAGAATATTTTTTTCTATACTGAGAAGAAAATGTATGGTCCTATACATATAAACCTGCCAACATTCATAATGTGGCATTGCATAGTCTTTCTCAAATTAGTCAAGAACTCTTTATGATTGCTATTTTAGTCTCAGAAGCATAAAATATTATGACTTTTTTAATTGTTCATGGTCTCACATAACAGATTTCAAAGCAAGAATGTTTTTGCATTTCAATATGTGTGACGTCATGTGAAGTTGTTGAATTTCAAAAAAATGTTATCATTGATATAACTTGACATACAAAGGGACTTAACGAATGCATTTGCATTTCCAAATTAAGAGGAAGAATCTTTGTGCATATATATGAATTATGCAAATGCAAAAATAATCTGTACAATCTAAACTAGTTTTTTTTATACCACACATTTCTTGTTCTTTTATTGCTAAATATAATTAAGAGATGCATTATATATGTGAGATTCGATTGAAAAGATGTGTTCATATACTTGAAGACCTTTGTGATTTGCTCTTAGTGACGGTTTGAAATACATTTTTATATGATCGTTTGTAAACATAAATTTGGCTTTGCTCATTGTTGAAGGCCGTACGGTGACCTATAGTTGTTAATGTCTGTCATTTTGGTCTTTTATGGATAGATGTCTCATTGGCAATCATACCACATTTTCTTTTTTATATTATATAAAAATAAATAAATTTATACTTGCAGTACTGCTAGATATAAAATCATAAAGGAAATTAAAGTTGATGTACTTGGTGGTAAGTTATTAAATTAACCATGGTAATAGGTAATATCTCTTGCACAAAAATGGCATTAAGTTCTTCAATGTAACTGGGGTGTCTACCTCCATCTTGAATTTTGGAGTAGCATATAATATAACAATAGGTTTAGATCTTTAATGAAATGTGCAAATTTTGAAAGTAGGGTGTAATTCGTGTGTAAGACTTTTCGTGTTACAATGTAGTATAGAAAATTTTGTGTTGTCATATTTACGGCTGTATTTTCTATAAAAAACATATTTTTTTAAACTCTGCCACATACGGGGATATAACTCAGATAGTAGGGGAAATAACACGAATAAAGTATTTATTATAATATATTGTGGGAAAATTAACAACCTTAATCTTAATCAAGAAAACAAATACGGTGACCAATTTTTTTTTCCATCTGAAGACATGTTATATGAGCTATATTCTTACATTTTATCTTTAAAGTCTATGACGTAGTTTTCTTTTTACAAAAAAAACCATTGAATTTTCCATGCGTAATCTATACAAACTATTGCACATTCTGTAGCATTAAAACAGTCTGCTGACCAATACTTTTTATTATATTTTGAAAAAACATAATAAAATTACACTCTTACAAATTATTAAAAACATTCTATATATTTGATTGAAGACCTTAAGTTAATTGTCGATTGCAGGTTCCCTAGTTATAAGATACTTATGTAGGATTGTCATAGTTGTGTTGTTTAGTTTTTATGCCCCTATCTCTAATTTTGAATCAATTGAATTCCCAATCATTTTGTTTCGAGCATATCTTGTGGCAAAAAAGAAGATACCAAAGTGACAATCCATATTCGTAAGTAAAAAAATAAACATGATAATACCATAGCAAATATAGACAGGTCACCAGTACAAAGCTGAAATCATAATTTCATTGTAACTATTCGTGATGTAACTGATGAACAGAATTAAGTATTTTCTTTGAAATCCGTATCAAACATTTATCAAAACACTGAGGTCGTAACAGTTCATCCTAGATGTTTTATTACACGAACTGGTACAAATAAAAAAATCATATGATTACGACACCGTTATCATGGTTATAAAATTAAGAATGGACATGGGGGATGTGTCAAAGAGACATCAATCCGACCAAATAAAAAAAACAACAGCAGAAGGTCACCAACAGGTCTTCAATGATTACGACACCGTTATCATGGTTATGCCTAAATACTTGTCTAGTTATATATATTTGGACAAAACAAAAATGCAGTCGTACAACAAGCGGTAAAATTTTCAAAAAGTGTTTCGCATTTGACCTACAAAATATAAGGTACGAAGAAGTTCTTTGGCAGTCATCGATAAGCTACCGACCATCCTCGTGGACAGGTCACCTTGCCTCATAGATCCATAGGTAATAAATAAGGTATTAGCACATACTTATAAGTGATACTTTATTTTCAGAAGTAAACATAATAAAATTAGAAGCTGATTTATATTTAATTCGTTTTGAATCAATTATTATTTTTATGAGAAATATAACAAATTAACGACCATGTGACAATTAAAAGTAAAATCACAAAAATGCTGAACTCTGAGGACTATTCAATAGAAAGTCCCTAGTCACATGTCTAAATCAAATTACAAAACAAATCAAACGAATGGACAACAACTGTCATTTTCCTTACTTGGCACAGGCATACGTTGCTTATTTACTTGGTATGAGTGCCAATGAGACAACTTTTGATTCAAGTCACATGTTGTAAAAAAGTAAACTATTTTAGATCAAAGTATTGCTTTTAACACGGTGCCCTTGCTCACATAGAGCAGCAAGCTATAAAGAGCCCCCACATGACTAGTTTAAAACCCTTCAAACAGGTATAATCTATATAAAAATCGAGAAACGAGAAGCACGTGAGCCACACCAATAAACCAAAAGCACTGAAAAATATGTTCCTGACAAAGGACAGGTGCAAGGAAATGCAGCGGGTCAACACGTTTTATCAGGCGCCAACATTACTCTAACCTTAATGTTACATCGTAACATAGAAAGACGGACTATTAAATATCAACTGAAATGTTTCAACTCAATCAAAAGACACATAACCAAAAACGAGTTAACATACACTGAACAAATAAATTTTATCTATGACACGATAAAAACAATATTAATAAAAGAAAAACAAAGGGGAATATAAAACAGTATTAGAAAGACAACTATAATTACCTTGGTCAACATGACGTCAACATGACGTCAGCTTTGTACTTGTTTGGGTTTATAAATATTTTTGATTTGAGCGTCACTGATGCGTTATGTAGACGAAACGCGCGTCTTATTATTATTAATTAACTATAATTAATAAAAACAAAAAGTTCACAGGTAAATATAATAATTTTGTTGAAAACAGAACATGGATTACGGAAATATGTTTTTACTAAAATAAATAAATTTGTTGTTCATAGTTCGAGAACAGAAGTGTAATAATCACCATTCCGGTGTAAAATTCATGTCGAATGTGTAAGTAAATTGACCAATTTGGATGCCTACACTAGATTTAACCACCAACGATGACTTTTTTTTTTAATATGAGATTTTTGGGGGGAACCTTAAACTTTAATCTGTCGACCCCAAATTAAAAAGGAATCTTCTACTGCCCTATATTTTCAAAAAGAGCACATCGAGTAACCATTTCAAAACTGCTTTCCCCTAAAAAAATATTTTTGGAACAGTTTTCACGGATTTGACCTTAAAATCAATAGAATATTTGACTTTACTAAATATTTAATCTGTATAAGTTTCACTTCAATGAAGTAAATGACACTAATGTTATCATCCTGATATCTTTTTCCTGTTTCCAGTGACCTTGTCCTTCGATCCATTGACCCAAACCTTGATTGATTTTTTTCTTTTGATATATCTCCCATCTGTATAAGTCTCAATACAATCGAACAAGGTAAACTCAAGTTATCAATTAGAAAATAATAATTTGTACACACGGACGATAGTGACGAACAGAAGGACAAACACATTTTCATGGCGCTTTAAATAGAATGTTCATACACAAAAATTATTTCTAATGTATAATCCTTATTTTTTTTTTATTATATTCATGTCAAGCTTATACCATGATATGAATATACATGTAGTTGCATTTTTGGAACACTTGTGTATTGTTTTTCTTTTTGCAGATAAAACCATAGGTCATCCAAAGCACTCGTGTAGTCTAATAAATCCTTCACTCACATGGAACATTTCGTCCCCAGTTGGATATTTTTATAATAAAACGTGGCATAATCTCTTATGTCAAAAAAAAGTTGAACCAAGTTTTAACAGGTATTTAGCCTGTCTAAGAAACCGGGAGATTTACATGGTTGGAGATTCTACATCGCGAGATTGGCTTATATCACTTGCTGATATTTTAGATGTTAAACGGACATCAGCTGATCTAAGAGGTCATCATGAACCAATCAAAGTTTTCAGTAAAAATAAGAGAGACAACATTACTATTATATGGGTTGCGCATGAGTTCCCATTTTTCACCTATACACCGAATGGGACAATACATCATTTTAAACCAGCAAGCTATCATCTTAACGTAATACGTTCTAAAAATCCGATCGTAATACTGCATTGGTTTATACATATAGGTTATGCTCCATTGTCAGTTTATGAAGAACATGTAATGAACGCCAAAGACGCTATAGTTAAATTCATGGATCGTGTGCCTGGTGCAAAAGTATTCATTAAAGGTCCACATTA
This sequence comes from Mytilus trossulus, assembly GCF_036588685.1. Taxonomy (NCBI): domain Eukaryota; kingdom Metazoa; phylum Mollusca; class Bivalvia; order Mytilida; family Mytilidae; genus Mytilus; species Mytilus trossulus. The sequence goes on from NC_086373.1 coordinate 55,371,247, forward strand.
CTTTGAACAATACGCTGAAGGCGTTCCATATGATTTTGTGAGATATTTCCACGATAAAATGATATTCAAAATTTTCGACAATATCAAACATAAAGTTGTGTATTTGAATGAATGGGATATCACAGTTTCTTCAGAAAATAAAGAATTACACCCGTCTACAGAATTAAGAAAACCAATGTTACATGAACTACTGTCATATATTTGTTAATCTTTTCAACTTACAGACTATCCTCCTATATATTATTATATAACGTATTATAATAAAACTGTTTTATTTTATGGATATATATGGAACGCCATAGCTGTCCTATGTGATAGTATTTATTATGTGATGGTGGGTTTTGCATAACATGATGTGGGTTTGTTATTATAAGCTGTGGGTTTGTCATTATGTGCTGTGGATTTATCATTATATGCTGCAGGTTTATTATTATATGCTGTGGGTTTGTTATTATATGCTGTTGGTTTGTTATTATATGGTGTGGGTTTGTTATTATATGCTGTGTTTTTTTTTTATTATAAGCTGAATTCTTATTTGAATTCTTATTGATTATCCCGAACTAACTATTTTTTGGGGAAAATCATTCAAATTAGTTTATATGGTTAAGTCATTAACTATCATATTCAAGATATGTCAGATCCCAATATATTTATACCACAGATAATACAATCAAAAATTTTGAAGTGAAAGAATATATAGTAATTTTAAGTCAAATAAATATGATACCATAAAAAATGTATGATACGAATATCTGTCGTAATAAACAAATATTTTTTGAAATATCAAATTAAACTATTGTTTCGGTTATTCATGGTCTGACTATGATGTATGTAAATAGAAAGGATAATTGTGAATTTTAGTTTATTCTATTTTTAGAATCAAACTATTCTTCGCAAATGAGCATTGTTTATAGTGGTTTCCTCTTGGCACCTTTCGACGTAACTATTATCCATGTCCGAAAAAAGAGAAAGTAAAGGTTCACTGCATATTATATCCCTCAAAACAACAACTGATATTACTTCTTTATGGAATTTTCTGTTTATAATTGATACATGTTCCTTTGTAAATGATTAAAAAAATGTATATTGTGCCAGATTATTTATTTGTCTTGTGTGATAAGACTATTATAAGATTGATAATTTTAATCTAAATTGGGGCCAGAATATTTATTTCTAAAATCATCCAGACCCCATCTTAGAACCAAATGAATGTCCACTTACATATTATATGATTTTGTTAACAAATATATGATTAACAGATTAATACATAACTATTAACATTAAGTGGTAACATTTGGTCAAATTATACATCATCATGTTAAGGATGTTTGCTGCTCAGTTTCAAAATAAATAACTTTTCTTAACACTAGTATATATTGATAGGGGATTAATTGACAAAGCAGAAAAGCAAAAAAAATATAGGGGTCAATGTGCTTGTTTTCGAGATATGAGCCATTGAAATTTTGGCGGGAAAATGAATTCTCTTGATTTTTCATAGCCTTATCATTGACCTGTTAAAGTTCTCAAAAACTATTAAAAAATTAATAAAATTTAAAAAAAACTTTTACAAATGGCGTATAATTATCCATGTAAAAGATTTATGAAAAGAAAAATGGGGGTTCATGGGCAATTTTTTTTAAGGCATTCAAATGGATAAAACCAGAGGACTTCGAAAATCTGACAAAAAATCCGAAACATGACAAGCAAACATCCTTAAAACAGTTGTCTCCAGCATCGAATGTTAGACTAAAACAGATCAATACACAGGAGGGTAACATTAGTCAAGAACATATGTTCATAGATATAGGAAGATGTGGTGTGAGTGCCAATGAGACAACTCTCCATCCAAATAATATCCGATATCATTTATGAAACGGTTATTCCATAATGGTCAACCAACTCGTGATGGCGTCCGTAAAATTTACGAAGAGATGATTTCAACTTCGCCATTTGGAACTCTTGGTTTAATAGCTTCCTTGTGAGCAGTAACCCTCTATCAAGAAAATCATGCATGATAGGAAATGCAAGCACGGGAATATCGTACCAATTGGGAGATACATACCCCGTATGCAGGTGCTGCTGGAATGCTGCTACTTAGAAATGGAAAGTGTACAATTGGAAAGCTGAAATCATCGTAAAGTGTTTTTGTCGTAAAGTGTTTTTTTCAACCGACCCTCATTGTGAATTTCTAGATGTAAGTCAAGATATGAAGCCGACTTAACTGTATCTGTAGTATCCTTTATCTCCAGTTCGGTGGGATAGATGCGTTCCACATAGTCACCAAATACTGAATTGTTTAGTGAAAGAACATCATCTATATAGCGGAAAGTAGAGTTAAAGGATATTGCTAACTTTGTATCCTTCTTCCTAAGAAGTTCCTGCATGAAAAACACGTCCTCCGAACGTAACAAATATGTTGTCAATCAAGAAATCAAGCATCTTGATAATATCAGTTTCAGAGAATTATTTGTTTGAATCAGAGTGATTCTTTACAAAGTAGGATTTATCCCTCCCTAAGTACTTGTATCTACGTTGGCCATTCTTTTTTATGAAGCAAAGTAATACCAACTCTTTCAATTTGTCTTTTAGTTTGGAATGTGGAGTACTTGTGTAAAGACTAGAAAAGTCAAATGTTTTAATACTGTTACAAGATGAAAGAGAGTTATGTATGTACTCTAAAAGATCTTTGGAATTTTTAAGTATCCACATCTGATTCACGCCACCTCTAGAATAGGCAGTCTCACAATAACTATGAAGCCCGTCTTTGATTGCTGATAAAATAGATGTTAACAATTTAGAAAGAGGTTTCGTGGAGCACTTGGAAGACCCAGCAATATACCGTTGGGTGTAAGGACACTTATGTAGTTTAGGTATCCAATACAGCGATGGAAGACCCAGTTCTTCATCTTTGGTTGAAATTCCAAAGGAACAAAGAACAGAACTATGATTATCCAGGATTTCGTCTTTGGTAAGTGTCATGAGGGTATATGTTGAGTTTCCAAGTGAATTGTCAATACTTAATTCGTGTATCAAGCAGTTAATGCAATGACTTTTACACACAACAACGATGATATTTGGGGCTTTGTCTGCGGGGACAACAACATATTTATCTTGGAGGTCGGATATGTGTTTAGCAACATTTGTTTTTTTTAAAGATTGACGTAGCATGGGCATTGATGGACTCATTCAGTTTCTTAATTCTGATTTGTATCAACGACCTCACTGCCTTAATCCATTCGGATAGAGTGTCTACGTCTTCCTTCTCGCGCTTAGCCCATAGCCTGGCATAATCCTCGACTGAATCCATCAAAATTTTAAAGTTGTATTTCCAATTGATGGATTTAGGCTCACGATATGTTGGATCAGAAATACACCTAGCATTGTGATACATAGCTATATAGATAATTCATAAAACATGTATTGATATTAAATTTTTCATTAACAGTCTAAAATTAAAAAGTTAGATATGCTACTTGTTATAAATGTTCTCCTCGATCATTCACATCATTTATCACTCTGGATTATAATACCTGAATATGCTGATCAGATTAATGATGGCAACAGCCATTTTCTCTAGCCACATGCATCACTGCCTATACAATGGTGATGAACACAAGAGGTACCAAGAGAGGCCACCAGAGATTATTAACAGATAAGGGTCAGACATAACATGTTGCACAGAATCACAAACTAAATGTCAACCTAAGTCAAGGGGAGATAATTAAAATCCATTGAAACAAAAACAAGTATATCAATATATATAACAATATCAATAAACATAAAAAGTACTTTTAAGATGCACACAAATCACTGTCCAGTTGTGCTGTGCATCAAAATTGTTTTGATTCTACTTGAATTATTATAAAGCCATAAGTAAGTACAAAATAGAAAGATCTCTCCTCACATGTGAACAAAGTTTTTAATTAGATCCCATTTACTATCAAATTTCTCTCTTGCTTTAATGAATCTGTAAAAGGAGGTATATATTTTTTCTATTCAGAAGGAATGTTTAATCATAGCTATGACACCTGTAAAAGTTGGCAACGAAGTATTAAATCGACATGTATAAATGTAATATTTAACCAGAATAGTGAATAAATTTAGGGAAACATCCTAAGACTCTGAACGAGAACAGTATTTCCACACTAAAAATTGTAATGAAATTATTTTCTACACTGTTCAACTAGAAAAAGTGCTGCAATTTCTAACTTCAAATTTCTAACTAGGATACATAACCAGAAAACAAGTGACTTATAGTTTCTTTTGTTTCATTACAGAAACTACATAAGTTAATTTATTTTAACCCATATTTCTACAATAATGCATTTGTAGCGAGAGTTCTACGTAAAATCTTAAACTGGAACATACTAAATATGTTGTTTTTAGTGCAACAAAAGGGTAAACTATAAATGAAATACCAATGTTCTATATGAGTGCCTAGTTTGTTACACATTTCGTCTTTTTGTTTTTAGGGCGTTCTGTATACATTGCCAAGAATATTTTATAAAAGAACTGACATGACTTTTTATTGTTTTTTATAAATTCAATTTTACCGTTAGATATATGCATAATTTTCACTGACGTAGTGATTAGATCTTTCAAGTCTTTTGGTATGATATGAAGTAAAGAATGATATTTAAAGAAATTAATATTAAAATTATATTTTTCGCATAATTCTTTTAAAGTAAAATAAAAAATGTTTTTATCAAGTAAATAACCTACAAAGAAAACTCCTGATTCAACCAAGCTCTTGTAAAAGACTGTTTTGTTATTAATTTTCAAACTCTTGTTGAGCTATATGGATTGTTCCATGATCCATACAGCATTGACATTAGGGTAGTGACAGTGTTTAGGATATTCTTTTAAAAAATATTAGAATTTGACGAAATCTTTTGGATAACATCAGGGGTTTTCAACCATATTTTGTTTGCTCCTAATCTGTTGTATTGATCTTTTAACAATGTTTTCCATGGGAATATATTCAAGGGGTCTAAAACTTAATGTATCCATGTCATCTTTAATGAATAACAAAAAGAACTTATATCTGGCTTTTTAAACTCTCCGTTTTCAAATAACCCTATCATAACTTTTCTTTTAATCTTGTCTGGTTTTGCTGACCATACGAAACTAAAAACAAATATTTTGAATTTCTTTTATTTTATCATCAGGCAGGTTTGGCAAAACTGTCAATGATTGCATTAGAATAGGTAGAGCAAGTGATTTAATAACAGTAATCTTTCCCATATATGTTAAATCTCTATAGACCCACGAATTTAGTAAGCTCTGAATATTTTTTATTTTCCCACAAAATTAACAAGCGTTTTATTTTCACTGAACAGATCAAATTTAATTCCATAAAGTTTAAATTTCCTGAATAATTCCAGTTCACATGTCTGGTAGTTGTTAGTTTATCCCTTGAGTGAATCTTTGACCTAATCTATATGGCTTCAATTTTATCAAAATTCGACCTTAGTCCTGCACACTCAGAAACTTTTTCTAAAGTATATAAACATTTTTCTAAAGATTGCTCATCCTCGTCTAATAAGAAACATGAGTCATCTGTATACTGGCTTAGTAGATACTCAGAATCATTTATGTTCATACCATTTATATCAGGGTTATTTGTAAGTGCAGCGCTCATAATTTTTAAAGATAATATAAAGAGGTAAGGAGATAAAGGATCACCTGGTCTAACACTCCGACCAATATTAAGACATTGAGAGCAATGTTCATTATTTATAATACAGCTCTGAGATTCTGAATATAAGGTCTTCACCCATCTACAAACAATAGGACCAAATTCTAATAAAGACAAAGTCAAGTCTATAAATGACCACTCAAGAGTATCTAAAGCTTTCTCAAAGTCTAATAAAAGTGAAATACCTGGTAAAATATCACCTTCTGCCTTTTCCATAATGTCAAAAATAAGCCTAGTACATTCTTCAATATACCTTCCCTTTATGAAACCTTTGCTGTGTGTCACTAATTATATCCGCAAGAAAAGATTTTGTTCTATTTACTAATGCAGCTGATGCAATTTTTGTATCAACCTTTAATAAAGTGATAGGTCTCCAGTTTTTTAATTGAAATTTGGATTACCCTCTCTTTGAATGCATGCAATTACTCCTTGTTTCTGAATAACCGAAAAAGATCCAGTTTCTAAGCTATAACTAACAGATTTTGTAATAAACTCATGGAGGTCTATCTGTTTCTGTTGTAAATCCATCGACCCCTAGTAATTTACCATTTTTCATATTTTTGAATGTTTTAAGCATAAGCATTCAAATTACCCTCTGCCTGTAACCTCTGATCATCAGAAAGTTTGCGAATAAAAGTATTATTTTCATCAAAAAATAGATTTTTATGTTCTTGATGAAGAATAGGATTTGCTGAGGAGAACATTTTTTGTTGAAATCTATTCTTAATTAATTTTGGAATTATCTTCCCAATATATTATTTTTTTTTTTTCAAAATTACAAAAATAGTTAGTACATTTTTCATCTTCTGTTACCCATCTTACCTTTGCTCTGGTCATACTAACTGTCACTATTTTCTCTCTGTATTGAACAATTTCATCTTCTAAAATTTTTATTTCTGAATTTAATAATTCTGAGGGATCGATTTCATAATTTTCAAGTCATTTACCTAACTTGAGTTCTAAATCATTTTCAGTGTTTGTGTTTCTCGTTTTTATATAACTTGCATATGCTATTGTTTTCCCTCTTAATATACATTTTAAGAGTTCCCAAAACATGTGTGGGTTTACTGATAGTTCTGTTTCTATGTCATTCCCAGGCAGGGAGTATTGATTTGTAGTTTTCCTAATGCAATTTTTAATTTCAGTTACATAGACCATATCATGTAGTAAGCTATTGTTAAATTTCCATGTGCCTTTATCGTTTATTTGATTGTAAAACTGTAAGGTCAGGTACACTGGGGAATGATCAGACCTGTAACTTATATCCATGTCTACATTTGTTTACAAATTGTTCAAGATCAGATGAAATCAAAAAGTAATTCAAACGGCTTTGCTTAAGCCCAGGTTCACGCCATGTAAATCTTTTTGTATCCGGATTTAATGCTCGCCGTATATCAACGGTCTAGGGACTTTATACTATCTTAAATCTTATCATGTGCTTTTAAATTGTTTTAGCACTATAATTTGAGGTGTCCTTATCAAAATCGTGCACCACATTCCAGTTTTTAGTCATACTTATGCAGCTATTTGTATACCAGATACTAGACCTTTTATATTTATAAAAAAAAGTTAGAGAGTCCCCATAGGGACCATATTTTGCAACAAGAGACAGTCGATAATGTTGAATGGTCATCTATAGAATTATTAAATAGCCTTCCTGATCCTTATATTCTTGGTGAATAGTAAATGTAAAACTATTTTTATTAGAATTGCTACCCCTCTTAAGCGGGTGGAACCAAAGCTAAAGGATGCATTATTTCCCCGTCATGTCCCCACTGCTTATCGTTTTCTTTTCTGTTAATGTAATTATATCATATTTTTTCCTATATCTTGAAAATAATCTCCTCACTTCACCTCCTGTGACCATGGTGACAGACCCCTACAGTTCAGAGCACCTACCTGAAGTTGAATCAAGTCACTTGATTATTATTTTTTTAAGTTTTGTGTTACGACACTTTTTAGGCATCACATTTAGTAATTTAAGTGGTGGTCAGTTTTTATTGGTGGAGAGAAATTTAAAGTTAGAAATTGTAGCACTTTTTCTAGTAGAAAATACTTAAACTTTAATTATAAATGTGGAAAATATTTTCTGGGTCAGAGTCTTGGGAGGTTTCACTTAACTTATTCACTAATCTGGTTAAATATTACATTTATAGATGTCGCTTTAATACTTCGTTACCAACTCTTACATGTATCATAGCTATGATTAAAATTTCCTACCGAATAGAAAATATCTACCTCCTTTTACAGATCCCCTGAAGAAAGAGGGAAAGGAGTAGGTCCGGTAAGGGCTGATTTTGGTCTCAATTTTCAGGTTCATCTAACACAAGTTTTTGGGCACTTTTTTAACACCTAAGTGTCTATTTCAATTGATTCGATTAGTTTATGTGAAAGATTCTGACTGATTGAGTCATTAAACACGCTCTGATTCAAGCTTAAATTTGAAAAGTCTATCAAATATGCAAAAAAAACGTCATTTTTCAGATGTTTTATGTCAAAAATGAAAGTGTCGCATCCGTTTTTATCCTTAACCTTTTTATATGTTTTGTATTATCATCAAATACAACTTATATTTCAATATTATGTATGAACACGAATGCGGCCACTTTAATTTTAGACGAACACCGTCTAAAAATTAACCAAAATGCTAAAACTTTTAAGATTTCAGTAATTTAGCATGACTTAACGATGCTAAAACGCGATATTTATGCATTTTATTGTCAAAAACAGCTCATATTTATGTAGCAGAAGCAATTTACTTTCCAAAATATAGCTGAAAGATCACATTTTTACAATTTTCTAAAACTGCTATATTTTGGGCCCAAAAAGGTGTCTTACAAATGTACTGAACCTACTCCTTTAATAGTAAATAGGAACTAATTAAAAACTTAGTTCACATGTGAGGAGATATCTTTCTATTTTGTACTTACTTAAGGCTTATAATAATTCATCTAGGATTAATAATATTTTGATGCACATCACAACTGGACAGTGATTTGTGTGCATTTTTAAAGTTCTTTATATGTTTATTGATATTGTTATATATATATATATATATATATTCAACTCGTCTAAACATCAACCCAACAATGTTAGATCTGTAAATTTGCTTTCGCTAATTTTTGGTTCTTCCCTCGCCGGGATTCGAACCCATGCTACTGTGATATCGTGACACCAAATCGCCTGCACTGCAGCCGTCCCGCTAGACCACACGACCACCTGGGCTCTCAAAAAAAAGAGCTTTCGGTGGCCATATGTTACCTTTCCACGTCAGTTTAAATCTAGCGGCGTACTACAGTACATGATATATAAGGCATGAAGATGTTATTGTTACAGATCAGCTAAATTATCTATAGTAAAGGATCCTACAAATTAATGTAAGATACAGTCACAGAAAATAATTATATTCATAAGTACGTCTGAGTCAGTGACAACCCTACAACAGATGTATCCATCGAATCCCGGCGAGGGAAGAACCAAAAATTTGCGAAAGCAAATTTACAGATCTAACATTGTTGGGTTGATGTTTAGACGAGTTGTATATACATTATGTACACAGCCATGTATCACCATCATTGGTGGCGATCCGATGGATACATCTGTTGTAGGGTTGTCACTGACTCAGACGTACTTATGAATATAATTATTTTCTGTGACTGTATCTTACATTAATTTGTAGGATCCTTTACTATAGATAATTTAGCTGATCTGTAACAATAACATCTTCATGCCTTATATATCATGTACTGTAGTACGCCGCTAGATTTAAACTGACGTGGAAAGGTAACATATGGCCACCGAAAGCTCTTTTTTTTTGAGAGCCCAGGTGGTCGTGTGGTCTAGCGGGACGGCTGCAGTGCAGGCGATTTGGTGTCACGATATCACAGTAGCATGGGTTCGAATCCCGGCGAGGGAAGAACCAAAAATTTGCGAAAGCAAATTTACAGATCTAACATTGTTGGGTTGATGTTTAGACGAGTTGTATATACATTATGTACACAGCCATGTATCACCACCATTGGTGGCGATCCGATGGATACATCTGTTGTAGGGTTGTCACTGACTCAGACGTACTTATGAATATAATTATTTTCTGTGACTGTATCTTACATTAATTTGTAGGATCCTTTACTATAGATAATTTAGCTGATCTGTAACAATAACATCTTCATGCCTTATATATCATGTACTGTAGTACGCCGCTAGATTTAAACTGACGTGGAAAGGTAACATATGGCCACCGAAAGCTCTTTTTTTTTGAGAGCCCAGGTGGTCGTGTGGTCTAGCGGGACGGCTGCAGTGCAGGCGATTTGGTGTCACGATATCACAGTAGCATGGGTTCGAATCCCGGCGAGGGAAGAACCAAAAATTTGCGAAAGCAAATTTACAGATCTAACATTGTTGGGTTGATGTTTAGACGAGTTGTATATACATTATGTACACAGCCATGTATCACCATCATTGGTGGCGATCCGATGGATACATCTGTTGTAGGGTTGTCACTGACTCAGACGTACTTATGAATATAATTATTTTCTGTGACTGTATCTTACATTAATTTGTAGGATCCTTTACTATAGATAATTTAGCTGATCTGTAACAATAACATCTTCATGCCTTATATATCATGTACTGTAGTACGCCGCTAGATTTAAACTGACGTGGAAAGGTAACATATGGCCACCGAAAGCTCTTTTTTTTGAGAGCCCAGGTGGTCGTGTGGTCTAGCGGGACGGCTGCAGTGCAGGCGATTTGGTGTCACGATATCACAGTAGCATGGGTTCGAATCCCGGCGAGGGAAGAACCAAAAATTTGCGAAAGCAAATTTACAGATCTAACATTGTTGGGTTGATGTTTAGACGAGTTGTATATACATTATGTACACAGCCATGTATCACCATCATTGGTGGCGATCCGATGGATACATCTGTTGTAGGGTTGTCACTGACTCAGACGTACTTATGAATATAATTATTTTCTGTGACTGTATCTTACATTAATTTGTAGGATCCTTTACTATAGATAATTTAGCTGATCTGTAACAATAACATCTTCATGCCTTATATATCATGTACTGTAGTACGCCGCTAGATTTAAACTGACGTGGAAAGGTAACATATGGCCACCGAAAGCTCTTTTTTTTGAGAGCCCAGGTGGTCGTGTGGTCTAGCGGGACGGCTGCAGTGCAGGCGATTTGGTGTCACGATATCACAGTAGCATGGGTTCGAATCCCGGCGAGGGAAGAACCAAAAATTTGCGAAAGCAAATTTACAGATCTAACATTGTTGGGTTGATGTTTAGACGAGTTGTATATACATTATGTACACAGCCATGTATCACCATCATTGGTGGCGATCCGATGGATACATCTGTTGTAGGGTTGTCACTGACTCAGACGTACTTATGTATATATATATATTGATATACTTGTTTTTTGTCTCATTGTATTTGAATTATCTCCCCTAGACTTAGGTTGAATTTTATTTTGTGATTCTGTCCAACATGTCATGTCTGATCTTATCTGTTCATAATGTATGGTGGCCTCTCTTGGTACTTCTCGTGTTTTTCATCATTGTATAGGCAGTGATGCATGTATCTAGAGAAAAAGGCTGATGCCGTCATTAACCTTATCAGCATATTCAGGTATTAAAATCTAGAGTGATAAATAACGAGGTGAATGATCGAGTAGAAAATTTATAAAAATTAGAATATTTAACTTTTTAATTTTAGACTGTTATTGAAAAAAATTTATTATCAATACATGTTTTATGGATTATCTACATAGTTATGTATCACAATGCTAGGTGTATTTTCAGATGAAATAAAAATAAATTATAAATAAAAACGTCAGGTAGAGAAAACACATTTTTGTGACAACCAATGGACGTGTGAGCAAGTATTATCTTTTTTATTTAAAAGAAACTTCGTTTCCGCGTCCTGTTATAACATACCGGTCCAATAATTGTGTTTTCAAAAGATATCTGACTTATTCATTGTTTGCCTTGACTTATTATTCAATCAATAAAAAAGTAAGATTTTTTTCAACGTTACAGATTATATGAATCGAATAGGAAGAAACATGAAATATACATGTATATGATAATTACACGAAACATATCATTTATATGTTGATCTCAATACCATTATTCACTATTACAACTTCAATGTTTGTGTTTTAAGACCACGATATTGTATAAAAGATGGACTAGCAACTCTTGGAATGAAAATAAATTTGAGGATGTGTATTTTTTTTTTTGTAGAAAATTTACCCATCATCTTGAACTGTTGCACACATTTTCGAGCAATATTTCAGAAATATATATTTAAAGATCTAATGAAGTCTAAATTTTTGGGGTCATTATGCCATCAATTAAAGAATCAGTGGTTAAAAAGTGGCAAAAAAAGCACATGTGTGTAAGTATATGGATATCTTTGAAATTGTATCAGAAAGTTACATATCACAAAGGATTATCTAATAATTTAATAAATTAATTTTACCTGTTTACAAATGGTTTTGAAACTTACACAGCTTTCATAGTCTAGGTACATCTATCCTAAGATTTATCATGATTTTAACGCTTGAAGTCGGTTTGTAAACTTTCACATCCTTAAAGGCTTTGGATAAAGAATTATAACAGATGAGTAATCCGATTCATTTACCTTGGAAGATTGGGAATCCTGCTGGTGCTGCACTTTTAAAGGTTTGAAAATGACCGTTATTGCACGCTGACTTCAATATCATTAACAATTCATATACTTGACAGAAATACACATTTTCATATTGTATGCCCCCCCTCCGGTAAGATAAAGTTGTTGATTTAACCCCACAGCGGTGTGATAATTGTGATAATTACCCCCTCCCATCCCAAATACAATGCACCGACCCCTCAGCTGATCAATAGTAACTGTTCCATTAATTGCTTCTTGATATTATAATGTACACTACTTAGTTTTGTCTCCTCATAATCAATACCTAGCATATTTGTTTTTATTTCATCGTCACAAGGCATTACTTGTAATGCATAAAGCCTCGGTCACACCTTACCGGATAGCACAAACAGACGCCTGACGGATGAGAATAAAAGTTGTCCGTTAACAAAATTGTTATCCGTTGGGAGTCTGCTGATGTTCTGATCGAATAAAACGGACGTGTAACGAATATAACGAAAACACACCGGATATGCAACGTACGAGAAACGGAAACGTACCGGACATAACGGATGTCGAACGTACATCTAACGGACGAGTACCCCATAAAACGGCCACCTAACGGAAGCGTACCAGATAAACGGATGTACCAAGATATACAGAAAAATTAATGACGACAATAATATTACATGTACATCGCATAAATATTCAAATTGTTTCTGTGTAACTGGTTTTGGTTTATTCTTCAAAATGCTGCCAAAGGGTAGTGTCTGGCATGAATAAGAGCTGCTTGATTGTGAAGACGTGCTTTTACTCTGAAATCGATTATGAATTATAAGAATTCATGAATCTTAAGAAATCTGACATACCAATAATTGGCATTTCTGGCACGAAATTTTCAATTGGCATTCATGCGTTTCAGATCCGTTTTACTCCTTATACGTCCGGTAGAAGACCGTTTCTCCTCCGTTCAACATCCGTTTTATCCGTTAAACGTCCGGTAAAAGTCCGTAGGTGAATGTGTTTTCCAGACCTCCAACGGATGTATAGCTGACACGTAACGGATACAAAACGGAACTAAACGGACGAGTACCGTACAAAACGGACGCCTAACGAACGTTCAACATTCATCTTATACGTTTGACGTCTGTTCAAAGTTTTGAACATGCTCAGATATTTTCACCGGACAGAACGGACGTCGACGGATAAAACGTACGTCTAATGGACATGAACGGGTTGAAAAAAGGTATCCGTTAGGCGTCCGTTCGAGCTATCCGCTAAGGTGTGACTGAGCCTAAATGCATGGATTCAAAATATTATAAATTTCAATCAAGCAAGGAATTACATGTGCTATCGATTGTTGATCTCTTTTGCTAATGTTAATATTATTAGCGACAAACTTTAAAATATATTTGTCAATGTGAACACGAGAGGTGTACTTTTAACTTTACAAGTACGTTAAGGGCAAATTTAAAGAATTTGCCAATAGGCATATACATTGTCACGTTGAAACACTTTTGATATAATGTCATTAGATGATCAAGTAGATACACACTTTCTAAATGCAAGGAACATAGCGCTAGCCACCAAATTATATAACATGAAATGGTAAGTGGCTTTGATTTAAATATATACTCTTTACAAATTATCTAAAAAATTCACTTAATTTTAAAAATCGATACCAATGAAATAGGGGACTTATCATTTTTTTTTATCAGGGAAAGAGAGAGAGGCTGGTCAGAAAACAGAAGTGATCAAGTTAATTTTTGTATGTGGAAAAGGAGGGGTTAATTTTTTTCATAAAGTCAAAGTGGGGGATCAATATTTTTTGGCATATGAGAATACCTACTCACATACCTCAATTCAAAAGAAAAAATGTCAAGAAAAACTGTACAACAGTCACATAAAATATATTTTACCACCATTTAAGTAAGACATCACATGACTTTGGTTATATAGAATGCTGTCATTTTGTGCCATTGTGTCCAATATACAAGGCATAGGTCATAACCCGAATAATCCAGTCGATATATATTTCCGTCCTACAATCACTATACTAAACAAGCATTATTGCAAAGTTTGATTTAAAACAGGGAATTTGTTAAAAAGAAATTAACAATAATTAAGTACAAATTATTATGCTGAAAGCATAAACTATCCATATTAACGATTATAGACTCAATGATTCGATTTTGATGTTTGGTGTTTTAACGCCACTTTTAAACATCGCTTGTCGGATATTTCTTGACGGCCAGGTTTTATTGGTGGAGGAAGCTGAATAGTTAAACTAACAATATAAGTCAATCAAGATTGGTGTCAAGTGCACTCGCACGAGCGCGATTCAAACTCAAAACCTCAGTGTTGACTGGCTAGTAGTTATAGTAGTTACTACTTAGACCCCTAAGCCACTGAGGTCCCCAGACTCAATGACGGTTTCAATAAGATCTAACGAAGCATTTGAGTTTTCGCAGCATTCAAGAGCATACAATAGAACCTTTCTAGGAAATATTGTATTATTACTGTTTCAAAAAGTTTATTTTTAATGTATATTTTTTGTTTGAGCTTCTTAGAAAACTTAGAAAACTACAATTGCATGAACTTACGAAGATCAAACAGGAAACTGGCTCGGACGTCGCCGAGTATAAAAAGGTCCGAAACAGACGTCACCATGAACACGGTGTCGTCTGATATGGCAGGTGTCATTTGGGTTTTTGATGACACAGTAAACACTGTCGCATTTCAAAATATGAGACCAAAGGCTGCAAAACTTGTGCTACTTTAATTACAGATGCTGAATTCACTAGCAATTTGACCAAGAAGTCATATTTTACCAGAAATTACGATGATCTGAATTGTAAATCGATAAATGTCGTCTACAGATTATAGTGCAACCTTTGCGGATTGGCATACGTCGGTGAAACGAGCGGAATGACAGTTCGCATTATCGAAAAGATATATACCATAGCTCTAACCATCATAATCTTTCAACGACTCTCCGTAGACAAAAAGAAGACTACTGGATTAGACAATTAGGAACTACAACACCTTATGGCTGCAATGACAAAATTGATGGTGTAAGTATTCTATCTAGTTTTTCGTGTAACTCGTTGAATGTGATGAATATTTTCAACTCGACTCCTTGACGTAGACGCAGTCATGGTCATCGTCAGTATACATCAACTTCTCTGCATGATGTCTCTATTAATGACTTGCTGCCATTCATACAAAAGCCGTTAGGTATTCACCACATTCGCACGAATCTTTATTCATTACCCCTTTCAAAACTTTATTCTCTGTTCAATTTATGTTTGGAATCCAGAATAACAAACCCTCATTCAAACCAATGCATACTTCAAGCTATAATTTCGGATATTGCAAGTCATAGACTTTTCAAGCCAGTTTGCATTGGAAAAGATGAAAAAGAGAAAAAATCTTTTCTAAATATTTCCTTTGCCAACAAAGGTCTCAATGGCGTCAACCTAGGCAATATCCTTCATCATAAATTAGTTCAATCGAATATACCTCCTTATTTCAAAGACCAGTCTGTACCAATAATTTCTTATACCTATACCAAACCTATTGCAACTACAATTTTCAATTACAAACGCGTTTTGCAGGATCTCGATATTGACGACTTCAAATCTAAACCTCCTGATTGCACTTGTGCTAACTCCCAATTCACATAAAAAGTTAGGTTTTTTCAACGTTAAAGATATATAAATCGAATAGGAAGAAACATGAAATAAACATGTACTAAGTACACGAAAATTACACGAAACATATCATTTATATGTTGATCTCAATACCATTCTTTCTTATTACAACTTCTATGTTTGTGTTTTAAGACCACGCTATTGTTTTAAAGTTGGACTAGCAACTCTAGGAATGAAAAGAAATTTGAGGATATGTATTTTTTTTTTTTTTTTAATTACTCATTATTTTGAACTGTTGCACACATTTTCGAGCAATGGTTTCAGAAATATATATTTAAAAATCAAATGATGACTATATTTTTGGGTTCATTATTTCACCAGTTAAAGAATAAGTGGTCAAAAAATTACCAAAAAGGAGCACATATGTGTTAGTGTATTGATATCTTTGAAACTGTATCACAATGGAAAGACTAGGGTTGATTTTTAAATCCACTCATTCAAACTTCCGTGTTTTGTTTTGTTTGTGCAAATGCCATTCTCCCCAGCAAAATTGAAGACCTTTAATTGAAATATCAAATATTCGTTTTCTTAATTTATATCTATGTAATAATTTAATAAATGAATTTTATCTGTTTACAAATGAGTTTGGAACGTACACAGCTTTCATAGTCTATGTACATCTATCCCCAGATATTTTATGATTTTAACGCTTTAAGTCGGGTTGGAAATTTTCTCATCCTTTTAGGGGTTAAGAAATGTTATTGTGTCTCACCACTGGCCCAGGGCTAATTGGTAGCAGGATTTTACTAGCCCTGTTGGAAGAACTAGTAGCCCAACAAAACTGACCTGCTAGCCCTAGTATGCCTTACAAATTCAGAGTTTGCTGCAATAACAATAAATTCTATAAAGTCAACAATTTGTATCATTGCAAAGTAGATTTTAGCAAATTGGATACCCAAAACTTATGTTAGCAACCAATATCGCATTACTGGCCATAGCAGATACATTAAATTAATTGATAATTGAATATTCACTGTCTTGACCACTGCTATACATGGGTATATAAAAATATTAGAGGTTTTTTTTTATCAGATACATCAACATGTTTGTGTATAATAATTATCAGCTGGTCAATTATGTAATACTTATACTTGTTTTCAGTTTTAAAATTCTATTTATTAAAATAAATTAAATGACCTCAAATATTTATGTGAATAAATATCACTATCCATAGTTTTGGTCTTTTATAATTGTTTCATAAATGACGTACAGCAATGTCCATATTTTCATTTATCACAGGTAAGCTAATTGTGGGCTATAAATATATTACAATCTGAGCACAGTCTCTAAACTGAAATTGTATTTGTTATAAATTTTATTTCTTTCAAAATCCAATTCATTTGCATATCAATGATTGATGAAAATTTATTGCATCAAGTTTAAGTTTTTTGAAGTCTGTTAATGTTTAGGTCATGGTTCTGGAGGCTTCTTCACAGTATGTAAACAAAAACAAAATGGCGTCCATAACATGTGCACATGTTGTAAAAGTTATATTTGACAAAAGTCAGGTTTTTGCTGTCAACAAGGATTCACATGTTAATGGCAATACATTATTTAGAAGGAGGTACAATCAGGTTGCATAAGCAATGTACAGTACCCCCTGTACCGATACATCTATACTGAAAGTACGGGATCCACCAAGAGTTATTTGTTCTATTTTAAAACTTGTACAAATCAGTTCAAATTCTGGGAATCCCGGATGATGTGGTCGAATCTGATAGGCTTAGATAGAAAAGTGATGAGGGGATTTCCCCCTTTTTTTTTTTTAGAAACGCCAAGAATTTCTTGATACTAGTCCGTTGGGCATATTGGGTTACAAGTTTTGGTTGCCAGAGGCCTAAATGCTGTAAAAAGTAAAATCACAAAAATACTGAACTTAGAGGAAAATCAATTCGGAAAGTCCAAAGTCACATGGCAGAATCAAATAACAAAACGTATAAAAAAGAATGGACAAGAATCCCGGGCGTCGGGCTAGTGGATTTTTTAACCACTGGCTTTTGGATAATGAACCATAACATATGAGTAATCCGATTCACTTATCTTGGGAGATTAGGAATCCTGCTGGTGCTGCACTTTTAAAGGTTTGAAAATGACCGTTATTGAACGCTGACTTCAATATCATTATCAATTTACATACTTGACAGACATACACACTTTCATATTGTATGACCCCCCCCCCCCTCAACCCCCGGCAAAAGAAAGTTGTTGATGTCACTCCACAGCTGTGTGATATTTGTGATTAATTACCCCCTCCCATCCCCAATAAAATAAAACGACACCTCAGCTGATAACTAGTGACTGTTCCATTAATTGTTTTTTGATATTATGATGTTCACACACCTAGTTTTGTCGTTTATTGATGTGGTTGATAAGTGTTTCTCTTTATAGGTTGCAATTCAATGGGAGCCAATGCTCCGGTTTGGAGGTCGTACTTTGACTTATAATTGTCTACTTTTACAATTTGCATTTTGGATGGATGGTTGTCTCATTTGTACTCATATCACATCTTCTTATAACTATAATAGGTAAACATGTCAAAAATAGGGGTCCAGTTGTCAATATTGTGTAATCATCTCAATCACTTTAGAAACAAACAAATATATCAACAAAGATAAACCAAATGGCATACAGTCAAAGGATATACGCAACAATGAAACAGAAAAACACACAAACATACCAAAGAACAACACGACAATGGCGGGATATGCAAGTATGAGCTACGCTTAAATGATATCACCAAGAATGGACCAAAGAGTAAAACGTTAATTTATAAAAAAAAAAAAAAAAAAAAAAAAAAACCACCACAACACGTAATCAAGATGATAAACAACGTCAGTACATATTGAATCTTAACAGCAAGACCATCATGTATTATTTGTGAAGTTCATACAGAACATTTATCAAATAGGTCTTTGTATTTTCTGATGCACTTTTAGAAAAAGGACAAGACGTTCTTTGGCATAACCCTGGTTCATCAATATTTCCAATGTTCCCAATTATATATCTCATTCAAGCCAATAGAATTTACAGCGTAAGGTAATCAATGATACCCGATATGGGAATGTGTTGAAGTGACAAAAACCCGACCAAAGAGTAGAAAGCAGCACAAACACAGAAGCGGGTTTCAGCAGGCCATCACAAAAATGTGTTCTAATTCAACGTAAATGTATGGTTATGTATACAAAACGTTATAAGAGAGAACTATTGTTCTATACATGTCACACGTTTATTTATTCGTTGAAATGAAAGTAAACGTACTTTTATTTTCAGTTTTTTTTTTTAAATAACTACAAATAACATTGTTAATGCCCCCGCCGTTGGCAACAAGGGGATGATGTGTTACCCTTGACCGTTGGTCCGTCTATCAATCCGTTCTTCCGTCTGTCTGTTCCATTTTTGTTTATGCACTCTCACTAAAGTTTCTCTGAAATTCAAACACAATGCTCAGAACCAAAACTCGTAGACAGAGTTCGAATTTAGGCAGTGAGTTACCTACCGTTCAAGCGTATGCTTCTTTATAAATTGTAAAGTTAAGTCAGTGTTGGTTTCCACGCTCTAACTTTAATTTATCTCATACCTTATGCTAAGAATCGCAACTCGAAGACGAAGATGGAATTTTAATTGTAATTCATTCACTGTAGATTGTTTTACTCCTTTTTAACTTTGAAAATGCAAAGTTTTAGTAGGAACATACGTGTCATCAAACACATTCTTCTTTTATTTTGTTAATGTGACTTTTTTGTATCTTATAAACACGTTTATAAAAAACGACACTTTCCAAGTTTTGTTTGACAGATATAGATTTTCGAGGATTTTAAAATAACCTTTTAACACTTTACACATAAAAATAGATTTTTTTTTATCTGATATTTCTTCTGTTCCACTAATATTGGATTTGAGTCTAGAATAAATAAACGTTCAAAAGCAAATGCATATGCTTATCCAGAATATATATCAGTGTGAATGTCCTCTGTTTATTATGATTTGTGCAAGGAAATCACATGCCTTCGGACAAATAATAATCATTTTACTCGTTCGAAAAGAATAACCGTATCACAACACATAACTACTTGCGAACAAAGGTTTAATGTAATGTCTATAACATTAAATTCAAATATACATTGAATTTCGTTCCAATGTCCGTTTAAATCTACCTCTTCAGACAAAGTTTAAATCTACATCTTCAGACAAAGTAGATCATATGTGGATTATTGATAAGCAATTATTGTTATATCATTTAGGTCATACGGCTTCTCACTAATCGTTTATTTTTATTTTAACTTACTTGCTTAGAACTCTTCGCCATTGCATTTAAAGCAAAATAAGTAATCAATGTTTTGAGACAGGGAACCACTTCCGCTTGTCTGTCACCTGTTTTTGTCATTAAAAGATGCAAATAAGTGTAATAATGTAATAGATTTCGATATTTTTTATTTTAATTTTAATAGATATAGAAGGATAGTATAAAAGTTAAAAAATTTAACAAATATATGACAGTAATTCATGTATCATTTGATGTCTTAAACTATTCGAAGGATGCATTTCGTAGCTTTCTGAAGCAACTGTGATATCCCATTGGTTTAAATACACAATCTTATGTTTAATATTGTCAAAAATTTTGAATATAATTCTATCCTGTAAATATCTCACAAAGTCATATGGGACACCGTCAGTATATTGTAAGTTATGTGGGCCTTTGATGAATATCTTTGCGTCAGGCACACGGTCCAATAATTCAACTATAGACTCTTTAGCGTTCATTACATGTTCTTTATAAACTGACAATGGAACAAACCCTATATGAACATACCAATGCAGTACTACAATCGGATTTTTAGAACGTAGTTCGTTGAGGTGATATCTTGCAGGCTTAAAATAATTTATTGTCGCATTAGATGTATAAGCAAAAAATGGGAACTCGTGGGCAGCCCATGTAACAGTAATGTTGTCTCTTGTACTTTTACTGAAAGCTTTGATTGGATGATGAGGATGGAATGTCAGTTTTATTGAGTATGTCAGATTCAAAATCTCAGCAATTGTCATAAGCCAGTGTCGCACTGTGGAATCTCCAACCATGTATATCTCCCTGTTCTTAAGACAGGATACATATCTGTTGTAACTTGGTTCAACATTGTTTTGGCATAAGAGATTATGCCATGTTTCATTATAAATATATCCAACTGGGGACGAAATGTTCCATGTGACTGAAGGATTTATTTGTCTACACAAGTACTCTGGGTGATCTATGAATTTATCTGCAATAAAGTTATATATATATTATATATATATTTAACAAGCTGAAAAAGATAAATACCCAGACATAGAAACCCAATGAATGACAAGAGGTTAACACCACGAAACATTGAAATAATGAAGCAGAGTAAATATAGTTTCGAATCACAAATCTTCACGGGAATGACAATACCACTCATAATCTTACGTACGCTTACAAAGAATATGGTACCGAGGCAAACAGAAACAACCTCTCTTTATTCTTATTTGTCTTGACCAGAAATCCTTTTAATTTTCTGATAAAGAATACCGTATTTGAAGAGAAGAATAAGTAAACACGTATAAAAAAAAATGATGAGAGTGATAATTACAAAATTCTAAATACAAACGGACGATTTGAATTAAGTTTACTATTACACACAACTCAAGTATCCCTTTAAGACTAAGGTATATATAATTATTTAAAACTGACATATTATGGGGTTGGTATGAACATAACCAATTGATTTTGAAACGATCTGCGACTGGTTACCTTTTTCTGTAGTTGGACATGCTTGTACCAAGTCAGATAAGAGCAAGCTAAAGAAGTAAAATCAAGTTTTCAATCGGTACAATATTTTTTTGAGGGTCGGGGGATTATCTGCTTAACATTTTCTCTAGACAACAAAATAGTAAACTTTCCTCTCAAATTACTACATTTATATGTAAGATTTTATTAATCTTGGATGCTTTTACTTTACCGAGAACCAGGATTTACACCCACAGAAAAGGTGACCTTTTAAAAAATTATATAATCAAAACTCGGTAATTAATTGATAGTCTATTCGATTGTTTTATAACTTATGCAGATGGAACATGCATGGATGAAAACGAATCAATTGATTTTGGGACAATTGATCAAAGATGGTTCCAGCTTTCTATTTGTGAACTTACCGTGTTTGCTTTGGTCTTAACGGTTTGTATCCTACTTAAGAAAAGTGATTGTCACTTTATTTACTTTTTTTACTCCAGAAATGCAGTAGACAATAAACAGTTGGGGAGTTAAATACACATCATAAAGCGAAGAGACGGACATGAAAACTTAACAATAGAGCAATGAAAATCTTACACAACCATGTTGTTTTCAAAATTTTGCTTAAAAAACTTAACTTAACTTAAAAGCCATTTATTTTACAGATTAATTGATCAAATAATGCTCAAATTAAGTACTGGGTTGAGTAATTTGTAAGAAACCAATTTCTGTGCATGAGATACTTTAATACTTACCACCATGTACTTCAACTTTAATTTCCTTTATAATTTTATTACTGGTAGAACTGAAAGTATGAAAACAACATTTTGGGTTTTATGCTTGAAAAGAAACCCGTATATAAATGTATATGTCAAAGCGTCACCAATTGCAAATCTTAAAAGACTTCATTATGTCATATTCATATTGTCAATCAAATCAAACACATTATGTATCTCTTAAATATATTTAATATCAAGGAAACAAGAAATGCCTAGCTATAAATGAACGAGATCAAGTTAAATTGAAGATTGTTTTTGCATTTGCATTACTCGCAATACATGCAAACAATTGTTTCCTGTTCCTGTTCATAATGCATTATGTATGTCCTTTTAAATGTCAAATTCTCCCCACAGTAATATTTTCTGATATTCGACACCTTGAACTGACGTCACAAATATTGAAATCAGATTTGAGAGACAATACAAAGGTTAACAATTTATTTGAACTATTAAATTAACCAAGCTTCTGACACTAAAATATATATCAGTGCACATGCAACTTATTTAGTGTAAAACTATTATAACCAGTTTGAAAAAAGCATTATAATTATGCATAACCACAATTTAAACATCGACAGGGTATACATGTACGTGTTCTTATAATTGTAAAAATACCTTACTTAAGAGCATGAAGAATAAAATGTTTCTTTTTTAAAATTTCTTGGGGTGTACAAGCGTTGACTGAAGTTCATTCTAAAAATGTAGGCACAGTCAATGCGTTTACAACTATATGAAATTACTTATAGAAGCAGTCATAACACAAAATTACATTGGTTTGATATGAACATGAAAATATGTATAATTTGTGAATTTCCCTTTGTTTCAATAATTCTTCACAATTCTTAACCAAATGTCCGAACCAACTGTTTGTTTCTTTAATACATTACGTTATTTGTGATTCAGAAATCCCCTACTTATTAATTAGCCAATTAAACATAGTTTAAATTTATGAGAATCTAAAAATATGGTTGTATTATTACCTTAGCTGTATTTGGCAAAACTTTTATGGCTTTTTGGTCCTCAATGCTCTTCAACTTTGTACTATATTTAGCCTTTTAAACTTTTTTTATTCGAGAGTCACTTGTTAGTCTTTTATATATGAAACGTATGTCCGGCGTTAATATGAAATTTTGATTCTGGTATTTATGATGAGTTTAATATATGGGAAATTATCAGCAAAAGCAAAACAAGGAAAATATAAGCAATGTGAGTTACTTTAAGAAACACAATGATTCTAATAAAACTTATTTTTATTATTGTTGGCTAAATTGCTGTCTCCTTGACTCATCAAATAGAATACCGTTACGAAGGTCTTACGTGGATGCTAATGATAACTATCTCAACCTTGAACAGTAAGGGTTTTTAAACTAATTATTTTTCATCAACAAGCAGCAATCGCTTCAAAAATTTCTATGCAACGACAAGAAGATCAATCATGTAACGAAATAGGTATCTCAAATGTATTACCTTATGAAGTTCCTCTGTGTTGTTGTAAATGTAGACCTGTTCGTATCTCCAATTATGGAATACCAGTCTGAACAATAAAACCCAGGTGTATCTGGTAATGAACAAAACCATCTCATTCCATAATTCTTTGATGTAAAGTCACAGATGCCGTGTTTTGTCCGTGTGTGAATCCCACATGGACCTTTACCAGTTTCTCCACGTGCATTCTTAAACACTCCTTTCATAGTCCTCAACATTCCATTCTTGTATATGTAGTTTACAAATAGTCCAATTGATTCTTTTGGAAATGACAATGAAATTTTGATGTTCGGATATCCGCACCATAATGCTTTTATCACTCCGATATACGTACCATTACCATGATCTACTATATACCCCGCTGAACCTGCGCCTTTCCCTTTCTCAGACATCCAAACTTTTAGAAAGTCACCACTTTCAGTTACAACGTCACCATTTTTATTATGGAGGATTATTCTAAGTGTTATAATATCACCAGTAGTAAACGTAGCTGATTTATTGTTGATTATTTCCACTGTAGATTTCGGCAAATAAGCAAGAGATTTTCCGAAATCTAGGCTTTTATACTTTATGTATTTTTCATAATACTTGAAATCAGTAGCTGTAAACGTGTCGACGTCTTTTTTGTATCCAGGGCACAAAATCTGCCATCTACAATAATCAACCGATATATAAATATATACAGTGAGAGTAGCAATACATTTACTTATTTCAAAGATCAAAGTTTTCTTTTGTCTGACCTCTTCTCTCACTTTTGAATTAATTAGCAATTTTTTTCGAGATTCTACTTGTCTACCCTTTTGTATCCAAAATCTGAAGCAATAGGTTATCCATCCGACAATAAATCCATGATGAAAGGATCATCGGTTTGGATGTACATATTCGTGAGCCATGTCCGGTTGCAAAATGAAAAAAATCCCTTATTTCGATGACTTACATTGTTGAACGTTAGGAGTGTACCGGTGTTCAAAAGACATAAGTCTTTTGAGAGAATAACAAATCCGGGCATCACATTAGAACTGAGAGAAACACATAAAAGAAAATACAAAGGAACAACAGGAACAACAGGAACAACAGGAACACTGATTTCTTAACAAATAAATGCTACCATACATAAAAACGAGTTATTTGAAACCAACTGTCGTATTCCTGACTTGGTACAGGCCATTTTAGTAAAAATGGTTGGTGGAACCTGTTTAAATGGCTAGCCACACCTCCTGCTTTAAGACAATGTTAAAAAGTATCGTTTAAATTACTAGACTTCGTGACACCTTCTCTTCGGGCTCGAATACGACAAAAACTGATTGACGGATCTGTACGGGGCTAGTTGCGTATAATATTTTGCCCTTATCAAACAAACTCTTGGCTGACATGAATTGTCATTAATATGGTTATATTTATAAATTCACTGTTAAAAAAATTGTAATTTTTTTGAAATACTAAGGCTTTTCTACCTCAGGCATAGATTACCTGAGCAGTATTTAGAAAAAACTTTTAGGAAGTTTGGTCCTCAATGCTTTTCAACTTCGTACTTTATTTGGCCTTTTTATATTTCTTCATTCGAGCGTCACTGATGAATCTTTTGTAGACGAAACGCTCGTCTGGCGTGAACTAAATTTAGTCCTGGTATCTATGATGAGTGTATTTACAACCACTGGGTCGATGCCACTGCTGGTGGAGATTTATTTCCCCGAGGGTATCACAAGCCCAGTAGTCAGCACTTTTTGTGCTGACATGAATTGTCATTGATATGGTTATATTTATCAATTTACTGTTAACAAATTTTCAATTTTTTGAAATACTAAGACTTTTCTACCTCAGGCATAGATTGCCTTAGCTGTATTTGAAATAACTTTTAGGAATTTTGGTCCTCAATCCTCTTCAAAATCGTCCTTTATTTTGCCTTTTTATATTTTTTTATTCGAGCGTTACTGATGAGTCTTTTGTAGACGAAACGCGCGTCTGGCGTATATTAAATTTAGTCCTGGTATCTATGATGAGTGTACTTCCAGTGGTTGTCGGCATCCCCTTGATCACTTGACTTATCAAAAGCTAGCTACTGCATTTACCATTACTTCGTATGCGTCCTCAATATCCATAAAATTGTTTCTCCTAATCAATAAAAAGGTGTGAATTTGTAAAAAAAACAAACCACAAAATCCACTCCGTTTTATTTGTAATATACAAAACTTGGAGATGTGGAGGTAAGTAATTATAGCCAACGGTAATGCTTCAAAAAATTGAAAACGGCCTAAATAATAACAAAACAAATTTGCAAAAAAAAACCCAAATATGATAGACATGAATCAATGACAACCACTGAAAAATCACCTGACTTAGGGCATGCACGTACAGAATGATGTGGCGGAGTTATATTTCAGTTTGTGGATTTTTATTACCGCTCCTAACCTAGGACAGTGGTTCCACAGTTAAACATAAGAGCAAACTATGAAAATCAGTTGACAAAGGGTTCGATACAAGGCAGAAATGATCCTATGAGAATTCAGATCAGACGTGGCACATTTCTATTATACATCCCACAACAAAGAGAATACTAAATATAAATCTGAGAGTACTTTCATATACATGTAGTGACAGCTAGTCCAAAGCCAACGACAAATTGTTACATATCGGAATTTTTTTTTCGGCTGATTTGTATCATTCAGACTGGTTTAACTTGAAAACGAGTTCACGGACCAATCTTTTTGTAAATGACATTAGGTTTGAAAACATTATTCAATATTAATTGCATCAATTTTTACGAAAAAGCCAATGATTATTATTTTTCAATTATATATGTATACAGCAACAAATATCCTTTTTATTTCCAAAATCATTTATTTCAAAAGAAATGTCATTGAAAAGTGTGTATATCCTTTGAAAAATAAAGTAATATGTACCAAAACTCGAAATTTCTAGCAAAATTAACGTCTAAAATTTTGACCCATTTAACTCTAACGATCAGCACTGGAAGGTATATCTTTTTATTATATATTTGAATTGACTAGGTAAACTAAAAGCTTGTATGAAAATTCTATCAAAAAGAAAATCGCCGGAAGATCAACACTGTATCGGATGCCCTTAATAGTCCAAGTAACACATGACCTTGTGTAATGTCAAAATATAGGCATAGCCAGATTGTAGAACGGTTACCGTGAATGTGCATATATGTAAACCAAATTGGATGGAAAGTTGTCTCATTGGCACTCACACCACATATTCCTATATCTAGGTACAAATTGAAGGCTATTTAGAATGGTTCATGTGGTATTAATTTACTGATACCAAAATCATAATACTGATCATTAGTAAAGGAACAGTTCGGTTGGATGCAATATTAATTTCGAAAAAGTTTTTTGGGGAAGATTTCGAAAAATACATGTATTAGTATTTGAATATATATATATATTAACAATTTTTTTTTTCTGTGACGTATTAAATTTATATTAACATCTTGTGATCAGTTTTATTTGGCAATCGTCAATGGCAGTCAGCAGGGTTAAAGAACATCAGTTGTTCGACCTGTTAGTCAAATGCGTTTTGTTTAAATATACTTTTTCACGCTTTTGGTCTTTTGGAAAATGTTGTTTGTGCTGTTTTTAGACCCTTTTACAACGAAATTTGTTTGACATGCACACGTATAAAAATTGCGGTTTTTATCCAACGCAGTCATAGGTTTGAACGTAGTTTTCAATTTAGACTCGTTTATATTTTTTGTTTGGGCATGTATCATATTTTCCCTCCGGTTTATATGATCCGTTCATCCTATATATTGACTCTTAAAATTCAAGAGTTAATCTAAAAATGAGGGTACTTTCTCTAAAAAATGAGGGTACTTTTTATATGGCCTTCCAAATACCGTTTCGATCCCTAACATCACTGAAGAGACATTTATTGTCGAAATCCGGATATGGTGTACTAAAGAAATATTGACACCGAATGTTTGTGGCACAACATCCTGTCCACAAGTTAACAATTTTTTTTTTCTGTGACGTATTAAATTTATATTAACATCTTGTGATCAGTTTTATTTGGCAATCGTCAATGGCAGTCAGCAGGGTTAAAGAACATCAGTTGTTCGACCTGTTAGTCAAATGCGTTTTGTTTAAATATACTTTTTCACGCTTTTGGTCTTTTGGAAAATGTTGTTTGTGCTGTTTTTAGACCCTTTTACAACGAAATTTGTTTGACATGCACACGTATAAAAATTGCGGTTTTTATCCAACGCAGTCATAGGTTTGAACGTAGTTTTCAATTTAGACTCGTTTATATTTTTTGTTTGGGCATGTATCATATTTTCCCTCCGGTTTATATGATCCGTTCATCCTATATATTGACTCTTAAAATTCAAGAGTTAATCTAAAAATGAGGGTACTTTCTCTAAAAAATGAGGGTACTTTTTATATGGCCTTCCAAATACCGTTTCGATCCCTAACATCACTGAAGAGACATTTATTGTCGAAATCCGGATATGGTGTACTAAAGAAATATTGACACCGAATGTTTGTGGCACAACATCCTGTCCACAAGTTAACAATTTTTTTTTTCTGTGACGTATTAAATTTATATTAACATCTTGTGATCAGTTTTATTTGGCAATCGTCAATGGCAGTCAGCAGGGTTAAAGAACATCAGTTGTTCGACCTGTTAGTCAAATGCGTTTTGTTTAAATATACTTTTTCACGCT
Source organism: Mytilus trossulus (assembly GCF_036588685.1). NCBI lineage: Eukaryota > Metazoa > Mollusca > Bivalvia > Mytilida > Mytilidae > Mytilus > Mytilus trossulus. Next base: position 55,400,000 of record NC_086373.1, read on the forward strand.
TTTGGTCTTTTGGAAAATGTTGTTTGTGCTGTTTTTAGACCCTTTTACAACGAAATTTGTTTGACATGCACACGTATAAAAATTGCGGTTTTTATCCAACGCAGTCATAGGTTTGAACGTAGTTTTCAATTTAGACTCGTATATATATATATATGTGGTCTAGCGGGACGGCTGCAGTGCAGGCGATTTGGTGTCACGATATCACAGTAGCATGGGTTCGAATCCCGGCGAGGGAAGAACCAAAAATTTGCGAAAGCAAATTTACAGATCTAACATTGTTGGGTTGATGTTTAGACGAGTTGTATATACATTATGTACACAGCCATGTATCACCATCATTGATGGCGATCCGATGGACACATCTGTTGTAGGGTTGTCACTGACTCAGACGTACTTATGAATATAATTATTTTCTGTGACTGTATCTTACATTAATTTGTAGGATCCTTTACTATAGATAATTTAGCTGATCTGTAACAATAACATCTTCATGCCTAATATATCATGTACTGTAGTACGCCGCTAGATTAAAACTGACGTGGAAAGGTAACATATGGCCACCGAAAGCTCTTTTTTGAGAGCCCAGGTGGTCGTGTGGTCTAGCGGGACGGCTGCAGTGCAGGCGATTTGGTGTCACGATATCACAGTAGCATGGGTTCGAATCCCGGCGAGGGAAGAACCAAAAATTTGCGAAAGCAAATTTACAGATCTAACATTGTTGGGTTGATGTTTAGACGAGTTGTATATACATTATGTACACAGCCATGTATCACCATCATTGATGGCGATCCGATGGACACATCTGTTGTAGGGTTGTCACTGACTCAGACGTACTTATGAATATAATTATTTTCTGTGACTGTATCTTACATTAATTTGTAGGATCCTTTACTATAGATAATTTAGCTGATCTGTAACAATAACATCTTCATGCCTAATATATCATGTACTGTAGTACGCCGCTAGATTAAAACTGACGTGGAAAGGTAACATATGGCCACCGAAAGCTCTTTTTTGAGAGCCCAGGTGGTCGTGTGGTCTAGCGGGACGGCTGCAGTGCAGGCGATTTGGTGTCACGATATCACAGTAGCATGGGTTCGAATCCCGGCGAGGGAAGAACCAAAAATTTGCGAAAGCAAATTTACAGATCTAACATTGTTGGGTTGATGTTTAGACGAGTTGTATATACATTATGTACACAGCCATGTATCACCATCATTGATGGCGATCCGATGGACACATCTGTTGTAGGGTTGTCACTGACTCAGACGTACTTATGAATATAATTATTTTCTGTGACTGTATCTTACATTAATTTGTAGGATCCTTTACTATAGATAATTTAGCTGATCTGTAACAATAACATCTTCATGCCTAATATATCATGTACTGTAGTACGCCGCTAGATTAAAACTGACGTGGAAAGGTAACATATGGCCACCGAAAGCTCTTTTTTGAGAGCCCAGGTGGTCGTGTGGTCTAGCGGGACGGCTGCAGTGCAGGCGATTTGGTGTCACGATATCACAGTAGCATGGGTTCGAATCCCGGCGAGGGAAGAACCAAAAATTTGCGAAAGCAAATTTACAGATCTAACATTGTTGGGTTGATGTTTAGACGAGTTGTATATATATATATATATATATATAGCATTGCATATGTAGCTACATATATTCCTATGATAATAATTGGCTAGTCGTCGCAAACTAGCAACAAAGGGAACATGACGGGGAAAATGAATACATTTTAGAGTTCAACAATTATTTTACGTACCCGAACAATTTTGTCGTTGTAAGGTGAAGTATTAGGACAGCAAAAATCAATGACCAAAACACAAGTTTCTTATTTAATTTAAATGTCCTACTGAACCTGCAAAATATTGTTTTCATCTTCATTAACTTTATTTGATCAGAGACGATTTGAAATCGAAAATGACAGTTTCGATTCAAAATGATGTTCTCCAAAAGGGGCATTAAACCAAACCCTCCTCAAGTTACAAGTTACTTTGTCTGGAAAAAAATACAAGTCATTTTGGTTCAATCTGAAAACAAGTTTGACCCCCCCCCCCCAAAAAAAAAAAAATAATAATCCGAGGCCCACACACCCGAAAATTAAATGGTTGCTGCCCTAACTATTCAAAATATATGTATACAATGATGACGGGTCATAGCAAGGTATATATTTGACCCAAAATATAGATCTGGGTCTAAACCAATTATCAGAGAAAATAGAATTGACAATAAAATCAACGGTACCAATTTTTTTGCACCAGATGCGCATTTCGACAATACATGTCTCTTCAGTGATGCTCGTGGCCAAAATATTTGAAATCCAAAGCATATATAAAAGATGAAGAGCTATAATCCAAAAGGTCCAAAAAGTATAGCCAAATATATATAGACAATATAAGCACTTCACGCCATTTTTCAGAATTTAAAGATATATTACATGATTACCTCAGACTTACACTCGCAAAGTATGCATATATAATCAATCCTTCTGACCTCATAAATTGTGTTAGAGAGTCTAAATTACGACTTTATACGATGAAAATTAAGTAAAATTGATTTTCTCGCTTTCGCAGTGACCGGCTCTAGAGAGAAAATCAATCTCGTTGAGATAACCGACGATAATACATTGTATATAATTGTTTCTTATTTTATTCCAAAATCGTGAATTTGTCGTCTGTTTATTTATCCTTCTACATAAGAAAGTCATCACGAATACAGTGAAAAAAGCATTAGATTTTTATGATTCGCAAATTACATACACAGTTTACTATATCTTCCAAGTTAGTTCTAGGTAATATAGCTATTATATCATTGACACCGCGGATATTTATAGTAAATGTAAAATAGCAGACACACTTTGCTCATAGTATAAAAAACCGCGAAAATAATTGTCCTGTATCAGAGTACTTATGCCAAAAATAATGTGTAATGTTGAAAACGGAAGTGTTGTCCGTACTTAAAAGTCTTTCCGATGAACAAAACAATATTCGGACGCTCTTATTTTCATTTTTCTCCCAACGTTATCCAAATTGAATACATTTTAATAATAATCGTACAGCGTACATTACACATGCGACTATGTATGGTACCTATAGAACAAATAGACATGATTATTAATTTATTGTGGAAGGAAGAGAAGCGACTCTCAAAATGAGGTCTTCTCATTTAATAGTAAAGATTCTGCCGATCTATAACTTTAAAACAACGCTGCTTATTGTGGAAAAAAGTGTATTAGATACACAATTGCATTCAACGGTACGTTATGGCTGAAAATGTATGTGTTTTTCTTCGATAAAATCATCCTTACCAGACGTACAGCTAGAGTGACATCCTGTATTGTGTTTTTAGAAATCAATTTCTTTCTCTTTTTTTTTGGTATAAATTAAATCAAATTATTGGATATTAAATATTCATCATATACCGGCTTTTTTCCAATTTCAGATGTTTTACATAAGAGAAAAAACTGGATCAAAGACGGCATATGAGACCTATTACATCAAGATTAAAGCATGGAGCCTTGTGAAGGATTATTCTGACAATTATCTTTACTTCGTACGTGCACTACGCAAAAAACAATTGAGACATATTACGAACGACTAGGTATTCTCTCTGCAAACGATTCGTATTGAAAGGGAAGCAACCTCTCACGAACGACAAATTATGCACTATGAATACGGTTTAGCTACCGGTATACAGTTTGAATTAACATGGAAATACTCGCTAACGCACGCCAAAGTATGCTCCCTATATAAAGTATGCATTGGCCGGGAAACAGCCTCTTACGAACGACAAAATATGCTCCCTGCATAAGGTTTGTATTGACAGGGAAACAGCCTCTTACGACCGACAAAATATGCTCCCTGCATACGGTTTGCATTGACAGGGAAACAGCCTCTTATGAACGACAAGATATGCTCCCTGCATACGGTTTGTATTGACAGGGAAACAGCCTCTTACGAACGACAAAATATGCTCCCTGCATACGGTTTGCATTGACAGGGAAACAGCCTCTTACGAACGACAAAATATACTCCCTACATACGGTTTGCATTGACAGATAAACACTCTCGCAAGAACTACAAAGTATGCTCCCTATATACAGTATGCATTGGCAGGGAAACAGCCTCTTACGAACGACAAAGTATGCTCATTGCATATGGTTTGCATTGACAGATAAACACTCTCTTAAGAACTACAAAATATGCTCCCTATATACAGTATGCATTGACAGGGAAATAGTCTCTTAAGAACGACAAAGTCTGCTCCCTTTGTATACAGTATGCATTGACAGGGAAGCTCTCTGTTACGAACGACAAAGTATAACACTTATAAACAGTATTCCTTGACAGGGAAACAGTCTCTTGAGAACGGCAAAGTATGCTCCATGCATACAGTATGCATTGGCAGGGAAACAGTCTCTTACAAACTTCAAAATACGCTCCCTGCATATAGAATGCATTGACCGGGAAACAGTCTCTTACAAACGACAAAGTAGCTCCCTATACACAGTATGCATTGACAGGGAAATTGTCTCTTAAGAACGACAAAGTATGCTCCCTGTATTCAGTATGCATCGACAGGGAAACAGTCTCTTACATAGAACAAAATACGCTCCCTGCATTCAGTATGCATTAACTAGGAAACAGTCTCTTAAGAACGACAAAGTATTCTCCCTTCAAACAGTATGCATTGACAGGGAAATAGTATCTTACAAACGACAAAGTATGCTCCCTACCTCTGATGGTTCTAATTCAAAACGTCAAACGATGGGCCCGACGCAATGTTACAGCTGAGGATATCGTCATGTTTGTCAGAAATCCATATTCTAGTTTGACGTAGTCCATGTATGTCTGTATTCAGAGAAAGATTCAAATATGAAGCAAGGCTTCTAGTTTTGTTAATTTTTTTTTCTTTCTAATCTACCTATAAAACTATTTTTAATCCACCAAATTCTTCGGAACACCTGAACCAAGTTATGAATATGACAATTGGTTCGTTCTACAGCTGGTTGATATAGTAGAGTGTTTGATTTGATCAGGTTTTATGGACTTTCCTCTGTTTTTATTGAATTCGGAGTTCAGTTTTCATGTTAAAACTTTTAAAAAAGATAACGATCTTTATCTTTAATATTTGTGATACCCGATTTTATAAGCGTTTGGTATTACTATACAATTTCACTTCTGTTATCGTACTATGAACAACAAATTTATTTATTTTGTAAAACACATTTCCGTTCTTCATTTATACGTATACCTCACAATAAAATTATTTTTATTTACCTGTGTACATTATTCTATTTGGCGGCATCTTGTTCAAGGTTATGGATTTTTTCTAAAATTGGTAGCCATCTAACCCTTAAATGATTAAATCATTGGTTTTGTATTTACATTGTGCCATAGATCAAATTCATTCGTTCAGTGTACGTTCTCTTGTGTTAATATGTCTTTTGATTGATAATCTATGATGTGACTTTCTTTGATGTGATGTTACGCTATTGTTTCGGATAAGGGTGAAGATTGGTACCTATTTAAACGTTTAACCCTATTGCATTTGTTTGCAGCTGTCCTAAGGCAGTAATCTGATGTTCAGTAGTTGTCGTTTATTGGTGTTGTTCATATGTGTTTCTCGGGGTTTTTTTTAGGATTAGAACGTTGGTGTTCTCGTTTGAATGGGTTTTCCTTTTGCGTCCATGAGGATGACTGTTTGGAGATAAACCATGCTTTGCTCATTGTTGAAGGCCGTACGGTAGTTGTTAATGTATTGTCATTTTGGTCTCTTGTTGACAGTTGTCTCATTGGCAGTCATACCACATCTACCTTTTTATATTGTATATAAATGAAGGTTTGGATGAGGGGAAAATATGAGAAATAGAGACAATTCGGTTGATTTAAAAATATAAAGGTAAAAGAATAATGGACAAACATTAATTAGGGGTAATATCCTAACAATGAATACAGAATGAAGAGAGCCCTCTAGAACTTCATTATAGGTGACATCTAAGTAATAATATCAATTAGCAAAGTTTTTTTTAACTAACCTTCCTTTGTTCTTTTCCATCTGCATTTCAAACTGAAATAATACATGGCAAAATCCGTATCGCATACTGTATCACCACAAAAACCAATATCAATCCTGAGGACCAAAGGTCCCGACGGTTGATATTGGTCTACTGGTGATACAGCATGCAATAAGGATTTTTCTATGCATGATATGTTAATCATATCTTTAAACAAAAATCAGATTCGTAATATGTAAGCGTACAACCATTTGAATCTGAGGTGGAAGCCTGTCAGATTTTAGATATAATTTTTTTTGTCTTATCACATATAAAATTATAAATATAGTGAACATATGTTCTGGACTAATGTTACCACTCATGTGTATTGATCTGTACAAATTTCACAATCGATGCTGGAGACTGTTTTAGCATAATGATGTATAATTTGACCAAATGCTACCACTTAATGTTAAGTTGTGTATTAATCTGTTTATCATATATCTTAACAAAATCACATAATATGTTAGTGGACATTCATTTGATTCTAAGTCGGTGTCTGGGAGTTTTTTTAGAAATAAATATTCCGGCTCCCATTTAACAATAGTCTTATCACACAAGCAAAATAAATCTGGCCCAATATACATTTTTGTAATCATTGTATACAAAGGTACATGTATCAATTATAAACAGAAAATCCCGAAAAAACATTATCAGTTGTTGTTTTGGGGGATATAAAATATGCAGTGAACGTTCCTCTCTCTTTTTTCGTCCATGGATAATAGTTGCACCGAAAGGTGCCATGAGGAAACCACTAAAAATAATGCTCTTCTGCGTGGGTGACTGTAATCCAGAATGTTATCTTTCGGACCAAAGAGAGGGACGGAGATGTAAATGGATTTAATTTAACAAGAATATTTTGTCCCATATTTAACAGCAGTTACATTGACAATCCATGTCGTTTTCTATATCCTACAGAATGATTTTCTTGGTTTTAGTTTGTTACAAGTTCTTTAGTGTCTTATTTTTGCTTAATCGATTAATAGAATTTGAACAGCGGTGTACAACTGTTACTTTCATTTAATCGACAAAAAATGTACTGTAAGCACAGATCTCTATTTAACCATTATCTGACCTTTCATATAAAACAGGCATTTGGGTTCACGAATACGTTTCGTTTTTGTTTTAAAGAAAGCAACTTGTTTTTCTTTTTATTAAGTAGTGCAGTGAATTTATGATACGTTTTGTATTTAATTGCTGTCAAATCAGCCTTTATGCTACACAGTAAAAGAATATAACAAATTTGACGTATGTACATAAAATAAAACTGATTTATTATAATAAGTTATATAATAACATATAGGAGGATAGTCTGTTAGTTGAAAATATTAACAAATATATGACAGTAGTTCATGTATCATTGGTTTTCTTAAATCGTAAGATGGATGCATATCTTTATTTTCTGAAGAAACTGTGATATCCCATTCGTTTAAATACACAACTTTATGTTTGATATTGTCGAAAATTTTGAATATCATTTTATCCTGCAAATATCTCACAAAATCATACGGAACACCTTCATTGTATAGTTCGAAATAATGTGGACCTTTAATGAATATTTTTGCGCCAGGCACACGATCCAAGAATTTAACTATAGCGTCTTTGGCGTTCATTACATGTTCTTCATAAACTGACAATGGAACAAAACCTATATGTATATACAAATGCAGCACTACGATCGGATTTTTAGAACGTATTACGTTAAGATGATAGCTTGCAGGTTTGAAATGATGTATTGTCGCTTTCCGTGAATAGGTGAAAAATGGGAACTCATGCGCAGCCCATGAAACAGTAATGTTGTCTCTTTTATTTTTACTAAACGCTTTAATTGGTTGATGATAACCTTTAAGAGCATCTGATGTCCGTTTAACTGAGAGTTCAAGATTTAAAATATCAGCAATTGATAAAAGCCATTCTCGCACTGTAGAATCTCCAACCATGTAAATCTCCCGGTTTCGTAGACAGGCTAAATACCTGTTTAAACTTTGTTCAACTTTTTTTTGACATAAGAGATTATGCCACGTTTTATTATAAAAATATCCAACTGGGGACGAAATGTTCCATGTGACTGAAGGATTTATTAGACTACACGAGTGCTCTGGATGACCTATGGTTGTATCTGCAAAAAGAAAAACATTACACAAGTGTCCCCAAAAATGCAACTGTATTCATATTAAACAGACATGTTATAAGCTTGACATGAATATAATAAATTATTTTAAGGATTATACATGAGATTTAATTTTTGTGTATGAACATTCTATTTTAAGCGCCATGAAAACTTCGTCACAATCTTCCGTGTGTCCAAAATATTATTTTCTTATTGATACCTTGAGTTTAGCTTGTTCGATTGTATTGATACTTATACAGATGGGAGATATATCGACAAAAAAATATCAATCAATGTTTGGGTCAATAGATCGAAGGACAAGGTCACCGGAAACAAGAAAAAGATATCAGGATGATAACCTGAGTGTCATTTACTTCATTGAAATGAAACGTACACAGATTGAATATATAGTAAAGTAAAATATTCTATTGATTTTAAGGTCAAAGTCATGAAAACTGTTCCGAAAATATTTTTTAGAGGAAAGCAGTTTTGAAATGGTTACTCGAAGTGTCCTTTTTGAAAATATAGTGCAGTAGTATATTCCTTTTAAAATTGGGGCCAACAGATTCAAGTTCAAGGTTCCTTTAAAAATATCTTTTAAAAAAAAGTTATAGTTGGTGTTTGAATCTAGTATTGGCAGCCAAATTGTGTTGACATGAATTTTACATCGAAATGGTGATATTTTCAAATCTTTATACATACACTTCTGTTCTCGAACTATGAACAAAGAATTTATTCATTTAGTAAAAACATATTTCCATAATCAATGTTCAGTTTTCAACAAAATTCTTATATTTAACTGTGATCTTTTTTTTTTTATTATTAAACGTCATGTTGACCAAAGTTATAGTTGTCTATCTAATACTGTTTTATATCCCCTTTGTTTGTTTTTTTTTTTATTAATTTTGTGTTTTTATTGTGTCATAGATCAAATTTGTTCAGTATATGTTTACTCGTTTTTCTTGATATGTCTTTTGATAGAGTTAAACCATTTCAGTTGATAGTTGTCCATTTGTTTGATTTGTTTTGTAATTTGATTTTAACATGTGATTAGGGAATTTTAGTTTGAATTTTCCTCGGAGTTCAGTATTTTTGTGACTTTACTTTATATTGTCATTGGTGTCAGTAACAGGGTCGTTAAATTGTTATATTTCTCATAAAGATAATAATTGATCAAAAACGAATTCAATTTAAATCAGCTTCTAATTCTATTATGTTTACTTCTGAAAATAAAGTATCAATTAGAGTTATGTGATAATACCTTATTTATTACCTATGGATCTACGAGGCAAAGTGACCTGTCCACGAGGATTGTCAGTAGTTTATCAATAACTTCCAATGAACTTCTCCCTACCTTATATTTTGAAGGTCTAATGCAAAACACTTTTTGAATATTTTCACCGCTTGTTGTACGATTTTCCATTTTTTATGTCAAAAAATATATTAGTAGTATTTTGGCATAACCATGAAAACGGTGTCGTAATGATGTCTTTAATTTTACCAGTGCGTGTAATAAAACATCTAGGATGAACTGTTATAACCTCACATCTCATTGTTTGATTAATGTTTAATACGGATTTCAGAGAAAATACTTGATACATGTCATTACTTAGATCACGAATAGTTACGAGGAATTCAACATTGTACTGGTGACCTGTCTATATTTGCTATGGTATTATCAGTTTTTGTTTCGACTTACAAATAGCGATTGTCTTTTTGGTTTTTCTTTTTTTCCGCTCGATATGCTCGAAAAAAAATATAATAAAAAGTATTGGTCAACAGACTTTTTTCATGCTACAGGTTCTGCAATACTTTATAAAGATAACGCATGGAATATCCATTTTTTTGTTGATAAAATGAAAAAAAAAATGAAAAACTATAAAGACAAAATGTGAGAAGATAGCTCATATAACATGCCTGCAGATGAAAGAAAAAAAAATTGGGTCACCGTATTTGTTTTCTTGCTAGAAATTAAGGTTGGTAAATTCCCAACACAATATCATAAAAATTACTTTATCCGAGTTATGTCCCCTTCTATCTGAGTTATATTCCCGTGTGTTTCAAAGATTAAAAAAAAATAAACAAAACTATGTGGTTTTTATAGAAAATACAGACGTAAATATGACAAAACACAAATGTTCTATACTATATTGCAACATGAAAATTCTTACACACGAATTACACACGACTCTCAAAATTTGCACATTTCATTAAAGATCTAAACCTATTGTTATATGCTGCTTCAAAATTCAAGATGGAGGAAGATACTCCAGTTACCTTAAATAACTGAATGCAATTTGTGTGCAAGAGATATTACCTATTACCATGGTTACTTTAATAACTTACCACCAAGTACATCAACTCCTTTAAATTCCTTTATGATTTTATATCTGGTAGAACTGCAAGTATAAACATTTTTTTATATTACGTTTACAAACGATCATATAAAAATATATGTCAAACCGTCACTAAGAGCAAATCACAAAGGGTTTCACGTATATGAACACATCATTTCAATCGGCTCACACATATATAATGCATTCCTTAAATATATTTAACAATAAAAGAATGTGTGGTCAAACAAATTAGTTTATATTGTACAGATTTGCATTTGTACAACTCATATATATGCACAAAGATTTTTCCTCTTAATTTGCAAATGCATTCGTTAAGTCCCTTTTTATGTCAAGTTGTCCCAACGATAATATGTTCTGAAATTCAACAACTTAACATGATGTCACACATATTGAAATGCAAAGACATTCTTTCTTTGAAATCTGTTTTGTGAGACAACGAAACCGTTCAAAAAGTAATATTTTTTTATGCTTCTTAGACTAAAATATCAATCATAAGGACGGCATGACTAATTTGAGAAAGTATGCAATGCCACAGTATCAATATCGTCAGGTTAATATGTATAGGACCATACATGTTCTTCTCAATATAGAAAACCCTATTGTACGGTGGCAGAATGCGGTCATGAAAGAAAAATAATATGTCAGTCCCTCAAGATACTATGGCGTTCCCTCAAGATTATATGTCGTTCCCACAACGATGCTATGCCGTTCATTCAAGCAGAACAAATAAAATAGAAGTAATGTGAGATACGTTTTACAACCGATTACATTGAGTGTGTAGCTTAATGTAATATATTTGGTTAGCATGCTTGCTAGCTGAACCATAAAGTCATTATTAGGTTGGGTAATCTATCCCTCTTTCAAAGTAGCCTAGCCCTTCAGACAGATAGATTGGGTATTTGTCGGACTAGTCTACTCTTAAAGGAGGGTAGTTTACATAACCTAATAATGACTTCATGGTTCAGCAATCAAGCTAACCAAATACTACATTCAGCTATACACTCTATGCATTGGCAGAAATTTTGTATATCATGCTTGGCTAACTTCCTCTTTGTCTCTTCAAAAATATAGAGTATCTTTACGAAGTTCTTACATAATTACTAAGATTAACTAATGACATCTTGACTATAGGTTCATAATTTAAACTAAAGTTTATTTAATTTTCTCCTCTTCAAATAGTAGCTTTGGCTGTTCAATAACTGTATTGTAGTAGCTTCTTCTTCTTCTATATGTATATTCCTTCCAATTATGGAAGACCTCCTCAACGGATGTTAATTATCCAGGTGGGAGTTAATTAACGAAGTACTTTTTCGCTGGTTCGTTTTCATGTGGCACTTTTGAAATTAAAAGCGTTAAAGCATAAAAGATACAATATTTATTTTTTAGAAAAGAGAAGAAAATCAACCATTTAACGAAAACATTCCCTCAAATGGCGAAATTACTTGAATATAAAAATGTTTTACCTCAGGAACTGCTTCTGTGATTTTGTAAATGTAGGTACAGTAATATCTCCAATTGGGGCATACCAGTCAGAACAAGTAAACCCAGGTTTATCTGGTAATGAACAAAACCATCTCATTCCAGAATTCATTGATGTAAAGTCACATATGCCGTGTTTTGTCATTGTGTGAATACCGCAGATACCTGTAGCAGTCTCTCCACGTGCATTCTTAAAAACGCCCCTTAACGTCCTCAACATTCCATTCTTGTATATGTAGTTTACAAATAGTCCAATAGATTCTTTTTGAAATGACATAGAAATTTTGATGTGCGGAGATCCTCTCCATAATGCTTTTATCACTCCAATATACGTACCATTACCATGATCTACTACATACCCCGCTGAACCTGCACCTTTTCCTTTCTCAGACATCCAAACTTTTAGAAAATCACCACTTTCAGTTAAAACGTCACCATTTTTATTATGGAGGATTATTCTAAGTGTTATAATATCACCAGTAGTAAACGTAGCTGATTTATTGTTGATTATTTCCACTGTAGATTTCGGCAAATAAGCAAGAGATTTTCCGAAATCTAGGCCTTTATACTTTATGTATTTTTCATAATACTTGAAATCAGTAGCTGTAAACGTTTCGACGTCTTTTTTGTATCCAGGGCACAAAATCTGCCATCTACAATAATCAACCGATATAAATATGTACAGAGAGAGAAACACATAGATTTACTTATTTCAAGGATCAAAGTTTTCTTTTGTCCAACCTTTTCTCTCACTATTGAATTAATCAGCAAATCTTTTAGTTATCCAAAATTTGAAGCAATAGGTATTCTATCTGACAATAAACCCATGTTAAAAGGATTGTCGGTTTGGCTGGACATATTCACGAGTCATGTCCGGTCGCAAAATTATAAAAATCTATATTTTGATGACTTTCATTGTTGAACGTTAGGAGAGAAAAAAACAGGTGTGAACCGATGTTCAAAACACATAAATCTTTTGAGAGAAAAACAAATCCGGGCATCACATTACAACCGAGAGAAACAAATAAAAGAAAAATACAAAGTATCAACAGGAACACTGATTGCATAAAAAAAAAACCGCCAACATACATAGAAACGAATTATTTGATACCAACTGTCGTATGACTTGGTACAGGCCATTTTAGGAACAAATGGTGGGTTGAACCTGTTTTAATGGATAGCCAAAACCTCCTGCTTTAAGACAATGTTAAAAAGTGTCGTTTAAATGGCAAGACTACGTGACACGTTCTATTCTGGCTAAAATGCGACAATAACTGATTGACGGATCTGTACGGGGCTAGTTGCGTGTAATATTTTGCCCTTATCAAACACACACCTTTTCCAGTAGTTGTCGGAATCCCCTTGTTCAATTGCCTGATCAAATCTAGCAACTGCATTTACCATTACTTCGTGTGTGTCCTTAATATCCATGAAATTGTTTCTCCTAATCAATAAAAAGGTGTGAATTTGTGAAAAAAACCCACAAAATCCACTCCGTTTTATTTGTAATCTACAAAACTTGGAGATGTGGAGGTATTACTGTCCACAAAAGTTAAATAGATATTGGGTGTAAGTAATTATAGCCAACGGTAATGCTTCAAAAAATTGAGAACGGCCTAAATAATTACAAAACAAATTTGCAAAAAAAAAACAAATATGATAGACATGAATCAATGACAACCACTGAACAATCACCTGCCTTAGGGCATGCACGTACAGAATGATGTGGCGGGGTTATATTTCAGTTTGTTTTGATTTTTATTACCGTCTCTAACCTAGGACAGTGGTTTTACAGTTAAAAATAAGAACAAACTATGAAAATCAGTTGACAAAGGGTTCGATACAAGGCAGAAGTGATCCTATGAGAATTCAGATCGTTCGTGGCAGCACATCTATTATACATCCCACAACAAAGAGAATACTAAATATAAATCTGAGAGTACCTTCATATACATGTAGTGACATCTAGTCCAAAGCCAACGACAAACTGTTACATATAGGAATTTTTCTTCGACTGATTTGTATCATTCAGACTGGTTTAACTTGAAAACGAGTTCACGGACCACTCTTTTTGTAAATGACATTAGGTTTGAAAACATTATTCAATATTAATTGCATCAATTTTTACGAAAAAGCCAATGAGTATCATTTTCCAATTATATATGTATACAGCAACAAATAACCTTTTTATTTCCAAAATCATGATACTTTGATATAAATCATTTATTTCAAAAGAAATGTTATTGAAAAATGTGTATATCCTTTGTAAAATAAAGTAATATGTACCAAAACTCGAAATTTGAAGGCTATTGGGAATGGTTCATGTGGTATTAATTTACTGATACCAACATCATAATACTGATCATTAGTACAGGAACAGTTCGGTTGGATGCAATTTTGATTTCGAAAATGTTTTTTGGGGAAGATTTCGAAAAACACATGTATTAGTATCTGAATTTATATATATATATATAGCATTGCATATGTAGCTACATATATTCCTATGATAATAATTGACTAGTCGTCGCAAACTAGCTCCAAAGGGAACATAACGGGGAAAATGAATACATTTTAGAGTTCAACAATTATTTTACGTACCCGAACAATTTTGTCGTTGTAAGGTGAAATATTGAGACAGCAAAAATCAATGACCAAAACACATGTTTCTTATTTGATTTAAATGTCGTACTGAACCTGCAAGAAAAATGTTTCATCTTCATTAATCTTATCTGATCAGAGACGATTTGAAATCGAAAATGACAGTTTCGATTCAAAATGATGTTCTCCAAAAGGGGCATTAAACCAAACCCTCTTCAAGTTACAAGTTACTTTGTCTGGAAAAAATTACAAGTCACTTTGGTTCAATCTGAACACACGTTTGCCCTCCCCCAAAAAAAATTCAAGGCCCACGCACCCGAAAATTAAATGGTTGCTGCCCTAACTATTCAAAATATATGTATACAATGATTTTAATGATATATTACATGATTACCTCAGACTTTCACTCGCAAAGTATGCATATATAATCAATCCTTCTGACCTCATAAATTATGTAAGAGAGTCGGCTAAATTACGACTTAATACGATGAAAATTAACTAAAATCCTTCTGTGAAAAAGGATCGCATATACAACAGTAATGAATTGCTCTACAGTGATAATGAAAGTCTGGTATCATTATTCAACAGTAAACATGAATCGCATCACAAAAACAACAAAGTGGAATTTGATTCAATATCAACAAACTAAACAACAAAACATGTTTTAAGTGATACTACACTATAAATCATGTTAAAATGTACATTTTTTTACGTTTATCATGAACTTATAAAAACAGTACATATTCTGTATTATCGCTTTTTTGTGCATTTTTCCTTTGATATTATTTGTGATAATTGCCATATCATGCTTCTTGCTTTAGATGGAAAATTATTACTAGAAACTAAGGATCCACATGGCGATGCTAATGAAATTCACATGAAACTCACAACGTCATTATAGGTAAAATAGCAATGAATAATTTATCATTCGCCATATCAACTTGATTGCTTTTCTCGCTTTCGCAGTGACTGGCTCATGAGAGAAAATCAATCTCGTTGAGATAACCGATGTTAATACAAATGTATATAATTGTTTCTTATTCTTTTCAAAAATCGTGAATTTGTCGTCTGTTTATTTGTCCTTCTACATAAGAAATTCATCACGAATACAGTGAAAAAAGCATTTATGATTCGCACATTACATACACATTTTACTTTATCCTCCAGTTAGTTCTAGGTAATATAGTCATTATATCAGTGACACCGCGGATATTTGTAGTAAATGTAAAATAGCAGACACACTTTGCCCATAGTATAAAAAACCGCGAAAATAATTGTCCTGTCTCAAAGTACTAATGCCAAAAATAATGTGTAATGTTGTTGAAAAGGGAAGTCTTGTCCGTACTTAAAGGTCTTTCCGATGACCGAAACAATATTCAGACGCTTTTATTTTCATTTTTCTCCCAACGTTATCCAAATTGAATAATAATAATCGTACAGCGTACATAACACATGCGACTATGTATGGTACATATAGGACACATAGAAATGATTATTAATTTATTGTGGAAGGAAGAGAAGCGACTCTCAAAACTAGGTCTTCTCATTTAATAGAAAAGATTCTGCCGACCTATAACTTTAAAACAACGCTTCTTATTGTGGAAAAAAGTGTATTAGATACACATTTGCATTCAACGGTATGTTATGGCCTCTTACGAACTACAAAATACTAGAATGCTCCCTGCATACGGTTTGTATTGACAGGGAAACAGCCTCTTACGAACGACAAAATACTCTCCCTGCATACGGTTTGCATTGACAGGGAAACAGTCTCTTAAGAACGACAAAGTATGCTCCCTATATACAGTATGCATTGACAGGGAAACAGTTTCTTAAGAACGACAAAGTATGCTCCATGCATATATACTGAGCCAAAAAAGTTTAGCAACAAAAATGTGAAATTTTATTTTATTACAAAATCATAACAACATATAATTTTATTAATAAAAAAATGGAATTATGATATGTCAGAAGCAACATGAATGTTAATCACTCACATTCATTAGGATTTTCTTTGTATGGAGCGCGGGAGGGTCAAATAAAGGCAACAGTAAATGAGTAAATGAGTATAGTGTTCCTCAAAATCAATTTCTCAGCCATGCCCTAAGTGCCCCAATGAAGGATTGGCAGGCACATCAGCAGCTTCCCTTAGTCAATGCACTACTTTTTTAGCCGGAAAAAACTTGTCACGTGTTGATTTAAAGCGTAGGAAGCGCTCCTCCCTTGACGATATTTTTTTTGTCTAAGAGATATCGACCTATCCTGTGCAGTTGTAATTTGTCGATATCTGTTTGTTAGTCTCTAAACTGTTGCCTTTTGCACATTAAATCGAGCCATGATGTCAGAAACCCTCATTCCGGCATCAACCATTTCAATTGGTTGACGCCCCATGCAATTTTTTCAAAGGTGTTTGTGTTTTTCTTACCAATGGTGTGTTTCTGAGCGTTAGTCAAAAATAAATGTTTAATATCGTTTTAAAAGTGCAGGTACAGAAGGTAAAACATCATTTACACGTGCAAAGCTGACATGGCGCGAAATCAATCAGTAGGAAAAAAGTACGACTGTTTTAAATTACAGGTAAAACTAAGGATAATATCAATGATGTTGAAATATTTTTTTCCAAAAAAAACAAACAAAAAAATTATAAAAAAAAAGTGTGAAACTTTTTTGGCTCAGTATAGTATGCATTTCCAGGAAAACAGTCTCTTACAAACGACAAAATACGATCCCTGCATACAGTGCATTGACAGGGAAACAGTCTTTTACGATCGACAAAGTATGCTCCCTGCATATAGTATGCACTGACAGGGAAACTATCTCTTAAGAACGACAAAGTATGCTCCATGCATACAGTATGAATACATTATGCATTGACAGGCAATCAGTCTCTTCAGAACGACAAAGTATGCTCCCTGCATACAGTATGCATCGACAGGGAAACAGTCTCTTACAAACGACAAAATACGCTCCCTGCACACACAGTATACATTGACAGGCAAACAGTTTCTTAAGAACGACAAAGTATTCTCCCTTCATACAGTTTGCATTGATAGGGAAATAGTCTCTTACAAACGACAAAGTATGCTCCCTTCCTCTGATGGTACTAATTAAAACGTCAAACGATGGGCCCGACGGAATGTTACATCTGAGAAATTTGTTCTTGTCAGAAATCCATATGCTAGTTTGACGTTGTCAATCTATGTCTGTATTGAGATAAAGATCCAAATATGAAGCAAACTTCTAGTTTTGTTAATTATATTTTTTCTTTAAAACCTATAAAACTATTTTTAATCCAGCAATCTATTCGGAACACCTGTACCAAGTTATGAATCAGACAATTGGTTCGTTCTACAGCTGGTTGATATAGTAGAGTGTTTGCTTTGATAAGGTTTCACGGAATTGCCTCTATTTTTTATTAAATCCGGAGTTCAGTTTTCATGTTAATACTTTTAAAAAAGATTACGATTGTTATCTTTAATATTTTTGATATCCGATTTTATAAGCGTTTGGTATTACTATACAATTTCACTTTTTTTTTTATCTTACTATGAACAACAAATTTATTTATTTTGTAATTATATTTCCGTTCTCCATTTATACGTATACCTCACAATGAAATTATTTGTATTTACCTGTGCACATTTTTCTATTTGGTGGCATTTTGTTCAAGACTATGACTTTTTTTCTGAAATTGATAGGCATCTAATCCCTTAACGATTAAATGGTTGGTTTTGTATTTACATTGTGTCATAGATCAAATTCATTCATTCAGTGTACGTTCTCTTGTGTTAATATGTTTTTGATTGATAATTTATAATGTGACTTTCACTGTTGTGATGTACGCTATTGTTTCGGATAAGAGTGAAGATTTAAACGTTTAAACCCGTTGCATTCATTTGTTTGCACATGTCCTAAGGCAGTAATCTGTTGTTCAGTATTTGTCGTTTATTGATGTGGTTCCTAAGTGTTTCTGGTTTTTTTTTAAGATTAGAAAGTTGGTGTTCTCGCTTGAATGGGTTTTCCTTTCGCGTCCATGAGAATGACTGTTTGGAGATAAACCATGCTTTGTTCTTTGTTGAAGGCCGTACTGTGACCTATAGTTGTTAATGTATTGTCATTTTGGTCTATTGTTGACAGTTGTCTCATTGGCAATCATCCCACATCTGCTTTTTCATATTGTATATAAATGAAGATTCGGATGAGGGGGAAATATGAGGAATAGAGACAATTGGGTTGTTTTAATAATATAAAGGTAAAAGAATAATGGTCAAACATTAATCAAAGAGGTAATATCCTAACAGTGAATACAGAATTAAGAGAGCCCTCTAGAACTTCATAATAGGTGACATCTAAGTATTGATATTAATTAGCAAAGATTTGTTTAACTTACCTTCCTTTGTTCTTTTCCATCTGCATTTCAAACTGAAATAATACATGGCAAAATCCGTATCACATGATGTATCACCACGAGAAACCAATATCAATCGGTATCGAATGATGTATCACCACGACAAACCAATATCAGTCCTGAGGACCAAAGGTCCCGACGGTTGATATTGGTCTGTGGTGATACAGCATGCAATAAGGATTTTTCTATGCATGATATGTGTACATGTATCATATCTTTAAACAAAAATTAGATTCGTGACATGTAAGCGGACAACCATTTGAATCTGAGGCGGAAGCCTGTCAGATTTTTGAAATAAATAATCTTGTCTTATCACATATAAAATTATAATTATACTGAACATATGTTCTGGACTAATGTTACTACTCCTGTGTATTGATCTGTAATAATTTAACATTCGATGCTGGAGACATCTGTTTCAACATAATGATGTATAATTTGACCAAATGCTACCACTTAATGTTAAGTTGTGTATTAATCTGTTTATCATATATATTTTTAACAAAATCACATAATATGTAAGTGGACATTCAGTTGATTCTAAGGTGGTGTCTGGGAGTTGTTTTAGAAATAAATATTCCGGCTCCCATTTTACAATAGTCTTATCACACAAGCAAAATAAATAATCTGGCCCAATATACATTTTTGTAATCATTTTATACAAAGCTACATTATTAAAAGAAAATCCGGAACAAAACATTATCAGTAGTTATTTTGAGGGATGTAAAATATGCAGTGAACGTTCCAATATCTTTTTTCGCACATGGATAATAGTTGTGCCGAAAGTTGCCATGAGAAAACCACTATCAATAATGCTCTTCTGCGTGGGTGACTGTAATACAGAATGTTATCTTTCGGACCAAAGAGAGGGACGGAGATGTAAATGGATTTATTTTAACAAGAATATTTTGTCCCATATTTAACAGCAGTTACAGTGACAATCCATGTACAGAATGATTATCTCGGTTTTAGTTTGTTATAAGTACAATACTGTCTCATGTTTGCTTAATTGAACAGCGGTATACAACTGTTACTTTCATTTAAGGTGGTAGACCTGGGGTAAGGGGAATAACTCGTACACATACACTTGGTGTCATTGATGCGTTTTATTACGGCCCTTAATTTCAAGCATCTGTGTACACAGATCGTTTACCTTGGATACTGTGACAGACGCTGATTAACAACAATGAGAGGTTTGTTCCAATCGAAAATAAAATCTAAACGCTCGAACTTTTTTAAAAATTTAAACAGGTCTATTAACTTACAAAACGCTAATGACCATACTTATGTAAAACATAATTACATCGATATCGGGGCTGAAGAGGAAGTGGAGGATGAAATCGAAGGAATGGTGATAGACAATGATTGGCAAGTTGGCAGACGCATCGTAGAATTGGGTGTCCTGGCGGAAAAGATGTACTGTTGTAGGTGCAATGTTCCTTTGCACCTGCATGATACCATCCATGAAAGAACAACAGGATTTGGCAGTTATCTCCACATAATGTGCACCAACCAAGAATGCCGAACAGTGACAGATGTGCCAACTGGAAAAGTCGGTCCAACTGGATCATTCAATATCACTGCCAAGATAGTTATAGGTAGATAATTAAATATATCAATACTTTTTTAATCAAAACTTATTTCTATTTCTGTACAAATAAAGGACATACCCCCAATGCATGTAAACAGCGTACTACGATAAGCACACCCTTTTCCCCGTTTTATCGCTATCTGTTTATTACATTTAATACAACTCTTGTACATTATCGTGTACATTTCCTATTTCACCCCACAAAAGTAGAAAAATGTTGCATACATATCTATTTATGTTAGATTGTATCTGTAGATAATATTTTAGAGAAGATGAGATTGACTTCTATAAATTTTAAATACATAATTGTGTGTATACATTGTAGTTACTTCCCCTGATTTTTTCCCATTTGAAATTGTCCTCCAAATTATGTTTCGTTTCAAAAAAGTCTTTTACAATATATTATCTATAAGAAAAGATATTTTCAAGTATCAAAAAGATAAAATAATTGTTCAAAGTTTATATTTAAAATAATAATTGCAATGAATGTTATTAATGTGCAGTATATTGTTTACATAATTGAAAAAGTTATAAATTTCCTTTGTCAATTCAAGTTAATTTATGTCAATAATGATCCTGTAAGTAAAGGATGTTAAAACTTCTATTTGTCATTCTTATATATGTCTAGCCATTCTAAAATTTAATCCCTAGTCTACTGTTTAAATTGTGTAACAGCATTACATAACACTAGTTATATGTAAAATGAAAAAAGGTGAAACTACAAGGAATTTTATTTTTAAAGTTTGAAAAGTTAGGTACATTGTACTACAAGGAATTTTATTTTCAAAGTTTCAAAAGTTTCAAAGCTTACTAAAATTTATGTGCCAGTTCTCATACTACTATTTATAGTAGTCTCAGGCCAGTTTCAACATTTTTTGAAAGATGTTACTGCCAGTTTTCTTTTAATACTCTTTAAAACTTTTCCTTTTATTTTGTTCAAGTTTCTAAGTTTTTATTAAATCAGGAAAATCAATACAAGTATAATGATGTCTTCCCCCGCATTAACATGATATTACATCACATAAATGAATATATATTATGTATGACAAAATATCAAATCAAGGTTTAATGTTGCAAACAGTTAGTACATGTAAGGGACCACATCAAAAGTTAAATGTAGGATAAAAAACTTAATTTACATATTTTTTTTTTCATCCCTAAGTAATTAGTAAGTAATTTTTATTTGTTTGAAATTCAAAATTACCGGATTGACACCAAGCAATACAAAACATACAAACATATATATATATCATATCAAATTCATAAACATTGTATACATATAAAATAGAATATGTGGTATTATTGCCCATGAGACAGCTATCCACAAAAGACCAAAATGACGACAAACATTAAAAACTATAGGTAACCGTACAGCCTTCAACAATGAGCAGCTTCTGAAATAAAACTATGTCATTTTCTGATAGTTTTGACACCAAAAACTTAATCATGTAAAATTTGGAAACACATTTATATTATACAAATATTTGTATTTATTCTTGCCTTTGATATAGATGTTCTCATTTAATTTGTATCAAATTAATTGGTATTATCAATGAAATGCCAAATGAGGATTCAGAAGGGGGGGAGGCCTTACATGGGAAAAAATTTGGTTGATAATATAGAGAAGCACTGAAGTGTGACTGGAGTGGTCCCCTTATGTAGGTCAGCCCCCCCCCCCCTCTTGCATAAAGTTCTGGATCTGCCACTAAATGCTATTGCACTTATTGCTAGTCTTATGAGAATAATTATAAAAATTAGAAAATGTGGAATGATTGCCTTAAAGATAACTCTCAATCAAAGACCAAAAGATGTAAAAGTTAGCCACTGTGGGTCACTGAGCAGCCTTCAACAATGAACAAAACCCATAACACATAGTCATCTATAATCTAAAATGTCAAGAAATTACAATAATTGTAAAATATATGAATTCAAACTTATGTATTAAGTCCATTGTTACTGAACTAGTATACATGTACATATTTGCTTTGGGGCCAGCTGAAGGACGCCTCCGGGTACAGGAGCTTCTCACTACATTGAAGAATCATTGGTGGCCTTCGGCTCTTGTCTGCTCTATGGTGGGGCTTTAATACATTCCCAACTTCATTTCTCAATTTGACATTTTGTACAAAACAAAGAGTTATATGTAATCAGGAACATTTTGTACTATTAATTCAAAATGAATCAATTTCCTTCTATTTATGTTATGAAATTACTCATGTCAATAAGCTAAAACCAATTTAAATGTAATTTTTGTTTCATAAAATGTTTTCTTTCATGTAGGAATGATACATGCTGGCCTAGGATATGCACAAATAAGAAACTTTCTGACAGAGTGTAACTTGCCAGTGATGAGTAAATCTTGCTTCCAAAAACATGAGAAGAAAATTGGAAAAATCTTTGTGTCTGCTGCTGAAGAATCATGTAAGAATGCCCAACAACTGGAAAAGGAAATTTCTGCAGATAAGGTAATACTACATATCATATTATAATAAATTTGACTTTATATTTTAATCTACTTCTGGACCTTTTTCAAAGCTGACTTATACATAATATCAAAATAAGAAAAAGTTGTAGCCAATGAGACATATCTCCACAGAATACCAAATTACACAGGAATTATCAACCATAGGTCACCCTACGGCCTTAAACAATGAGCAAAGCCTACACTGCAAAGTCTGCTATTAAAGACAATGAAATTACAAATGTAATACTATTCAAGATTTATTTATTCAATTATATATATATATATAAAATACTGAAGAATATTTTTCTAGACATTCAATGCGTTGTTTCCTCAGGGGGAGGGACCTGACAAACTTACATCTTGTACACAAAAAATATAAACTTATATTTTTTTTCCTTATCTGCATAGTATCGTCTATTCTAGAGGATCTGGTACAATTCAGAAAATTTACTGGTTGGTCTTTTTTTTTTAGACTTCTATATATAATAAATATATATGTTAAATATTGGGCTGAAACAGATCAATAAATTTATTTCAAAGGGATTAATAAAATTTGTAAATTTTTGACTGGTTTTTTTTTTTATAATTCTTTTCTATGAAGCTAAAATGAACAATATAAATTTAAGAAATTTAAACAATTTGTTAACTACCTTATTGCAATGACTAATTTTTAAAAAATCATGAATTTTAGGAGTTGGAGCTTGAGGTCAGTTTTGATGCAGGTTGGCAGAAACGGGGATCCGGATTTAATTACAATAGCTTAACAGGTAAACTTGACTTTGTAAAAGAGGGATGAAAGATACCGGAGGGGGACATTAAAAGCCATAGATCAAAGACAAACTGACTACGCCATGGCAATGATGGCTAAATAAGAAAAAAGTTTTCACTTTATTTAACTTTGCATTATTTATATTTGTTGGTACAATTGTCTAAAAAGATCAAAACCTGTTATCACAATCCAATACAAATACTATAGTATATATATAAATTTCAATTATTAATGGACATTGGGGTATCCAAGGGTTGGAACCAATCCCCCCCCCTTTTTTTAAATGGCTGTATCCGCCCCTGATGGGTATACAACAAACTATATGTTCATTCAATATTTCACATTATATGACATACAATATATATATATATATGTTTTATGTATGAGATTCTCACTTATATATCAGTATACTAGTAGTACTACCAGCTGGTCAACCTAAAAATAATGTAATGAATGAACATTTGTAGACCTGCTAGCTTAGATGCATTTAGATTCAAGTTCAAAATATTTAATACAGAATCAGATGTTATATCCAATTTTAGACTATTGATTCATGTTGACAAATTTTTCTACTGTTATAGAGAATTTCTATACTTCATAGAAGTACTAAGTATATATACATGTATACAGTCTCTATTTTAGATTTATTGTGTTTTATTCTTTCTGGCTGACTGATCCAATCCTACATGATTTTCTATTCATATTTTAAATAAATATTTAGTCTATTTCTAACAAATAAAATTTCTACCAAACTTTGTAATTTCAAATTGAATTACAGGACATGCTTCAATGACAGGAAAGCAAACAGGGAAAGTGACCTGTTATGATATCAGAAGTAAAAGTTGTAAATTTTGTGAGCATCATGAGGGAAAGAAAGACACAGTTCCAAGTCATGACTGCTGTAGAAATTGGTATGGGTCTAGCAAGTCTATGGAACCAGATATGGCTGTTTCCATGGCACATAAGATGAATGATAATGAATGCCCGATTGATGTAATTCATGCTGACAATGATTCTACTACCATGTTAAAACTGAAACTGGACTTTGAAAACTTGAAGAAAAAGGACGACCAAAATCACACTACAAAGGGAATAACAAAATCACTGATTGAATTGTCTAAAAGGTAATGAAAGTTATGTTTTCAGTCATATTGTTTTTTTGGGCTCTTGTCTTAGCTATGAGGATCTAAAAGGGGATCCTTCAATTCTGTATTCTTTTTTTTATGCAATTTTCTCTATTATCTGATCTTTATTTTTCAGCACCTCATTATTCCCTAATCTTTATTATTTTGTCCATTCCCCTCTATTCTTTTATTTTTTGGCCCATAATTTTCTATTATATGACCCTCATTAACACCCTCACCTATGTTGAGCAAATCATATTATAACATTTATTGTTGAGCACTTCATGTATAAATGTTAATGTTCACTGGATTGGCATTTCAGTGGGCCAGTGGTGGATCCAGAAATTTTCATAGGTAGGGGACCACTGCCTGCCTTAGAGGGGACACTTTGGTCATGCAACATTGATTTCCTATATAATTACCAAATTCTTCCTCTCAGAAAAAAGGGGTTCTATTTAGGTTCAATCAATCAATATTAGATAAAAAAAGAGATTTTTCATCCCTGTGCAGTTTTAGTCAAACTAACTTAAATTTAATTATTCATTTAACACCCTGATTTTAAGTTACAACTGATGTAATGATAAATTATATGATTTTGTAGGCACAAGGAGCTGAAGCCAGGAGAAGTAATTCCCTATTTGAACCGATGTTTCATGTATGCTATAACACAGAACAGCAGTAGTGAACTTGAAATTGATGAGGGTCTTTCCAGAATTGTTCCCCATGTCTTTGGAGATCATGAATTGTGTGGTGCAGTAGACTGGTGTACATTTAAAGATGATCCTATATCTTTCAAGTATGCATGACTCATGATGATTTTTTATGTTTTTTTTTATATTGTAACATTGCTGTCTCATTCACAATAACCACATCACTTTTTTACCGAAAAACATTAATATTTTCAGGCGTGGATCCAGCCATTTTAAAAATGAGAGGGTTCCCAACCCAGAGTAAAGGGGGCTTCCAAGTATATGCCCCCATTCAAATGCTTTGATCTGCCAAAAAAAGGGGGTCCAACCCCCGGAACACCCCCCTTGTACTTGAGGTTTTCTGCTAGCAGTTAGGTCATTTAATTTTTGCAAATTTTTAACTGTAATGAAAATTTAAAAAAAAAAAAATAGTTCATATAAAAATAACTTTAAAAAAAATAATTATAGTTCAACTGTACAAACAAATGCTAACATTATTAAATATGTAAACATTTATTGTATATAAGATATAAGAAGATGTGGTATGAGTGTCAATGAGACAACTCTCCATCCAATAACAAATTGGAGAAAAAAACATAATCTGTAAAAGTATGGTCTTTGACACAGGGCCTATACACATTTTTACCTAGTCATAAATGTAAAAAAATAATAATCATATTCAGCTAAATGACATATGTCATCTTAATCTGTTATTACAAACTATAAGCAGATAGGGCATATATCCTTATGCAATACAAACTTTACATACATTCATGTCAATACCAACCATATTGAACACTTTAGTAATACTTGTGTAATAGTTTAGCTTGATTAAATTACCTTAAGATTTAAAGAAATTTTGTTTATTTAGATATAAAAGTCTTCCTAATGGAAAGCCTCTGATTAGTGAAGATTTGAGGAGAGATTTAGAGAATCTTATAGAGAAATATAAGAGCAAAGCATCTTCACTCAGAAATTTAGGATCCACACAGGCTAATGAGAGCTTCAACCATTCTCTGACCTTTCGTTTAAAACAGGCATTTGGGTTCACGAATACATGTCTGTTTTTAAAGAAAGCAACTTGTTTTTCTTTTTATTAAGTAGTGCAGTGAATTTATGACACTTTCTGTATTTAATTGCTGTCAAATCAGCCATTATCCTACACAGTAAAAGAATATAAAAAATTTGACGTATATACATAAAATAAAACTGTTTTATTATAATAAGTTATATAATAACATATAGGAGGATAGTCTGTTAGTTGAAAATATTAACAAATATATGACAGCAGTTCATGTATCATTGTTTTTCTTAAATCGTAAGGTGGATGCATATCTTTATTTTCTGAAGAAACTGTGATATCCCATTCGTTTAGATACACAATTTTATGTTTGATATTGTCAAAAATTTTGAATATCATTTTATCCTGCAAATATCTCACAAAATCATACGGAACACCTTCATTGTATTGTTCGAAGTAATGTGGACCTTTAATGAATATTTTTGCGCCAGGCACACGATCCAAGAATTTAACTATAGCGTCTTTGGCGTTCATTACATGTTCTTCATAAACTGACAATGGAGCATAACCTATATGTATATACAAATGCAGCACTACGATCGGATTTTTAGAACGTATTACGTTAAGATGATAGCTTGCAGGTTTGAAATGATGTATTGTCGCATTTCGTGAATAGGTGAAAAATGGGAACTCATGCGCAGCCCATGTAACAGTAATGTTGTCTCTCTTTTTTTTACTAAACGCTTTAATTGGTTGATGATAACCTTTCAGAGCATCTGATGTCCTTTTAACTGAGAGTTCAAGATTTAAAATATCAGCAATTGATAAAAGCCATTCTCGCACTGTAGAATCTCCAACCATGTAAAACTCCCGGTTTCGTAGACAGGCTAAATACCTGTTAAAACTTGGTTCATTTTTTTTGTGACATAAGAGATTATGCCACGTTTTATTATAAAAATATCCAACTGGGGACGAAATGTTCCATGTGACTGAAGGATTTATTAGACTACACGAGTGCTCTGGATGACCTATGGTTTTATCTGCAAAAAGAAAAACATTACACAAGTGTCCCCAAAAATGCAACTGTATTCATATTAAACAGACATGTTATAAGCTTGACATGAATATAATAAATTATTTTAAGGATTATACATGAGATTTATTTTTTGTGTATGAACATTCTATTTTAAGCGCCATGAAAACTTCGTCACAATCTTCCGTGTGTCCAAAATATTATTTTCTAATTGATACCTTGAGTTTAGCTTGTTCGTGTATTGATACTTATACAGATGGGAGATATATCGACAGAAAAATATCAATCAATGTTTGTGTCAATAGATCGAAGGACAAGGTCACTGGAAACAAGAAAAAGATATCAGGATGATAACCTGAGTGTCATTTACTTCATTGAAATGAAACGTACACAGATTGAATATTTAGTAAAGTAAAATATTCTATTGATTTTAAGGTCAAAGTCATGAAAACTGTTCCGAAAATATTTTTTAGAGGAAAGCAGTTTTGAAATGGTTACTCGAAGTGCCCTTTTTGAAAATATAGTGCAGTAGTATATTCCTTTTAAAATTGAGGCCACCAGATTAAAGTTCAAGGTTCCTTTAAAAATCTCTTTTAAAAAAAAGTTATAGTTGGTGTTTGAATCTAGTGTTGGCAGCCAAATTATGTTGACATGAAATTTACATCGAAATGGTGATATTTTCAAAACATTATACATACACTTCTGTTCTCGAACTATGAACAAAGAATTGATTCATTTAGTAAAAACATATTTCCATATTCAATGTTCAGTTTTCAACAAAATTCTTATATTTAACTGTGATTTTTTTTTATTATTAAACGTCATGTTGACCAAAGTTATAGTTGTCTATCTAATACTGTTTTATATCCCCTTTGTTTTGTTTTTTTTTATTAATTTTGTGTTTTTATTGTGTCATAGATCAAATTTGTTCAGTATATGTTTACTCGTTTTTCTTGATATGTCTTTTGATAGAGTTAAACCATTTCAGTAGATAGTTGTCCATTCGTTTGATTTGTTTTGTAATTTGATTTTAACATGTGATTAGTGAATTTCAGTTTGAATTTTCCTCGGAGTTCAGTATTTTTGTGACTTTACTTTATATTGCCATTGGTGTCAGTAACAGGGTCGTTAACTTGTTATATTTCTCATTAAGATAATAATTGATCAAAAACGAATTCAATTTAAACCAGCGTCTAATTCTATTATGTTTACTTCTGAAAATAAAGTATCAATTATAGTTATGTGATAATACCTTATTTATTACCTATGGATCTACGAGGCAAAGTGACCTGTCCACGAGGATTGTCAGTAGCTTATCAATAACTTCCAATGAATTTCTCCCTACCTTATATTTTGTAGGTCTAATGCAAAACACTTTTTGAATATTTTCACCGCTTGTTGTACGATTTTCCATTTTTTATGTCAAAAAATAATATATTAGTATTATTTTGGCATAACCATGAAAACGGTGTCGTAATGATGTTTTTAATTTTACCAGTGCGTGTAATAAAACATCTAGGATGAACTGTTATAACCTCACATCTCATTGTTTGATTAATGTTTAATACGGATTTCAGAGAAAATACTTGATACATGTCATTACTTAGATCACGAATAGTTACGAGGAATTCAACATTGTACTGGTGACCTGTCTATATTTGCTATGATATTATCAGTTTTTGTTTCGACTTACGAATAGCGATTGTCTTTTTGGTTTTTCTTTTTTTCCGCTCGATATGCTCGAAAAAAAAATATAATAAAAAGTATTGGTCAACGGACTTTTTTCATGCTACAGGTTGTGCAATACTTTATAAAGATAACGCAAGGAATATCCATTTTTTTTGTTGATAAAATGCAAAAAAAATGAAAAACTATAAAGACAAAATGTGAGAAGATAGCTCATATAACATGCCTGCAGATGAAAGAAAAAAAAATTGGGTCACCGTATTTGTTTTCTTGCTAGAAATTAAGGTTGGTAAATTCCCAACACTAAATTATAAAAATTACTTTATCCGAGTTATGTCCCCTTCTATCTGAGTTATATTCCTGTGTGTGTCAAAGATTAAAAAAATCAAACAAAAATATGTGGTTTTTATAGCAAATACAGACGTAAATATGACAAAACACAAATGTTCTGTACTATATTGCAACATGAAAATTCTTACACACGAGTTACACACTACTCTCAAAATTTGCACATTTCATTTAAGATCTAAACCTATTGTTATATGCTACTTCAAAATTCAAGATGGAGGAAGATACCCCAGTTACCTTAAATAACTGAATGCAATTTTTGTGCAAGAGATATTACCTATAACCATGGTTACTTTAATAACTTACCACCAAGTACATCAACTTTAAATTCCTTTATGATTTTATATCTGGTAGAACTGCAAGTATAAACATTTTTTTATATTACGTTTACAAACGATCATA
Source organism: Mytilus trossulus (assembly GCF_036588685.1). Taxonomy (NCBI): domain Eukaryota; kingdom Metazoa; phylum Mollusca; class Bivalvia; order Mytilida; family Mytilidae; genus Mytilus; species Mytilus trossulus. Next base: position 55,430,142 of record NC_086373.1, read on the forward strand.
TAAAAATATATGTCAAACCGTCACTAAGAGCAAATCACAAAGGTTTTCACGTATATGAACACATCATTTCAATCGGCTCACACATATATAACGCATCTCTTAAATATATTTAACAATAAAAGAATGTGTGGTCAAACAAATTAGTTTATTTTGTACAGATTTGCATTTGTACAACTCATATATACTAGTATGCACAAAGATTCTTCCTCTTAATTTGCAAATGCATTCGTTAAGTCCCTTTGTATGTCAAGTTGTCCCAACGATAACATGTTCTGAAATTCAACAACTTAACATGTTAACTGAACCCTATTGTACGGTGGCAGAATGCGGTCATGAAAGAAAAAGAATATGTCAGTCCCTCAAGATACTATGGCGTTCCTCAAGATTATATGTCGTTCCCACAAGAAAGTTATCTCGTTCCTTAAAGATGCTATGCCGTTCGTTCAAGCAGAACAAATAAAATAGAAGTAATGTGAGATACGTTTTACAGGCGATTACATTGAGTGTGTAGCTTAATGTAATATATTTGGTTAGCATGCTTGCTAGCTGAACCATGGAGTCATTATTAGGTTGGGTAATCTATCCTTCTTTCAAAGTAGCCTAGCCCTTCAGACAGATAGATTGGGTATTTGTCGGACTAGTCTACTCTTAAAGGAGGGTAGTTTACATAACCTAATAATGACTTCATGGTTCAGCAATCAAGCTAACCAAATACTACATTCAGCTATACACTCTATGCATTGGCAGAAATTGTTTATATCATACTTGGCTAACTTCCTCTTTGTCTCTTCAAAAATATAGAGTATCTTTACGAAGTTCTTACATAATTACTAAGATTAACTAATGACATCTTGACTATTAGGTTCATAATTTAAACTAAAGTTTATTTATTTTTCTCCTCTTCAAATAGAAGCTATGGCTGTTCAATAACTGTATTGTAGTAGCTTCTTCTTCTTCTATATGTATTATCCTTCCAATTATGGGAGACCTCCTCAACGGATATTATCCAGGTGGGAGTTAATTAACGAAGTACTTTTTCGCTGGTTCGTTTTCATGTGGCACTTTTGAAATTAAAAGCGTCAAAGCATAAAAGATACAATATTTATTTTTTAGAAAAGAGAAGAAAATCAACCATTTAACGAAAACATTCCCTCAAATGCCGAAATTACTTGAATATAAAAATTTATTACCTCAGGAACTGCTTCTGTGATTTTGTAAATGTAGGTACAGTCATATCTCCAATTGGGGCATACCAGTCAGAACAAGTAAACCCAGGTTTATCTGGTAATGAACAAAACCATCTCATTCCATAATTCATAGATGTAAAATCACAGATGCCTTGTTTTGTCATTGTGTGAATACCGCAGATACCTGTAGCAGTCTCTCCACGTGCATTCTTAAAAACCCCGTGTAAAGTCCTCAACATTCCATTCTTGTATAGATAGTTTACAAATAGTCCAATAGATTCTTTTTGAAATGACATAGAAATTTTGATATTCGGAGATCCGCTCCATAATGCTTTTATCACTCCAATGTACGTACCATTACCATGATCTACTACATACCCGGCTGAACCTGCGCCTTTACCTTTCTCAGACATCCAAACTTTTAGAAAATCTCCACCGTCAGTTATAACGTCACCATTTTTATTATGGAGGATTATTCTGAGTGTTATAATATCACCAGTGGTAAACGTAGCTGATTTATTGCATATTATTTCCACTGTAGATTTCGGCAAATAAACAAGAGATTTTCCGAAATCTAGGCTTTTATACTTCATGTATCTTTTATAATACAAGAAGTCAGTTGGTGTAAACGTTGAGATCTCTCTTTGGGATCCTAAACACAAAATCTGACACCTACAACAATCAACAGAAGTGTAAATATATATATATCTAGAGAGTAACAAATACATTTAACTATTTCAAAGATCAAAGAATCATTTGTCCAACATCTTCTCTCACTTTTGAATCAATCAACAAATCTTGACAGATTCCGTCAGGCTTCCCTTTTTTATCAAAAATTTGTATCAATAGGTATTCCAACCGACAATAAACCCATGATAAAAATGATCGTCGGTTTGGCTGCAAATATTCGTGATGAATAAATACACAGCTATGATGTCCGATCAGAAAATGAAGATATTCCCCAATTTTATATATCTAATTAGATGGATAACGTTGGGAGATACGGAAATAGAGGCAACAGTAGTATACCTGTTTTCAAAATTCGTAAATCGATTGAGAGAAACACAAATTCGGGTTAAAACTTAAAACCGAAGGAAACACATAAACTATAAGAGGAAAACAAAGGAACAACAGGAACACAAAAGTGCAACAACAACAAACGCCAACTTTCAAAGAAACGAACTATTTGATATCAACTGCCATATTCCTGGACTTGGTACAGGACATTTTTAAGAACAAATGCTTGATAAATAAAGGCAACAGTAGTATACCGCTGTTAGAAACTCATAAATCGATTGAGAAAAGAAAACAAATCCGGGTTACAAACTAAAGCTGAGGGAAACGCATCAAGTAAAAGAGGAGAACAACGACACAACAGAAACACAACATTAAAATGCAACACACACATAAACTAACAATAATATGACAACCTGGTTAAGGGATAACCAAAACTCCCGTTTTATAACAATGTAAAAAAAGTATCGCTAAAATCACAAGACTACGTGATAAGTTATCTTCAGTGTCACGTGCTTCGGGCTAAAATGCGACAAAAACCCATTTATGATTCTGTACGGGGTATATTCCGTGTAAAATTTTACACCTATTAAGCACAATTTTTCCCCAGTGGCTTTGTAAAACCTAGCAGCTGCATTTACTATTACTTTGTGTTAGTCCTCAATTATGCAAATAGTTTCTCCCAGTCATGTGGAAATTTAGAAAAAAAAATAAATAGGCACAAAATCGGATCCGTTTTAGATATGTTACCAGTATGTAAATATTCAGAAATGTGATGGAAGATGGTATAGTACCGTGAACGTGCATTTGTATATACCAAATTGAATGCTATTTAATATGGTTTTATTTTAAATTTACTGATAACAAAATCAAAATGCATACCAATAACAATGTATTCAACGATCTACATGTAGTTACAATGTCGTATTGGTATTTCATAAGTTTACCAAGACCGTTAGAACTGCAATGTTCTACTCCGTTTGAAATAAGTTCCTATAGATACAACCAAACTTGCAAATCAATTAATGAAATATGTGTATCTATCGATGCATACGTTAAGGTTTTAAGTAATAGTGGTTTTTTTTTAAAAAATCCCTGACTTAATAAATTAGTAATACGCTCATTGAAATCTTAAACGTAAATTATAGACACAGATATGTGATATATTAACAAAGGAACATCATTGTCCAAATAAGGGGACGACCATTTGATATTCTGGGGGGGGGGCAGGAGGATTTTGAAAATAAATAACTCAGCCTTGATAATCACAAAAATTAATGGTTTGTTCTTTGGTAGTTTGAAAATAAATTACCTGACTTGCAATGTATTGAAAATGAATAACTCAGCAGGTCTATAGCTTCTTGGGCCTTCCGTGGTTCCAAAACCCTTCAAAAAAAATTTGCCTCGTTCCGCTCCGCGAAATATGTTTGACAATACTTTTGAAAGAGGCTAGGTAAAACCAAACTTTTATACTATATTTGTATGCAATTAATGTATATTGGTTGGGATATAATATAAAATACGTAATCTAATTATACCAATTGTCTTTTATAATATACCATTTATTTGTGTTTCAATTGTCCTGTCTCGCTATGTATTATTTTAATATGTTTGTATATATTGTCCTCTTGTACACAAGTATGTGTCTGAGGTAATGAATAAAATCTTGAATCATAAAATTTCTGCAGGGGATAAAGAATAAGTTTGATTAAATGGTACACAATAACTTGACTATAAAAAAGAAGATGTGGTATGATTGCCGATGAGACAACTATCCACAAAAGACCAAAATGACACAGACATTAACAACTATAGGTCACCGTACGGCCTTCAACAATGAAAAAGTCCATATCGCATAGTCAGCTATACAAGGCCCCGATAAGACAATGTAAATCAATTCAAACGAGAAAACTAACTGCCTTATTTATGTAAAAAAACAGAATGAAAAAAACAAATATGTAACACATAAACAAACGACAACCACTGAATTACAGGCTCCTGACTTGGGACAGGCACATACATAAATAATGTGGCGGGGTTAAACATGTAAGCAGGATCCGAACCCTCCCCAAACCTGGGACAGTGGTATAACAGTGCAACATAAGAACGAACTATAAAAATCAGTTGAAAAAGTCTTATCATCAGATGGACAAAAATACATGTATTATTCATAATTAACAAATATTTTTAAAATTATATGTTTTCGAATATCATAAATATAGTTGTGAAAATAAATAATCAGTCCCTTGCTTTAATGAAAATGAAAAATCTTGCTTCAATAGTGCATAATCTGTCCTCTCAATGTACAAAAATAAATAAACGATCAAAAACAATGTCCTTATAGTCAGTTGAATATTTGTATATGGGAAAAGCTTACAAATTTCACAATAAATCATATTTTGAGAAGTTCACGTATAAGAAAATACTGATCATATAGTAAAGAAAACGTGGGGTTAAATGCAATATCATTGTCGAAAAAAGTTATGGAAAGATAGATGAAGTACATGTATTTGCATTTTAATTTTTGTATAGATTATAGCTACATGTATTTGTATGATAATACTTGACTAGCAGTCGCGAATTATCATAAAAGACCTACCAGACAGGAAAAATGAAATTCAATATATTTTTAGAGTTAAAATATTATTATACGTACCCGAACAATTTTGTCGTTGTAAGTTGAAGGATCGGGACAGCAAAAATCAATGACCAAAACACAAGTTTCTTATTTAATTTAAATGTCGTATTGAACCTGAAAAACATTAACTTCATCTTATTACAGACGATTTGAAATCGAAAATGACAGTCAGACTCAAAATTATGTTCATTGTGCATATCTATAACTTATGGTGACCGTATGCGGCGATTTCATCTTTTTGCGTTTTCTCCTTTCACTTTGCAAACGTTAAATCGAGAAATCTAAAATATCTGCGAGAAAACGGAGCGAAATCGAGAAATTGAGATATGGAAAATTAAGATACAGATGTATTGAGATATCGGAAAATCGAGAAACCGAGAAAGCGAAATCGAAACATTTCTTCCCCGTTTTCGCATTTTTGCTTTCTCAATTTCCTTATTTCTCGATTTCGCTTTCTCGATTTCCCTATTTCCCGATTTCTTGATTTCTCAATTTCCCTATTTCTCGTTTTCCCTATTTCATGATTTCTTGATTTCCCTATTTCCCAATTTTTCGATTTCACCATTTCCCGATTTCGCGATTTCGCGGGGAATTGTAAGGAAACAAACAGTTTTAACAAGTGAAACTGCGAGCTACTGCTCACTGATGATACCCCCGCCGCAAGTGGATAATATTAATAGTGTAAAAATATGCAAGACTTAGTGTTCGGTAAACAGGAAGTTGTCGAGTGATGAATCTGAAAACGCATCACACGGTATAGCTGACTTATATAAATCCTGAAACCAAATTTCAGAAATCCTTGTATTGTAGTTCCTGAGAAAAATGTGACGAAAATTTTCAACTTGACTATCATGTGTAAAATCATACAAGTGTTCGGTAAACAGGAAGTTGTCAAGTGATCAATCTGAAAACGCATCACACGGTATAGCTGACTTAGATAAATCCTGAAACCAAATTTCAGAAATCCTTGTGTTGTAGTTCCTGAGAAAAATGCGACGAAAAATATTCATGGGACGGACGGACTGGCTGACGGACTGACGGACTGATGGAAGGACAGACAGAGGTAAAACAGTATACCCCCCCTTTTTTTAAAGCGGGGGTATAATTATAAGGTTAAATGGTATATTAGAGGTACAACTGCATGTGTTTTTCCTCGGTAAAACATCAATACGAAACGTACAGCTACAGTAACATCCTGTATTGAGTCTACGAAATCAATTTTACTCGTTTTCATTTTCGTCAATATTATAACAACTTAAACACATCATTTGACATTTTATATCAAAATCATTTCCCGGGTTTTATTCTAATTTCAGATGTTTTGCAAAGGGAACCAACTTGAGCATTGACAACGTATAAGATCTATCAGATCATGATTCAAGCATGGTGCCTTGTGTAGGATTATTTTGACAATCATTTTTACTTCGTACGTGTATCATTTTCACGCAAAAAAACAATTGAGACATCTTATGGGTTCTGTATAGCTACCTGTTCTGTATGAACCAAGACTCAGAGTCTACTTCGAGCTATAATGGTTCACTTTTACAAATTGTGACTGACATGGATGGTGAGTTGTCTCATTGGCACTCATACCACGTCTTCTAATATCTATAGACTCAGTTGTAATCCATTTAGACTTTACGTTTGCGTCATTAGCATGACTGTTTGGATATAAACGAGGCTAGTATATAAATGAAAGTTTAGAAAAAATTTACACGATCAAAAATAATTGGGGAAATATAATGAAAAGAGACGAATGGGTTGCTTTAAAATATAAAGGTAAGAGATCTAGAATAATGGACAAAAATTAATTTAAGAGGCAATGGTCTGACAAAATTCAGAGATTCCTCTAGAATTTCACAATAGGTGACATGCATCCAAGTATTAAAATTATTCAGGATTTTTTTAGCTTACCTTCCTTTGTTCTCTTCCATCAGCATTTCTAACTGAAAAAAAAAATGATTTATATATATATAGGATAACAAATGGCAAAATCCGTATCGAATGCTAGCTGTATCACCACGAGAAACCAATATCAGTCCCGATTGTTTCCGGAACACCTTAAATGTTATCGGCTTGAAAGCTATGCTATAATTACTTATTCATTACCGTATCTCTTTCAAATAAAGGACAAAAGACTTATTTTTCCATTTGAAAAAATAATGACCACGATTCTTCAATGATAAAATCAGCCTTTACAAAGCACTACTAAGGTTTATACCGCTAGTGTGTACAACTTTACACCAGTGCGATGTTTGATTTATATTTAACTCGGATTTATAGAAGATTTCAAGATTTCATTCATAACCTTAGACACATACTTTCGTATACCGTTATTAAAAAAAATAAAAACAAACTTATTATTGACTTTTGTTTGACCCGAAGTTGATTTTCGTTGACAATTTTTTTAGTATCAATGGCGGATCCAGGGGGTTCGGGGTTCGAACACCCACCAATCCCATTTTTTTGGACAATCAATCCATGTAAATGGGGACATATGGTTGGAACCCCCTTATATTCTTGATTGGGACCCCCTCTTTACAAATGGTTGGATGACTGAATATTCAATAATACATAAAGGAATCGTTCATTTTAGTAGGATATTGAATATTCAGTCATCCAACCATTTGTAAAGAGGGGGTCCCAATCAAGAATACATATTATGCTTTCTTGTATACATAAATTTTTATTTATGTAGTTTAAACACCACTATTAAATTTACTTGATTAAAATAATTTTAGGAATGCACTCGATGTATTGTGAACTAACATAGTTTTGTGTATTCGTGTTGAAATTCATGCTTCAGTTCAAACAAAACTGATAGTCGCTTAGTTATTAAAAGGTACATTTTTTTCGGATTATTATGCCTGAAATAAAAAGAAACAAATAGAAATTATAAAAACAGCAAAAAAGTGTAAACAATATGCCATAAAAGCTCAAAGAAGAGAAGAAACAATAAACAAGAACACAAAATTAATGTCTATTAATACTTGCACGACAAAAAAAAAGGCCACGAAAACAAAACCCAACAACAACAAAAAATCACAAAAACACAATTTATTACAGAACACCTTTTTCAGGATTACTGTTTTTTTCAAATATTTACTTCAATATTTCCCTTTATTCATCTGCTTCGGTATGCAACTTCAGATAGATTATAAATCAGTTATAAGCATGCTCGAAGTCATCTCGAATCCGACGCTTTTTTTCAATTTGAATACTGATTTTTCCAAGAGGCGTTTCTAGTATTGTTATACCTAATTTTTGCGCGGACTGTTACCTTTGACCTGAGCCTTAATGAATTTTAAAATAAATTCCTATCTCCTCTTATCCCAAAGTTCTTTATTATCCCTTTTCACATGTATATACAAAAATAATTGATATGATGTAAAGTTAATTAAATCTCTTGTCCGATTACTGACCTCATTCTAAATATTTCATTTTATTCGCCATAAATTATTGATTAATTAGATATACAATTGTGTTGATTGAACTCTTAATTGTATATTATATATTATACAAATACAGCCTTTGTATGAGGTCGATACAAGGATATATTGGCCTGAAAGAAGTATATTGACTGAGGACGAAGTCCGAGGTCGATATACTTCTTTGGGTCGATATGTCCTGTATTGACCTCATACAAAGGCTATATATTTGTTATATTATTAATTTCCGACCATATTTGTATCAAAATCGTCATTTAGGATTATTGGAATTTTATAGATATTACATTGTCTCTTTGACAGTAACAACATATTAGTTGTTATTTCATTTACTTTTTTTTTTTTAACATCTTATGTATTTAAAGATTTTTGTCAAATAATCGATGAAAAGATATCATGATGATTTAAAATAAAACCTCTATGTGTTTTTTTTTTTATGTAAAATACATTTTTAAAGGAAACGCACATCCGATAGTCAAATATCAGCAAACAAATAAATAAATGCTCCCTCTTTTCTCGTTACGGTTTAAGTTACGTCAAATGATGGCAATTGTCGTTCGTTTGTTAGATGTTGAGAAACTTCTAGTATGAGCTTCCCTTGTAAGAAACTCGAGGATAAAAATCCAAGTATTGGTTATATTAACATATTAACTTTTATTATGCATTTTTTTTTTATATATTTTCAAAAGTTAATGTACAACGGTAACATTCACAGTAAAACTGTTCTATTTCACATAAAATCAACTGTCATTAATGAATAACCGTTTTTCCTCAGTATATCTACCAGACTACAACATGTATAAGGTTTAAACGGCGTATTCCTCAGGACAACAGTTTTGAACTAGAACTTTTATATTATAAATACACCAAAGTTGTGAACATTTTAATATCAGGATTTTTTACTTTAAATTTTCTTTAATTGACAGTTTGCTCAACTTTGATTTGCATCTTTGGTAATATATTACATGTAATAAGGGGTGCAGAGTTCATGGTTTGTCCGCCTTACTTCTAAATGTTTAAAGCTAGAAATTCCATATAATGTTAAGAATTATATTTTCTTAAGTTATCACTATAATAAACAATTTACTTACTAACTTACTTACTCATAGAATAGATATTTAAAAGAAGATGTGGTATGGTTGCCAAGGAGACAACTCTCCACTAGAGACTAAAATCACATTATAGAGAATGGAAACGATGGATGAGTCAAAGAGACAACAACTTATAAAAAGGGCTCACATTCTCAAGATTTGAAAAAATAATGTCCTAAAATTACAAAATGTTAAAATCTGATCTTAATTGTATTATTATGAGCATACTGGTTTCAAGGTTTGTCCGGCCTTCTCCTCATACAAATAAAACTGTTATGAAAAATATTATAATATATTAAAAATGTGTATTCTCAGCTACATGTATCTGGATATTGAATTTTCTGTAAATAACATGTAGAAACTTGTTTGTGTTTTGTTTTTTTAAGGGGGAAGAGAGAGCGGCGTGCATCATCAAAATGTGTATTGTTAACACAGTCATTTCAAAATGTGCTTCAACAACACGCTTTACGAAATCGCGTTTTTGAAGCCCTATATTCGTGGCTGAACCAGTGATGACTCTACACCAGATTCTATCCATCGGATCACCAGCAGTGATGGTGATACAAGGCTGAAAATATACATCTGCACATATAACATTTGTCTAAACTTCAGACCAGCAATGAAAGATCTGTAAATAATTTGCTTTCACAATATTTTTTTTATCTTCACTGGCCGGGATTCGAAATCAACAATATGAAGCAGAAAGACACTTTCCAAATAGAACAATTATTGCATAAAAATTTACCACTACATTGATTACTATACTTATATAGTTGGCACAACTAAAAATAAATATATAATAATATATACCTACTGTATGTCATAACGTCATCGCAAATAGCTAGTAGTGAATCGATGTAATCTCTGACTATATGTCCACTTCATGAATGAAAATGTATTAATTCCAAGATATCTGGAAAAATCGTTGAACTTGAATTTCCCATATGGTTTTGCAGAGTTATCACAGTGAACTTGTAAAGTTTATAGACCACGCAATATTTCTAATAGGGGCCGAAATCAATTTGCGCCAATAACCGTTTTAATAATTCATTACGTCTTGCGCAACTGATGTTATTTTATTACATTAGCTGTCAAATGTATTAACTCCTAATAGATTCAAACCATTGGACATACATGTACTATAATACATAAATTACATCTATGGACATACGTACCCATGATACATATATATTGACTAGTGCTAGCATAGATGGTATTAGTAAAAGCTTGTTTTCATTTAATTTTTTATCGACTGTTACATTTTATATACCTTAGGCTACAAAATGTACATGTATATGAAATTATTTTCTTTTACAACGATAAATGATTCTTTTAAATGACATACTGTTTTAGTTAAGACGGCAGGATTTCGAAAAATTATAATTAGAACCATTCGGTATATTTTTTTGTACTACCAGTAACATTGTCAAATAACTAAATCATAAAAGAAATATAGAATATATATGTGTTAATGATAATGATTCTTTTCATAATTAAAACTTACTTTCGATCTTGCCTCACGTGATGTTGTTTCTTGTAATTTCTCATTTCCAAATTTAATTCAATAGGATGTACAAATACAAATTGGTGATTTTTATAACCGGATGACAAATAATTGTTACGAATACATTTAAAACTTTTAAGAAGCTTAATACTAGCTGTGTAATGTCTCGGCCATACATGTATGAAAAGTGATTGACAGTCTTAAAGTATTAGATACAATACAAATGTAACAAATAGTGCAGCGGTGAAATCTGAAAAGACGCTTAGTTAAGGAGTTTAATGCACCCAAAGAACACACACCTGGATTTTTTTTTAAATGAAAGAATACATGTTAAACTTATATTTTAAACATGCCGTAAGAAAATCGTATGGTCGACTTTCCGTAAAAATGGCTTTTTAGAGCGTTATTTAGTGTATAATTTTTTTTTACTGATACACTAAAATGTTAATTATTATTAAGAATCACAATATTACGGCTATTTTTTAATTTGATAATATAAGAATATATAACTGACGATAAAACTAGTCAATAATTGTTTTAAATTTTTTTACCATCAACATTTTTAAAAACAGTTTTACTTCAGTAGTTGTGGTTAACACAATTTTTAACGGTTTCCGTTAATAACAGGATAATTATAAAACACTTCTTTGTGTTTATTTGGCATAAATATACACTTCGATATTTACTGTATACAAAACAACTTTCGTTTGGAACATTTATTATTCGATTTATAAGAAATTTTTAATTTGAATAGAACACATCAATCTGTTACACAATATATATAATTCCGGAATTACCGTCCGGGACTTTTACTTTTGTTTAATCCTCACTCCGTTCAGTTCTATCACTGTACATTCCAAATGTCGATTAGCATTGAAATTGTTTAATTAATATCAGTTTTAGGGTTTATATTTGTCTTTACACTAGTTTTATATTTGCTTTGTTGTTGATTTCATTGGTTTTTTATTTGTTATTTTGAAAACCCAGAGTGGTAATATATTGTTTTTTTTTATCATTGTTAACATTGTGTCCGCTGTCGTCCAATGGTTGTCTTATCCAGGAAGGATCAGAAAAAATTGACATAAACACGGAAACGGTGGATGGCAAGGATACCTTCCATTCTATGGCTAGGGCTGTTTTCCAACTGCAGAATGAAATGACAGATTCATGCGCTGTACATGCTAAACAGGTTAAAGTTAAACGAGGACAGGGAAAACTTTACTAGTCGACGAGCAGACAATGTCTTTAATAAACTGTGTACCATTCAACAAGTCAAAAAGAGCGTCCTGAGTCTCCCCGTCGTGAGAATGCATAAAGTGATATACAATCTTGTTCAGAAAGATGTGAAGCTTCTTTAGAGTCCGTTTGGGTTTTGCTGCGACTTCTATTCAGAGAAGTAATTAAATTTCTACTGGAACTTCCAGAACAAATTAAACAAGCAATCCCTTTCTGGACTGGGTTTAATGGTCTAGTCTCAGAATCACTTCATTGTCGGACACTTGTTAAATATGAACCAGTTGTTGACTCGAAGCCAAGCGATATGTCCACCGTTTATTCAACAATGAAGAAATGTATGGACATGTCAAAAGAAGTAGGACAGGACTTTGCAATACAGACGTTTGATCAACAACTTTACGCAGTATCACAGCACATCACGGAAGTTTTTCAATCCCATATTTTGAGGCTTGGTGGATTTCACATACTTTCTTGTTTTATAGCTTGTATTGGCAAATTGTGGGCAGATGGAGGTCATCGGGATCTTATGGTTGATTCTGGTGTTTATGCCGGATGCAGTGTCGACCAGATGCTCTTAGGGAAACAGTTTAACAGATCAGTTCGAGGTTTAACACTCGTATATGAAGCATTACGATCGTTATGGTTTGCTTCGTTTTTCAAATGGTGTGAGGAAAATGATGGAGTTGATGCAATACCAAAGGATGTATGGGTGATGCTGTCCAAATGTCAAGCAAAGTTTTCAGATGAATCGGAATCTTACAAAGATGTACTTAACGAGTTAACGATTCTGTATTCCACCCATGTATTACCATTAACAGTTAGATTCACGGGACTGGGGATATCTCGAGTCTCCGACATTTAAGTACTGGGATATATTCCTGAACGCGGTTGAAGTAATGCTTCAAAACATTCGTGCAGAACGGGAGGGTTTGTGGTCATTGCATTTACATACTACTACTGATATGCTGCCATACTTCTTAATAATCAACAGAACAAATTACTCCCGATGAACCCCGCTTTATATTCTTGATATGCTTGATATCCCTCATAAAGTCCAATCAGTATTTGATTCTGGTGAATTTGCAAAATAGGGAAGTTTTAACGGCATTTGGAGTGACATGGCCACCGAAAAAAACCCATTATAAAAGACTCTTAAGGACATGGGGGGATTGTTGGTTTAATCCGCAAAAAATATGCTTTGATTAGATGGACATTAACGAGACATGTTCTCGGTCATTTCGGTTCAGAAATGCGTGATAGATCTGGTTTGTCCATAAAAAGTGATTTGTCTCATGAAGAAATTAAACCAGCAGCAATGAAACAAGATAACCAGCATGTTAGTGATTTTATATATCATATCATCAACACAATGACAGATCCTTTTGATGTTACCTTACATCCAGTTCCTCTCATAAACATTTCAATTGGGTTTCACGTACTAAAGAAGTTCAAGATTCTTTATTGAATCGTATTAATGAGGGGACACAAAGGGTTAAATCCTTTGTTGATGGTTCTTTGTCGAATAAGCAGTCTCGAAGTTTCTATAACCCGATTTCAAGATCTTAACTAAAATCTTTCGAGGATATGACGAAAAAAATAAACTAAAGTGTCGTTCTGGTGACAAAGTTAATGTGCATATCAACCCAGAGTTTGTTTTAGACGTGCATTGGCTTTGGCAAATTGTCGAGAGGATATAACAGTTGAAGACGATCTGTCGTATCCAATTGGGTCATGTTCCATGACGATGGTACAATGCGCAAAAATTGCAAGGCAGATTTAGCTCACATACTGGAACGTCGATCAAAGTCATTTTTCAATCCAAAGGTGTTTCATGTAATCGAAGGAAAAATCATTCCAGACTGGAAAAAATTTCTTAGTTCAGGTGAAAACAAGCAGTCACTTATAAAGTTTCTTGGTGAATTCACTTTGCAATATATGAAAGAAAATAGTTGTCTAATGGATGGACAAAAACTGTACCTTGCTGGATCATTTCCCAATCCAGAAAAAGTGAAAATGATATGTCCCAAGGGTATATCAGATTGCAGTGAATTGTCAAGTACACAAGAAGAGGCAGATACACGTATTATTCTGCAAGCATTGAAGCCGACAAACTATACAGGGAAAACGGTGTAAACGGTCGCATTATTGTAAAGTCTCCGGATACGGACGTGCTAGTACTTTTAATACATTATTTCCCACAGATGACTTATTTATCTGAATTGTGGTTTCAAACAGGAATGATCACTAGCATTAAGGATTGTCGGCGTTATATTCCTGTTCACGAGCTGTGTGGGTCGTTAAATTCAGTTTTGTGTAAAATCCTACCAGCTGCACATGCTATTACAGGATGTGATACTACATCGTCTTTATTTGGCATAGGCAAGAAATCCATGCTAAAGGCACCTAAAGGAGCGCCTGTTGATTTCAATGCATTGTCCCAGATATCTTTATTAGATATAGAATATTCAGTAGCCGTCAGTCGGAAACTCGTAACTAGGCTTTATGATGATAAAGGAAAGTCCAAACGCTGCCATAATAATCCGAACAGTTTCCGGGTGACATTGGCTACATGTTAAGATTCTAGCTTGGTCCGACTCCCTCCTTGTGAAGCATCTTTCAAACAGCACGTCCTTATGTCTTCTTTCCAAACCAAAATCTGGTTGACTGCTCAAGTCTGCTATTGGATCGCCTCTACAGTTTAGTTGGAAAGAAGGAAAGTGTGGTCTTGAACCTGTCTTGTTTGAAGGTCAAATGTCATCTGACTTTCTTCAAGATTTGGTGTGCACATGAAAAGTAAAATCAGTTTGCAGTAAAAGTTGTGTGTGTTTTGAACAGAATTTGTCCTGTACTGAACTTTGTCAATGTCAAGCATCAGACCTCTGTAAAAACATCAAAACACAAATATAGATGATGATGATGATGTTTGATTACCTGACCTATTTACGTCTTAATAATGCTAATTCATACATACCCTGGTTTGCTTTTAGTTTTTGTCCATCTTTTCTAGTGATTTAATATACGTTTAGTTTACTTTGACACTGAAGCTATTTCCGTTTATTATGGAAGGACGATCGGACATTCCGAATGTTGAAAAACGTCAAAAAAATGTTGATATGATGCTAACATATTTTATAAACCTTATATGAATACATTTTGATTTTACAACACAAATATTAAAGGCAGCTTTTATCTAAAAAAAAATATAAAAAAATTACGAAAATAACCATCATGACCATTGAAACTGAAATCAATGGAATTAACTCCTCCTTTACCTGACTTTAAACTTTTGTATGGTAGCAAGTCGTCTTCAGACTTCATTTTTATGGGGAAAAAATATAACCAAAGTTCAAGGTCATCCTTGTTTGGAAACTTAATGAAGTCATAAATAAACAAAATGTATCATATAACGAAAAACGTCAATTTTAACGTTAAAAATTACGTTTTTAAGGAAAAAATGGTATTCACAACAGGTTCCATATATGTTGAATGGAATATTGTCCCCTGATTGTTTAATATGTAATATGATCCTAAGTTTAGCCCAAAATAGACAGTAAAGACAAAATTTTGTAATATTCAATTGTTGACCTTTGACCTCAATTATGCAAAATTCCGACCACTTCTCATGCTTACGGCATCATCAATATTAAAGTTAACAATTTTATCTTTACAATGATATATAATTTAGCCGTGTGTTCAATGGGTGCATTAAAAAAAAAAATTTTGGATTCTACCGCTGGTCTAAAAGAAACAGGCCGTAACAAACGTTGCCGGATAGTTTTTCTGCACGAGTAGTCAGGTCAAGGTCCGAGACTGTTTCCGGCTTGTTTTTGTTTTGTTTGTTACTTTTGTTTTGTATCTGACTTGTACGACGTTTCACTGAGAGAGTAGTAGTACAATTTGCAAGACTGAACATTGGAGAAAATAAAATGGCCAGAAAGCAGTAAATGTGTTATAGTTTAAACACATTTGTTTTTTTATTTCCATTCAGCCGAGAGATTTTTCTAGAAAAAACATAAAGAAACTCATAATTTGATAAAAAAAAAAAAAAAAAAGAAGAACCATTTCAAGTAAAAGATGAATGTTGTACACATTTGAGAGTTTCAAAAAGGCAACTTACTTTTGGCATTGTCCAAAATACTATTCATGTCTATATATTGAAGAAAATGCATTTATTGGCCGATTATTTTGCTTCATTAAGGGAGGTTATATGTTCTTTTCTGAGTATAAAAATTATTTAGTTTTTTAACGCCATCACTCAAATATATATATATTGCTTTTTTTGAAATTAGCACTATTATAAAAACGGTATTCGGAAAATCAGGAATCATGCAGAACATTAATTTGTAATCTGCTTGACCACAGTGAATTTTTTATCATAAAATTTTGGATCAAAATTCAAAATTTATATTTTTTTAGGAAAACCCCCGTTAATATATATACTGTTTTTCTATAGCTCTGCTGGGGGCAAAGTCGTACAATGTCGGTCAATAGTATTGATTGTTGACCCTTTCAAATTATATCAGTTCGTTTCAGTACGATATAAATCCATTAGCTAGGGAACGACCACTTAACTTCAAGGTGTGGTGTATTTTTTTTCTTCAAAAAAATGTTCTGTTCAGGCAGAGGCCTAGGTCAACAAACTACTCTGAATCAAAATTTTCCCCATATCTTGTAGCGTTAAATTTTTAAATAAATAATTTGATTGAAAAAATATCTGCCTCCGACAAAAAAACATAATCCCCTCCTTAGAGTTGAATGGTTGCTCCCTTATACATCACAAATAAAAGCTTTTTTTTGCAACCAATTGTCATTCGGTGAACTGATTTGACTCGTCCGATATTATTTTTTTATTGACAAAGTGAAGGCAATAAAGGTGGTATGGGAGTCTGAAATAAAAATGATAGAATTTGTTCATACTTTGCCAAAACGTAGTATTCATTCCTATGTGTTCAAAAATATAATAATAATGATAGGTCACCGCGCATTTTCTTAAGCTACAAGTTGTGACAAAATGACACATTGTGTATGGATTATACTGGGGGAAAAAACATTTTGAATGTGATTAGAAACTAAACAAAATGATAGAATTGTAAAGTAAATTAGGAAAAGATAGCTTCCATACAATGCTTTGGGAATATCAAAAGAAAAGATAGGGTCAACTACGTTTTATTCCGCAAACATACAAAATAGGAAAATGCCATGTATAATCCATCAGAATGCACTGTTCAAGAGTTACCTCCCCTTAAAAAGCCAATTCAAATACATTTGAAAACAACCCAAAATAATCAACACTTGTAAAAATATCAATATGATTCATAAATTATATTCTTATAAATTGGTTCTTTTGAATGGAAATGCACAATAAATATCTTCATCCTGCATCAAATGCTAACATGATAGAAAGTCTGAACCTTAGACTCTCTGTCTTTGACAATCCAAGACGGCGGCAGACACTCATACCTCCTACTGGACCTTAGACTCTTTGTCTTTGACAATCCAAGACGGCGGAAGACACCCATACCACCTTAACGGAAACATGTTATTGACAACGCAATATAAAAGTTGTGAGATCTTTAGAAAAAAGGCTTAATCATTTTGTTGTTGTAAAAACTCGACTCAGAAGAAAGGAAGCCTGAAAATAAACCGTGGTATACAAAATCATGTAAGGAAAAACGAAAACAGATAAATGTATTTCATCGCGGTGGTGAAGATTCATTAATGGTTTTGGGTTGTTTTCTGCTCTTTGGTCTGGTTGTTGTTTCTTAGACACATTCCTCATTTTTCTTTCTCAATTTTTATATTAATCGTAAAAAATATAATCGTGAAAGTCGTTTGTTACCAAGATGATTTTCACTTAATTACTATGTAGAATGAATATTGCAAGGCTTAAGACTCGTCTTAGAGATACTGGCACAACAAATGATCGCCCCGTAGTGGCAGGCCACGTGAAACAACGTTACGTCAAGACAGACACATCCGCATCATTCATTCATCTCCGGAATCGATTTGGCTGAATACGGTACTAATACCTCTCTTGAAAATGCTAATTAATCGTATATATATATATATATAGTCTAAACATCAACCAACAATGTTAGATCTGTAAATTTGCTTCCGCAAATTTTTGGTTCTTCCCTCGCCGGGATTCGAACCCATGCTACTGTGATATCGTGACACCAAATCGCCTGCACTGCAGCCGTTCCGCTAGACCACACGACCACCTGGGCTCTACAAAAATCATGAGAGCTTTCGCTGGCCATGTGTTACCTTTCCACGTCAGTTTTAATCTAGCGGCGTACTACAGTACATGATATATAAGGCATGAAGATGTTATTGTTACAGATCAGCTAAATTATCTATAGTAAAGGATCCTACAAATTAATGTAAGATACAGTCACAGAAAATATATACATACATACATAAAACATAAAACATAATACATAAAACATAAAACATAAAACATAAAACAAATTAAAAGTATACAAATGTTAAGAATAACATAAAACAGTTTAAAAGTAAACAAATGTTAAGAATATAGTAAACATTTTCTTTTCAGTAAAATATCATAGCAGATTTTGGCCGTATAAAAATAAACATTTTCATCACTAAATAAAAATATAAATTTATCATCATCTGACATACTATTAAAATCATGACAAAAAGAATTAGCATGACTAAAAAAGTACGAAAATCTGCATATAGTGGACATTTCAAAATTACATGTTTCTCATCTTCAATGGTTTCATTACAACTAAAACATATTCTCTTCATTAATATGTAAGTTCTGATACCGGCCCGTTTCAATTTATATATATAGTATTGTGGAATTTTTGAACTTATTTTAGATACTATATATTGTTATCTGATATTGGACGAAAGATGTTGCCCTTTTATGTTATTATGTAATACAAGTTCCGATCATTTGAAAACACATATTAAACAGCCAAATGGATGCACAAGAGCTAAAATAGGAGTTATAGATCCTGTTGGCAACAATTATCTGGCTAACTTTATTGATTTTGTAACATTTGTTTCAAATATGACAAACTTCTTATCCAAAATCACCAGCACTGTATCATGACCCACCAGCACAATGACAGGACCCACCAGCACAGTATCAGGACATGAATAAATTGAGAAAATGCTAAATTTTAATGAATTGCAATGTTTTTTCACAAAATTGTTTTGTCGTGTGGATTGCGGTATAGAAAGCGGACTCAATGAGCATTTTTGTTTTATTTTTTCAGTTCGAGATTTTCTGAAAATGAGCATTTTTGTGTTACGCTTACTGAAACAGTTTAGAGGGTCAATTTTTTAATGATTTATATATGAACCCATAAGAAACGAAATTGAAAAATCTCAACTGTTTTCTTCCATTTTTTATGAGTGAAAACGTCAAAAATCATCATTTTCGTCTTTGTTTACATTTTTTCATTGATCACCAGCACCCGTCAGGACCGAATCACCAGCACAGTACGTTCTCTCGCAGGACACCCATACCCACCGTGAAGCGGGAAACAGGAATCTGACAAAACAGTAAGCAGGATACGGTAATCTGACAAAACAGTAAGCGGGATCCGGGATCAGAACCCCCAATAAGACCCCAGAATAAGATATTTATTTATCTTCATCCTAATGTAACAGTCATGTAAATAAAAAAATGTATCCCATGCATGTATTTTTATATTTTTGTCCCTTTTTCAAGTTTGTGGCTCCAAATTTATAGACAAAAGTCTTTATGGATATTTGGGGTTCTTTGACATGCTGAATCTAACCATGTATCTAGTTTGGCGTTTTTTTTGCCAAGTTACCGATATAGCCCACATAGAGGTCCAAAGGGTCTAAGATCATGTAGCATGCATGTCGTGTACACTTACTCAAATATGCAGGGTTTGACCTCTACGGTAGTATCCACTCGCGAATCTAGAACTTTTCATGCGTAGGGGCCCACTGACTGCCTAAGAAGGGGCCCGCTCCAGTGATTCCCTATATAAGTAACCAAATGTTTTCCCAAAAGGGGAAGCAACCCCCTTTCCCCCCTAAATTCTCCTATTGTATCGAGCTGAGCATTACGGATCATTTTTTTTTGTATCAAGGTGCTCTAAGTTACGTACCAATTCAAACAAAAAAGTTCGCCCACTCACCTTACATTTCATGTTTTAATGACTGTGGATAATTTATGTCACATGCCGTTTCACCTTATACAGGAAAAATCATGCAAGCAACAATCGAGTCGAGAACATTTATTCTACCAAAAACTATCTTTTTCAGAATATGGAAATTGAAGCAGTTGAGGGCTCAACAGTAGAGGACGAAAGTGATGATGAATCACAGAAAAAACATCTAAAGTTAAGAAGTTTGAAAAGCTATATATTTGATCAAGAATGATTGAGGAGTTTGTATTTCTATTTGAAAATACATTTATCATAAATCCTAAAGTCCTCAACTAAGTTTGTTCATTTGTTTCAAGTGCATTTATCACATAATTCTACAATAAAAATTCATCGCATCTTCGAAAATTCCACATCAGAAATGACTGCACTAATAGTGATAATTCATCGCATCTATAGTTAAAATGGATCGCTTTCAATAATCGATATGCTATATTATGTTGCTTATTTATAAGACTTATTTGATTTTTAATGCTATGTTTGTACATTATAAAGACATATCACAATGAAAATTTGTTACAAATTACCTTCAAATCAATTTATTTGGTATTTTCAAAACGTAAACAAATACAGTTTTCCCATAATCCTTTATTCTACAATAGACATACCCGCATATGACAGTTAAAATGAACTAGCTGGATTCGCACTTTACATACACTGTATATGAGGAAGTGGGGGCGGAAAATATAAACGAATCAATTGATTATGCAGCAGAGATTGCCCTTTTAAGAAAAAGTTACTAAGTAAATTAAAACTACATTATCCGTTATCCCGATGTAAACATTGAATGTGTCTGATGCCGTATTCACATTGACCTAAACTCGGTGTTGTGTTAGTGTAACTCACACATAAACTAAACATAATTACGTTCCCATTAATACAACTCAATGTTTACGTGTCGGTTAGTGTATAGTAAGGTATATACTATGAAAATAAGAGCGCGGGGCTGTGCCCCAAGCTCTTATTTTCATAGTATATACCTTTGTATACACTATCCAATTTTAGCACATATACTTTCAACTTTTCGTCCAATAAAATTGATTGAATTTGTCTTCTAACTTTCAATAGTACATACTTTTTTCGTGTACTAAGTAACTACGCATGAATGACCACAGGGGTAAGATTTCATTGTATCGTAATCAAGATATTGAAATACAAATTGGTACTGGCTATTTTGAAAAAAATGTTGAGTTCCAAATTAAACTAAATAGTTTGTAATTAGTTTTCAAATTATTTTTAAACATCCCACTTTTTAATCTTTGGTTCAAAAAATGTTTTTGACAATTAAATTCAAAGTTTCTTTCAATTAAATAAAGCGTAACAAATATACATTGTAGTTTATTATAACTTGATTAGATTACAATGCCATCTAAAATTGTAATCATTTATATTATCTTCCATGTAATTACTTTGTACACAAAAATAGAGTGAACCATGAAACCTTGTAAAGGGAAATAAAAGAAAGAGGTAGGGACAATTTGCCGGCAATTTGTTTCATTCGATAAGATAGGTAAATCATGTTTTAAATAGCCCGATAGATGCTAATTATAGTACATAAAAATACGTCACATAATTTATTTTCATACCTTGAACAGGTATTCCTACAAAAACAAGGCCATAACTATTGATTTTTTAATATTGATTTTATTTTATTATTAACATCCTTTATGCAAGGTGCCATACCATGTAACTTGTCAAGGAGCCAAATAATATCGAATTAATTCAAATCGTGATTTTCTCATTCTGAATATGTATATCTGTTACACAGTATTTGTCCTGGTCTTTTAAGGTTTTATCGTCTATGAGATATGACAAGAAAATACATGTACATGTATATATTTTAACCGGAGAACATCTTACATCAGTTGGTCATAGATCACCCTGTGTTACTACTTCATGTTTTATTGCCTTTTCTGTAATTTTAACAAATCGATGTGATACAGATGCAACAGCTTCTTGATGCTTTACCTACAACCACGATTTGTAGTGTAATTGATGTGTTCTGTGGTGTTGTTTTATTTTTCTGATGAGTTATGTACCCGTGTATAGACGGTTGTAAAAATTTCAGTACTAGTATCTCTACAGTTTGTGATTTGGCGACAAAATTGTTGTTGACTGCATTTGTTACATATAATACCATGTTCAAAAAAGGTTTCGACGAATTGGTTTTTGTTGTTATGAAACTTGTATACAATGGACTTATTTTAAGTTATGTGTATATTACACTAGCAACATGTTGGCTTTATTTCTATAGAATTAATTCTCGTGTTATTAGTTATGTACAGCCCCCTACATCAGTTTGACGGCAGTTGTCCCTTGGATATATGTAATAATGTAAACACATGAATAGAAAGTAATTGTAGAGTATGAACAGTCATAGGATTGCACACACTAAGCGATACATTATTTTTTCTTTGATACACGTAAAATGATATACTAGTAAACTAACTGAATAGTCAAAATGAACCAGAATGACTCTATGAATCAAGCAAACATCCGAAAAAATGTGATAGAAACTTTAGAATTTAATATAACAACACAAAAAATTGCAAAAGTTCTGAGCGAGATTCGAACCCTTTCTTCAAAACCGTCACTTATTAGTAGTTCTGTGCTCTACTGGTGAAGCTACGGGATTCTTATTGTAATAGATGTGCTTTGATGTGCCTGATTAATTCCCCTTAATTTGGACAAATTAATTATTTAGTATTTAAATGTTTATTTTAGGTTTGATTTGGTTTAAACATAGTAAAATAAAAGTAAGGATTATTTATTTAACTGTTTTAGTATTTAACTTTTGATGTTTTTATAATGTTTTAAGACTATTCATTTATTTAACTTTTCTTCAGTACCTTTTATGTTAAAGTTAGCCTGTTTAATGACAAGTTTAGGATATCATTTAATATTCAGTCGGAGTCGGCCTTGCACAGGCCCTCAAATACTCGCCGAATGTTAGCCACCACTTCGGTGCAGTTCGCCAGAGTTAGTCACCCCTTTTTGGTGCAATTTTACTACTTAAAAACACAACGCGAAGCCAATTTACTTTACTTTTAAAACTAACTCTCACAGTGTAGATACTATTCTGTACGCTATCCGGAAGTCGCTATTTTCGAAGCGAGGATTTCAAACTGCCTAACAGAACGGTTTTGTTTTTGTGCTTTTTCTCATCATTTGTTTACTCCTACATCTATAAAGTGCTTTGCACATCTTAAATGTATGTATAGCATCATAGATATGAGTAACTGTAACAAAAACATGCAGTAGAATATAAAATATACGTGTGCATCACACCAACTTCATAGCAAAAAGTGAAATCGATTGACAATTTTGCTCTCGTAGTACAAAGCAAATAATCTTTTATTGTAAATATTTGCATCAGTTTACAGTTAAATATATACTGTTTCAATATTCCTACCGTATTTAAGTAGAATGTTCGTATTTCTAATAAAAAATATGCTTTCCTTGAGGATACCAAAATAAATTACTGTACGATCAGTCCAAAACTGACTGTATTCTAGAAGCGATTTCAGATTTTTTGTCTGTATGACCAGTCGTGATTTTGAAGAAAAAAAACAACAACAAATGGAAGTTTTTAACGACCTTGACTGAAAAACAACGGCAATTTGATGGTATATACGTGTCTATGTGATATTATGATTGTGTCCATGGAACTATAACGTGTAACTTCTTTCATCAGACAATATAAATATATTTCTGATGATTTTTGTAGACGGCAAAATATTTATATTTTTGTTCCGTCAGTGTTACTTAAAATCGAATGCCTAAAAGGCAATACATGATTCGCTTGTGGACTTTGTATGAGTGTGTCGTTGCAGTTATCTGTTTAACTATTACATTTTTACATCAAGCCTGTCTCTTTTAAAATGACAAAAAAATAGATAGAGAAAGCTTTGTTTAAAAACTTTAGGTATTGAGGAAAGAATTAACGAAATTATACCCCGCCACTTCTATAGTCTATGTTTTGGAAAAAAAATAAACCACCAGAAAACTAAATTATAGGTGCACAGGGGCATCTTTTAATAACGAATATGAGGAGTTTTATTAATATATGGTAAGTTTTTGAAAGTTGCGTATAGTAAACGGGTACCACTCAATATTAAAGGTAGCGAAAAAGTCCTTATCATGGGAATAGAAAACCAATGAATTTTCGAAAATTCAAAATAAGAGGTGCCTAATTGAATTAAATGATAAAGAATCTGAAAAAGATTCATTAAGTTATGACAAGTGTCTGAAGGAAGTTGTGGATATAAAATAGGTACGCCCAATATAAGGTTATGACAAAGTCCGTATTTTAAATATAGAAACATCAAAAATATTTTTAGCAAAAATCCTAAATAGAAGGTCCATAATACATTAATTGATAAAAAATGGAGCAGTTTTAGAAAAGTTTCACGGTTGGAAATACCAGATGGTGCCCCCATATAATGCAATGTTCAAGTCCTTATCTTATATAAAGATACCCCATAAAAGATTTTTTTAATAAAATTCGAAATACATTCCATTTTTAATATATAAATAAGGCCGTTAATTTTCTCGTTTAAATGGTTTTACATTGTCATTTCGGGGCCTTTTATAGCTGACTTTGTGGTATTGGCTTTGCTCATTGTTGAAGGCCATACGGTGATCTATATTTGTTAATGTCTGTGTCATTTTGATCTCTTGTAGACGGTTGTCTCATTGGCAATCTTATACCGAATCTTCTTTTTTTTATATTATCATTTATGATACGGAATCCGAGAAAAAATAACTAATAGTTATACCAGTGACGGACTTCGTTATCACTATACACCACCGCTTTACCAAGTGGTGTACAATTGAGTGTGAAAGAGACAGATCTACATCCAAAACAAAGTGAAGGAACTGTGATCAATTATAAGCTACAGTACGGCCTCGAATGTTTGTAAATACATGCATTTTTATGAAACAATTACATCTGTGTGTTTGTACAATTTTAAGTATAACGGGTGACCTATCTGAAACTTAAATAAACAAACAAACCTTCCTCTTATTTCAGCAAGTTTCAAACATCCTTATACTTAATGTAGTAAGTCGAGTACACCCTATCAAGCTAAAACATGTTTGATAAGTTTTCAGGATGTGAATTTATTAAGATATATCTGTGTTATTAAGAAAAATGCAATCTTCTAATGTATCGGAAATAACTTTGAAATCACTACTAGAATACAGTGAAATAAAGACTGATCATACAGTTTCAAAATATACAAGCGAGACTGATCGTACAGTGAGAAATTCAAACAAGTGTAATTTTCTTATTTCTGGCTTCAAAGATCTGGCTGAAACTTTTATCACCACTTAAAATATACTTTATTTAGTAAATTAAGTCTGGTTTTTACGGTAATTTGTACAGTAAGTGTGCAAAAAGATTGTTTTCAGGTTCACCGACTGATTTACCGTAGTGATGCACTTGAAAATCTCTTGATTAAGGCAAAGATACGAATAATGAATGTGCTAAATTTAATTATAAACCATTTGTGAATATCGATGTCAGCTGAATTAATCATTAAGCAATGTACAGATGAACATCTTACCGTTTAATATAGTATATCCAACAAATTTAAAATGTGATTCAAAAAGTTCTCGCTTCGAAAATCGCGACTTCCGGATAGCGTACAGAATAGTATCTACACTGTGACTCTGGGAACACTCTATTTTTCATTTTACATTTGAAATTACTTTATTTTTGAACTCCATTTTAGAAAGTTTTCTGACTCCTGTTTATTTCCGACTTTGTTTAATATTCATGCAATTACTGTACATTTGTGAATAAATTATAGTTTCATTTGATTCATTGTTTGTTGTTCAGCCATAATCTGATATCAGGTATCCCAATGGTCGAATAGGGGCGAAGTACTGGCCACTACACGTCCCGGGAGGTGTCGTCACCGACCCCCTCCGTTACATATCATTAACACTCTTATTTAGAAGCTATATTGGTACAATTTTTCGATGTTACAATTTTTTCTTTAAAAAGATGTTTTTTATGTTATAAGGACACACTAAACCAATTCATTTTTGAAGTAAAAAGTAGTATGAATAACAACAGTCATAAAAAGCATAACTTTTTTTTGGTTTGAAATGTCCTTCTGGGGGGATTCCCTGTTTTCCACATAAAACACCCGAAAATCCGGATATTGGACTTTCATCTTTTTTTAGGATTAAATTAACTATTGATCTCACATATCATACTTTATCTTAGATGCTCATTTAAAAAATAACAAATTAGAGTTGGCAGGAAATGGCCACAGCATTTATTAACAAATTGATATATGTACTATTATATGAAATGCAATTTGTGATATGATATGAACTAAAATTCAGTGATAGAAATGCATATGTTTCTTTGAAAATGTTGTATGATGATCGCCGAATATGTTCGAGGTGGCAGACCATATATGAAAAGGGGCAAGTTCAAGATAAGCTATTAACCCTGGAAATCAGAGGCTAATGCTATCATACGATTTAAATAAGTCTGTAAACTGCAAATATGTTCTTTAAGCGCAGCGAAATCTGCCAAATTGACGGTGCTGCGACAATTTTAGTCCTCAGATAAAAGTTTCGTAGAACCGTCAACCGCCAATAAAATTGGGGGAAGCTGCGCGAAGCTGTGCCATTTCAAGCAAATTTGAATGAAACAATTTCTAAATAAATGAACAGAGGAACAAGGAAGAAATTATCTACATTATACATAAAACAGCATCAGTAACGCTGATGTTTCATCTAAACTAATTACAAAGTTCATAATATGAGCAGATATAATATTTACAACGAGTCAACTATCAAAATTCAAAGTGTATAATAGTCGTCTGGAAAAGTAATGCAACCCGTCTTACTGGAAATAATTGTTTCTAGTGCTCCCTGGATTATATTCAGAAAAATTTCATTTCCTATCTTAGATAAATGCACCCCATCTTGTGCTAGGAACTTATGTGTAGCTTTTATGTCAGGATACCGAATGTCACAGCCTCCATGCTTTGTCATGTGGACACCAATGGAGCTGTTTAACCGACGTCTGCACTTCTCCATACAATTCCCATTGGTTGAATACCTCCACAACAAGCTTGGTAATACTTGCGACCAAATTAATGTGGTTTCAGGCAATTTATTTGATAACCATGACATAAATTTAACCAACTGGAAATGTAAGTAACCTAGTTTGATATTACCTATATCATTTCCCCCAATGTGCACTTTAATATAGCTGGGAGGATCTTCAAGTCTCAGCATTAATCTAATGCGATTTTTCATCTTAGAGAGAGTTAGTCCACCGGTTCCTTGCCACCAGATATTTACTCCCAACCTATTCAAAGCCAAATTAGCTCCTCCCGGGCGTTGCCTTGATTCCACAAACGCATTCTTAACAATAGACGACCCAACAATCCAAACCCTTATAGGAGAATCTGAAACTAACAGCAATATAAATAAACAATTAAACGGGAATTCGTATGTAACGTAAATATGCACCTGGTTTCCAACGACCTAAACTTTTAATCTTTTCGTCGGATAACCCTTCAATGGCACAGGCTGTAGCCATACCTATTCTGAAAGAGTGAGACGACCAACGAGTATTAACAATACCTAAAGCATGTAGTGACTTTTTGGGTATTGCAGAAAACTGGTATTTAGTCAATGGTTTACCGTCAAAATGACAAAATAGCGGTCCCTCTACTACAGGTCTGTCTCGCAAATAGCAAGGCAATAAAACCACCGGACAAATACATTTGTTTAATTGCTCCGGAATGTGTATGGTTACGCCCCTACCAAACTGATCGGTCTTAGACGAAACCAAATGAATTTCTAAATATTTTTTGTAAATTTGTACATCATTCATGTTTAAAGCATGATTTGAATAACATGTATTACTCATAGTTTGAACTGTCAACTCCCCAACCCTAAAAAGACCATGAAAGGCCAAGGAAAAAACCGCCTTGAATAGTCTTACTTCGTATGCCGAACTGCAGATACAAGATAATATTGACAAAATACGACCCAATAACTCTTTTGAAATAGGCAGTCTAGTGTCCATCTGAGGCGACCTTGTACGCTTTACACCATCGATCATTTTCCTAACGATAAATTTTTGTGTATAGTCTTCATAATCATTTAGTTTGTTGTAGAAACTTAGGCCTGATATGTACGAATTAATTGTTGAATGAGCGAATCCAGATTTATACATATATGCAATAAAAGCAACAATGTCGTGCAGTGGCACAGGCCATACATTAGCAAGACCGATATCTTTCCTGAAACTGTTAAATAAATTTAAAGCCCTGGTGTACAACTTTGCTGTACTAGGAGCTACCGAATTGTTTATTAAAAAATCTACTTCAGTTCCGAAATGACCATGTGAAACTCCACAGGAATGTCTGATGGAGTTTGATCTGCTTCCGGGGCCAATGTACGGAAACGGATCACCTGAAAACGAGACGGAGAATCTGCAATTGCATTACTTTCGCCTGGAATATGCAACGCTCGTACCTGAATATTTGTTCTCATTAATAACAAAACTAGAGGACGAATTAACTTCATTACGTACTTCGATTTTGATGTTCGCTTGTTAATTATCAAAACTAGTGCTTGGTTATCTATTCTTAATAAAATTTTCTTGTTGCAAAATTGAGGGGACCAAATTAACATGGCCAATAATATAGGCACCAGCTCTAAAAAAGATATATCGGACATGAAGTCTTTATCCCTCCACTCGACAGGCCATCGAAACTGAGTCCATTGCTTGTTAAAATAAGCCCCACAACCAAGAGCAACATTTCCAGAACTATCAGTAAACAGCTCAAGCGTATCACTTGATAACCAGAGACTTTCCGAAATGAAGCATTCGCCATTAAAATTTTCTAAAAACTCTAACCAGACTAAAGCATCAGATCTCAGCTCTTGATTAATTTTTACATAATAATACGACTTTCCGTGTTGGAGGTTTGAAATAACATCATAAAACCTTCTAGTAAAAGCCCTTGATGACGGAATTGCACGTGAGCAAAATGCCATTAGCCCAATGATTGACTCTAGTTCCTTCAATTTTATCTTTTTCCGACCAACCATGTATTGAATACCAGACCTTAACTTAATGACCTTGTTTTCCGGAATTTTTACCAACATAAGTAAAGTATCAATTTCAAGACCAAGAAATGTCAAGGTTGTTGTATGACCAACGGTTTTGTTGTCTGCCAATGGCACGCATAAATCCTTACAAACTTTCATAAAAGTGTCCATTAACAACTCACAATTATTATTTGACTCGTGTCCAGCAAATATAAAATCATCCAAATAATGATCCAAAGTGTCCAGACCCGACTTTGACTGAACAACACAGTGTAAAAAGGTCGAAAACCGTTCAAAAAGCTGACATGAGCTACTTAATCCTAAGGGTAGACATTTATTGATGTAAAACTTATCCTGAAATTTGATACTCATAAGATCAAAATCTGCAGGATTTATGATTAAAAGCCTAAATGCTTGGCGAATATCGATTTTTCCGATTTTCGCACGCTCTCCGAGAGCTGCAATCATATTTAAAACATGGTCAAATGATGAGTATTTCACACTACAATAATCTTCGGGTATAAAATCATTTATACTACCTCCACTTGGATAAGACAAATGAGATATGAGACGCCAACCATTATCTGGTTTCTGAACAAGTCCAATTGGAGAAATTTGCAGTGTCGATATAGGTTTTTTAGAAAATGGACCCAAAATCCTACCAAGTTTGACCTCGTCGTTCAACTTTGCTAATGTTTCGAACTTGTGTATTTCTGCAGAAACTAAATTTTTTGCGGTAGTAGAAATACGTGGACCTTCATATTGTATCCTAAATCCAAAAGTAAACCCCTCAAGCAGGAGCTTAGCATCCACCCTATTTGCATAATCACCAAGATACGTGTTTAATTCAATTATGTTTATTGGAGTCCACCCTTTATCCCATAGGTGGCGCAATAGTTTGGACTCTGAAAGTAATACAATCTGCATTCTATACAAAATTAACAATATGAACAATGTCATAAATTCTTACACATCTCTTTAACATAGAAACATAAAAAATATTGTGCCACAACTTTAATTGCATTTTGCAAAGAATCACTTCATATATTGACCAGAATACGATTTCGTATTGTTGGGATACTGCACTGGGTTGCCACCACGTGCCTGAAATCTCGGTCTAAATTGAGGCCTAGGTTGCTGAAATCTTGCATTTCCGCCTACCCTATTAGGAAAAACGTTTTGTCTTGGGCACTGTATAAGTGGGTGCTGATCAGAACATCTTAAACAAGAATGATTATAAGGACATGATTGATTCACGCAATTGCCCTGGTAATTGAATGCGTAACATTTAAAGCGCCCCGTGCTTCCTGGCGCATTACTATTAGAAGACGGAGGATACATATAAAGCAGCCAGAGCTCAGGGTCAACAACAGCCCAAGACCCTGCTAGATCCTGTGACATTCTGAGGCGGAATTGTTCGTCATACGATTTCCACCCTAGTGCGCACCGCTTAGCACCTAACCGAATACTATGCATGTACTTTAGTAATTCTTGAAATACATGCGGGTGAACAGTACAATATATACTTATATACAATAAATATGCGTCTGTCCAGGTATCTATGGAGTCAATTTTTTGTTGTTGCTGCCGTGGTTGTAACAAAATTTCTCCTTGCGAAATAACTACTTTTTGTTTATCCCCTGCAGAGGCTTGTGAATTGACTAACAGTAAGGCCAGGTCAATATACTCTCCAGCAATAATTTTTTGTCTCAAGCTTACAGGGATATTTCTAGCAAGGTCATCACTGGCCTTAATGCAAGGAGAAGGGGTTTGAAATACTGGACAATTACCTGAAGGCGTAATGGGTTCAGTAGCGGTTGTTGGGACCGGGACCGGAGCCATAGTCATCACTTCTGTATCTAGTGTAATGTTTGCCACTGGACTCTCTGTTGATCTGATATCATGGACGTCTCCAACTTTTCGACGCAAGACACTTCTCTTAGCGGCCGGAGCCACGCTATCTTCTCTTCCCTTGGGCACCACCCTTTTTCTTTTAGAAGCTCTAAGCATTTTAAACTGAAAAAGACACACTATGATAACTTATGTAAATATTTGATTATATGTCAGATAATATATGATTTAAGACAATGTAAAAGAAACACAATAATATGCCCGATTCTGCTGTGGCCGATCGATGAAAAAAAAAATTAATTTAGATTTGCATCTACCTCAAACAAATAATATTGGAATTCTGCTATCTCCAATATTTGATGTGTTCACTGTATCTATTCAATATAATGTTAAAAAAAAATTGAACTTCTGCTAGATATAAACTAATTCAAAATGTCAAAAATTTCAAAACCATGCCATGCCGTCTGCTGCATGAAAATGTTTTGTTTCGCCCTGGCGCTTCTACAATTGTATCAATCGAGTCAAAATAATCGATAATCAAATCTCTGAACAAAATTGTTTGAAATACTTTAAAAATAAATAACGTTTTTAACAACTTATGTGTCAGATTTGTGTAGATTTGCTGCAAATATATTTTGCTCTAAAAAGCGTCTTCTTTTGCCAAATGTCGACGGTAAAAGGAGGATTATGGGTAAACAATCACTTGTGAAGATCGATAATCCAATTAAAAACCAATTATTAATAATAACTGACGAAGTATTATAACGGACTGAGCACAACCGATAACTGATTTAAAATTTAGATTTTAAATCTTAATATGTAAATCGAGATATTGATCAAAAAGCATTTTAATTTTTTGTTTTTATAGTAAATTTTACTCTGTTAGCACTTTTTGAAATTGGCCCTTCTGTGAAAAAAATCCTCGGCATATTGGCCTTACCTCTTTGATATATTTCGTCATGAATGGATTGATTATTGGTTGCTTAATGTCCAGTGCCAGCTATTTCATGCATGTAAACTATTCACTAGACTACCTATGGGTACATTTACATACAGGGGCAGACCAATACATTTTCAAGGGGTTCCAACCCAAAATAAAGGGGGAGGGGTTCAACTGTATGTTCTTATTCAAAGCATTGATCATCCCCCCAAATAAGCGTTTTGCACCACCCTCTTTTGGGATCTGCTTCTGCAAACTATCTATATGTTTCGAAATTTATCATGTATAGTAAAACACAGCTTTATACAAATATACCAATAAACATACTTACACCAGCAACTGCAATCATCTCATTCTGAAGTCAATATCTTACAATGATAATAGTGAGTAGATTTACAAAACTATGTAAATGAGCTACAGCTAGTCAGTCAAAATATATCAATAGACTTATTACAGGATTACTCAAGTTGTAACTACATGTATGTGCTAATGTAGTTTTAAAAAAATCATGTTTCGTCTACGTGCAGTCGATAGTCGATGTAGTCCTTGTGTAGGTTAAGTGTACACTAAACTAGACATTCAGAACTTTAATTTCCCCATGTATATTTAAAAAAGAAACGTTTTTTTTTTATATAAAATTGATACTCATAACACTTATTAATAAAGTTCTTTACAGAAATATTTGTCTAAACTTGATATATTTATTTGTTATAAAAACACTTTACGTAGCCTAATAAAACCATATCAAGCATACTCAAACAACGATTCACTCATCAATGCATTACTAAAAAAGGGTGAGGTTAATTGTTTTCTTTATGTAGTATCACAGATCTGTTAAAATTCAATTAGAAAACACCCCCTCCCCCACTTTACCAAATACTTCTTGGAGAAAAAATATCATTTGAAATAAACAGAAAAGATTGAAATGTAGTGATCCTTAGCATCGCAATACTTTTTCTTCGTCTGTAAGCACGCTGATGCAGCCTACATTTTTATGCGTATTCGAGACATCTTTTAAACACTACTGCAAATCTTCCAAAATGACTTTCATAAAGGAGCAACCACTTTACTTAAAAAAAAGTATGACCCGATTAATCTAATGTCATTAAAATAGGGACCAACCCTTCCCTCCTTTGCCAATTGTGGACTTTAACGGTGTCACAGTGCTAAACACTGTCTCTTTTCAGCCTCCCTGTCAATGCTTGATATGGTATGACTTGTACAACGTCCCAAATCAAGTTTGGATACACCCGAAGGATTCAGAGGCCATATAGAAAATAGGGCAGTGTTGGTTATATATTTAAACAAAGACAGGTTTGGGAAAACTAACCACAGTTTATTAATATAAGTATGCATGTAATTATTTCAATTATGAAATAATTGAACATAATGCTAAATGAATTAAGGCAAATACAAAATGTAAGTAATTCATGAATAAAAAAGATAAATGATGTGTAATAAAAACTGTGGTTCTCCAAAATAGAAATTCAAACCTGTATTTAGAGG
Organism: Mytilus trossulus; assembly: GCF_036588685.1. Taxonomy (NCBI): domain Eukaryota; kingdom Metazoa; phylum Mollusca; class Bivalvia; order Mytilida; family Mytilidae; genus Mytilus; species Mytilus trossulus. Next base: position 55,463,819 of record NC_086373.1, read on the forward strand.
TAGGGGAATAGTATATAAATACTTGTACACAGAAAAAAAAACTAAGATTACAATGATATTGAAAATTCATGATCTGAAAACCATTTTATACCATTTTGGGAAGTGCTTTTGCAAAGACATTCATGACAATCTGTCGGTGAGTGAAAGAAGGATCTAAATAATTTGTGTATGCATTACCCTTCCAATCCCCCTGTGTCTGAATAATTTCAGAAGGGATGCCACATTCTAATGCAAATGTATTGTGGAAAAATCCATCCCCCCTTTTCTTTAAAGTCAAATGGTCGTTCCATAACTGCTACAAAAGTTGTTCGAAAATTTGAATTCGGTTCTACGTAATGAACATTTAAATGACATATAGTTTACAAGTGTGAACAAATCTTATGTACAGGTAACTAAACAAGGTGTATAGATGTGAACAAGTTTAATTTAAAACTAGTGTACATTACATTAAACCAAATGTAAACATGTTTACTGTACACGGCGTTTGGTGTGAACACGGCCTGAGTAGATCGAGACTGCAAACACATGTTCAAAAATTAAGACGACATTATCTTGAAATTGTTTTAAAAAAAATACTAAAAAATGCCTACCTTATAAGAATAATCTTTTTTTTTAACATCCACATACAAACTTTTTTTATATTTATGAAAAGACAATTTTTTTATTATGCGACAAGGGCAGACCGGTGCGCCGTTCTGCATTTCATTTGCGCCGTTCTGCATTTCATTTGCGCCGACTTTTTCTTTCATTTGAGTCGATTTTTTCTTTCATTTGCGCCTTTTTTTTTCATTTGCGCCGGGTTTTTTTTCATTTGCGCCGATTGATTTACAGGTAAATTACAGGTGAAATGACATAAGAAGATGTGGTATGAGTGCCAATGAGACAACTCTCCATCCCAGTAATGTTACTTTCATTTATGATCATTAAAGACCTCTTCCGTCAGCCAGTTGTGCATATGTTATGCATTTTCAATCATAACATGCATATAACTGTTGTCTCCTGCTTAAAATCAAGAAGTAAAAACCTAAGGTTAAAAGCAATTTGTTTATACTAAAATGACGAATTAAAAATATATGTACAGCATTAATTCAAATCCATAAAAACGGATTACATTCAAATCATAAATCTGTTCTTGCTGAGTATGTATAGGCAACACATCTAATATATTCCTTTCTTGTGATTTCGTCTCTTATATATTTGGAGTAATTGTCGATAACGAAGGCCATCTTTTCTTTGTCTGTCATACGTTCTGGTGGGGGCATTTCTAGAGTTCGCATGTTCTCACAAGGAAGCTACATGTATTAAACCAAGAGTTCCAAATGGTGATTGAAGTTGCATTCATCCCTTCGTTAATTTTATGGACGCCATCACGAATTGTTTGACCGTTATGGAATGTGTACTTGTACGTTGTCTACGAATGTATGAAATTGTCATCAGAAGGAGCGGAGCGTCAGACAATGTCAAACGTGAAGCAGTCATCGATTTTATTTAGGGAAAGGAATGGTTTGTCTTTATACTCTGTGCTTAGCCAATGTAAAAGTATGAACTTACCTGTAACTTACCTGTAAATCCAATTAGGAAAAAATATAAAATCGGCGCAAATGAAAGAATGAAAAATTTCAAAATCGGCGTAAATGTCATACGCCCGACCGGTGTACTCCAAAACATGAAATTGAAAAAATAGGATATTTTGGAAAATAGTAATACGTTTAAGATTTTGTTATCAACATTTTAAAAATTGATGACCCGAAGATCTTTAGATTTAAATTTTTCATGTATGCATATGATATTTCCTTTTTTTCAATAAATGCAACAAAGATTGACATTGTTTTCAGATCTAAGTCAAGAGTCATAGTCAATTTCATTAAAATGTCTGAGATAAAGTAGGTTTGGTGAGATTCAGAATTTCTTGTTTCTTTTTTCAATCAAAATACATGTAGATAGAAGTTGATCTGTTTTATGATCTGACCCCTTATATATTAATATTTCTATCTTTCAACCTCAATATATGTATATCCTTTGAATTAAAGGGATATTAGCTGTCAAATTCATGTAAACCAATTTGACTCAAATACTACTATTTCATTTATAACATATTGAAAGGTCTATCTAAATTATAAAAGAGCCTTTTGTAAATAATTAACAATGTATGGGCTCGATAATATGTATCCGCATTTCGTGTGTATTTCCGCCATCTAATTTTAACTAGTGAGATGACCTCCGATGACTTACCGACGGTCATATTATATGGTAAAACATAAATATAGATGAAAATATATAGCGAACTCGTGCAATTGGATTTTCTGTGACAGCATTTATAACATAATAACATGTCTCTATTGAGTTCACATTATAGGCTAAAAATTTAGGTTATATATCGTTTTTACCTGTATAAGAATGCATTGTTGTCGATCGAATAAGTCAATCAAATGGTTTAACTTCATTTCATTGTGGATATATGTATTCTTGTCCTTTTGATAACTGAACGCGCCTAAATCATGCGTATACCATCTCTAGATAAGTAAAGCTCACATGACTATGGACTCAATGAGATCGAATTATTCACTTGCCATTCAATAATTCATCAGCAATGTGTATTAGCTTATATTGACAAAATTGAACCAAACGTTTAAACGTTTTGATAGGTACCAACCTTCACCCGAAACCATATTGTAACAACACAACATACGATTTGACTGATTGAAGGCCTTACGGTGACCTATAATTATTATTTCTGTGTCATTGTTGTCTATTGTGGAGAGTTGTCTCGTTGGCAATCATACCTCATCTTCCTTTTCTATGTATAATCATTGTATGTCATTTGTAAATAACTTGACATTTGCCTGATGCGGTAGCACTATTAGACTGAAGATGTTTTATAGCTATATAATTACATTACATGTAGATGTAAGTTTCATTATAATACGTTATTCTGATTGGCTAACTGCACATCACATGTTATTCCGCAAACAATTGCATCAGACAATAACATTTATCATGCATGATGACACGAGGTCCCACAATAAAGCGCACAGGTGAATTAAATAAAACTGGATAAAAATCGTGTTTTCATGATCCTAGCTAAAAAATGAATTATAAGTATTCATAATTTGAATGCTTCTTCGTTTGAAACTTTATAGGGTTGTAAAAGCGTTGACCGTGCGTACATTTTCAGAATGAAGCGCGGAATGTACTTCGGTCAACACTTTTACCACCCAATAAATTTACAAAAAGGAAGCATTCAATTCTTAAATAGATTTAGAATGAAAACTTATTTGTTTGTGTTTTTCTGTCATCAAATTAATACATTATCACTGCATGTGTATGGAAATTAGAATCACTGTCCTATCCTGGTTTTTTTTCACTCGTTTAATTGCCAAAACCAGACCTTTCTGCTGACAAATGATTATACTTCTATGTAAATATAGGAACAGCAGATTGCATTATCTATAACCTAGTAACATGTCATACAAATCTCATAACTAGGTATAGGGATAGTCTCAAAGTACAAAATATATGCAGATATAGTTTAAAGTACAAAATAAAGTTATTATACTTGTATTCCAAACGGAAATTATTTAAGTAAAACGAATATAAATTGTGAATTATATTGGATTTTTTTTGTCACTTAAAAATTAAAACGTTCAAACATCAAAATACTTCTGAATGTTTTGAATAAATGACTAGTTTGCTAATAGAATATTTTTTTATCTTATAATTCTAAAGATTAATTTGTTTATTGAGAATATATACTATGAAGTAATGCACTATTATACCCCAATGCAGTTAGTGGCTTACATGAAAACAGAATACATAACACATCACAAATCCTTTAAAAAAAAAGACATGAACTCATACATGTACATATTAGAGGTGTGTGATCGTATCTGTCGAGCCTAAACAAAATGATACGTGTCTGTTGTATGGTATGATATCGCTGGACATAAACCACAAAAACAGCAACTCTAAAATATCTGTTGTATTTGTATCCATCTCATTTCAACTGATTTTTATAGTTTGTTCTTACATTTATGTCTTACTGTTACACCACTGTCTCATATTAGGGAAGATTCAAGGCTTGAAATCCCACTAAAATGTCTAACCCCGCCACATTCTGTATGTATGTGCCTGTCCAAAGACAGGAGCCTGTGATTCAGTGTTTGTCGTTTGTTTATTTGTTACATTTTTTTTCGTTCATTTTTTACTTATACATTTGGCCGTTAGTTTTCTCCGACGTTTGAATTGTTTTACATGCGGTATAGGCTTTGCTCAATGTTAAAGGCCGTACGGTGACCTATAATTAATTTCTGTGTCATTTGGTCTCTCGTGGACATTTGTCTCATTGGCAATCACACCACATTTTATTTTATTTTTATTTTTGAAGAGTTACAGTAACTGTCCTTCGTCAAGATCCATTGATATCGTTATTTTTTTTTTATATATAGAACACCTGCTTGGCTAGAAAATTTGATAATACTAAAACATCATTTACTGTAAAGGATTGAAATCCAAATACATGTAAGAAAATTAAATCCATGACAATTGTAACTGCTATTAAATATCAAAACTTAAACCATATCATCCTCGTATCATGGATATCAAATACTACTATGTTTGCTTCGCTTATTTGGCGGTTTTAAGTTTTCATCTGAATAGGTTGGTATCTGAATGACAAAGACAACCCCAAAATGTATGACTAAATAAATAAATATTGTTCACATAAATCTGCGTTTTTCAACACAATTATTTTGTTTAAATCGAACCATAAAGCCTTGAAAGTTTTGACTAAAGTAAAACACGATCTTTTATATGACATATTCATAAAAATTGGACAAGGAATTGCCGATTTTTGCCGTGCACTGTAGGTTGATTTACACAAATACAGTGATATATGGACAAATAAGTTTCCCAAAACATGAAAACGAATGATACAATGTCAATGTTAAATTCGTTTTTTTTTATGTCCTGTAGTATTTGTATTGATTTTTGGAAATGTGTATTGATATGGTCATAAAACATTTTTATAAATTCGGTTGAATCTCGCCGCAAAGGCCTTCACCGTGTCTGACTTATTATATCTCTAAGATCACTTACATTATCTGCCGCTTATCAATTTGTAATCGGAGTCTATTTGTGGATGATACTTGGTGTGTATTGCTCTCACATTCTTAATTAAAAATGTCGACTAAAGGTGAGTTAAATGGCTGATATATCGTAGTTTTTTTTTTCTCTTTTGGTTTTTGTTAAATCAATGCAGGGTTTCTTGATTTAGCTCAATTGCAGCAAATTCAAGAAAAAAACCCGTATAAGAATGGTCTGCAATTTTTCCATCGTGAACTTTCCAATTCCGTGACGCGAAATTACAGTCTTCATATTGGGTATATGTTTTCCAGTTGATACGATACGACCTTAAAATGGTTTTCTTGGTAGAGGATAACGTCTATTGACCAGATACATTTGTACCGAGGATTTGATATCGAGGTGTCCAGTGAGGATTCATTATTACCAACTGAAAGATAAAGAAATGTTATGTTTTTTTCCTATTTATAATTGATCTTTTATCGTACAGTCAAACTAGTAATTCGTGTTATTATGTCCTATTTGGTGTAATAAGACAGCAACCATTTTATTTTCGGGGGGGGGGGGGGGGGGGGGGGGGATGGGGGGGCTATGGATTTTTTTGGAGAAAAAAAAATGTTTCCAGTTTTTGGAGAAAAAAATTCTTGACCCTGAGAAAAAAGAATGTTTGTTTCACGCTCAGCTGCCACTATATGTAATGCTAAAATTGAAAGAAAACAATTGTTTTCGACTTGCCGCGAAAAAAAATGGATTGTTTTTCGACGAAGGCGAAGAAAAAAAGTTTGTCTGGAAAAAAATCCATAGCCGCCAGAAAATCAAAATGGTTGCTTTGTAACATTGAAGCAGGTCTTTTTGAATTCTTAGTATCGGCATTATGAGAAAGACTGTTTTCGATTACGACGTTTTACGATTGAAGAAACTAATTTATAAAATACCAATTATTTTTGTAGTGGCGCTTAATGATCAGAAACAGCCTATTTGAATACAAATTCCAAATAAATTAAACTTTCTAAAATGCAAATAATTCTTAGCTCTATATAAGAAAATGTACTTTAAACTTGTTGTCATAAAGTGAAATTGTATGATGAAAGCTTTTTTTTTTGCAGTTAGTGGCTTACATGAAAACAGAATACATAACACATCACAAATCCTTTAAAAAAAAGACATGAACTCATACATGTACATATAAGAGGTGTGTGATCGTATCTGTAGAGCCTAAACAAAATGATACGTGTCTGTTGTATGGTATGATATCGCTGGACATAAACCACAAAAAACAGCAACTCTAAAATATCTTTTGTATTTGTATCCATCTCATTTCAACTGATTTTTATAGTTTGTTCTTACATTTATGTCTTACTGTTACACCACTGTCCCATATTAGGGAAGATTCAAGGCTTGAAATCCCACTAAAATGTCTAACCCCGCCACATTCTGTATGTATGTGCCTGTCCAAAGACAGGAGCCTGTGATTCAGTGGTTGTCGTTTGTTTATTTGTTACATTTTTTTTCATTCATTTTTTTGCATATATACATTTGGCCGTTAGTTTTCTCCGACGTTTGAATTGTTTTACATGCGGTATAGGCTTTGCTCAATGTTAAAGGCCGTACGGTGACCTATAATTAATTTCTGTGTCATTTGGTCTCTCGTGGACATTTGTCTCATTGGCAATCACACCACATTTTATTTTATTTTTATTTTTGAAGAGTTACAGTAACTGTCCTTCGTCAAGATCCATTGATATCGTTATTTTTTTTTATATATATAGAACACCTGCTTGGCTAGAAAATTTGATAATACTAAAACATCATTTACTGTAAAGGATTGAAATCCAAATACATGTAAGAAAATTAAATCCATGACAATTGTAACTGCTATTAAATATCAAAACTTAAACCATATCATCCTCGTATCATGGATATCAAATACTACTATGTTTGCTTCGCTTATTTGGCGGTTTCAAGTTTTCATCTGAATAGGTTGGTATCTGAATGACAAAGACAACCCCAAAATGTATGACTAAATAAATAAATATTGTTCACATAAATCTGCGTTTTTCAACACAATTATTTTGTTTAAATCGAACCATAAAGCCTTGAAAGTTTTGACTAAAGTAAAACACGATCTTTTATATGACATATTCATAAAAATTGGACAAGGAATTGCCGATTTTTGCCGTGCACTGTAGGTTGATTTACACAAATACAGTGATATATGGACAAATAAGTTTCCCAAAACTTGAAAACGAATGATACAATGTCAATGTTAAATTCGTTTTTTTTTTATGTCCTGTAGTATTTGTATTGATTTTTGGAAATGTGTATTGATATGGTCATAAAACATTTTTATAAATTCGGTTGAATCTCGCCGCAAAGGCCTTCACCGTGTCTGACTAATTATATCTCTAAGATCACTTACATTATCTGCCGCTTATCAATTTGTAATCGGAGTCTATTTGTGGATGATACTTGGTGTGTATTGCTCTCACATTCTTAATTAAAAATGTCGACTAAAGGTGAGTTAAATGGCTGATATATCGTAGTTTTTTTTTCTCTTTTGGTTTTTGTTAAATCAATGCAGGGTTTCTTGATTTAGCTCAATTGCAGCAAATTCAAGAAAAAAACCCGTATAAGAATGGTCTGCAATTTTTCCATCGTGAACTTTCCAATTCCGTGACGCGAAATTACAGTCTTCATATTGGGTATATGTTTTCCAGTTGATACGATACGACTGGGCAAGTGTTCCTTAAAATGGTTTTCTTGGTAGAGGATAACGTCTATTGACCAGATACATTTGTACCGAGGATTTGATATCGAGGTGTCCAGTGAGGATTCATTATTACCAACTGAAAGATAAAGAAATGTTATGTTTTTTCCTATTTATAATTGATCTTTTATCGTACAGTCAAACTAGTAATTCGTGTTATTATGTCCTATTTGGTGTACTAAGACAGCAACCATTTTATTTTCGGGGGGGGGGGGGGGGGGGGGGGATGGGGGGCTATGGATTTTTTGGGAGAAAAAAAATTGTTTCCAGTTTTTGGAGAAAAAATTATTCTTGACCCTGAGAAAAAAGAATGTTTGTTTCACGCTCAGCTGCCACTATATGTAATGCTAAAATTGAAAGAAAACAATTGTTTTCGACTTGCCGCGAAAAAAATGGATTGTTTTTCGACGAAGGCGAAGAAAAAATGTTTGTCTGGAAAAAAATCCATAGCCGCCAGAAAATCAAATGGTTGCTTTGTAACATTGAAACAGGTCTTTTTGAATTCTTAGTATCGGCATTATGAGAAAGACTGTTTTCGATTACGACGTTTTACGATTGAAGAAACTAATTTATAAAATACCAATTATTTTTGTAGTGGCGCTTAATGATCACAAACAGCCTATTTGAATACAAATTCCAAATAAATTAAACTTTCTAAAATGCAAATAAGTCTTAGCTCTATATAAGAAAATGTACTTTAAACTTGTCATAAAATGAAATTGTATGATGAAAGCTTTTTTTTTTTTTTTTTTTTTAATTTGTCTTTTAACTTTGATTTATGATGCATGTCTCTACACCACTTGCGAAGCGTTACAGTTCATGAGTACTTAAAATTGTTCACAAAATAAAATCTTATATTATATATAATATGCATTTTATGCAGACCATTTATTATAAAAGATTTTAAATCAGTCTCTTGCTCTATTGAAAATGAAAAATCTTGCTTCAATAGTGCAGAAAATGAAAATCTGTTCTCTGAATTTACAAAAATAAATAACCGATCAAAAACAAATCCTCCTGCCCCCCCCCCCCCCCACCCAGAATATCAAATGGTCGTCCCCTTAGATGTTCCCATGGGAAAATTTAAAGTTCTTTTCCCATGGGAGTTTTGAATGATTTTATTCTCATAAACTAGTACATAGCTACAGAGATAATAACAGTTCATATATAATACATATCTTTGTTTCGCATGTGTGAAAATAATAACATTATAATAATATTACAGTTCCTCTAACCAGGAGGACAGACTTTCAATGATATATATCGTATAAATCTACACAATTTTTCTAGTTCTACAACATTTTCAGATGAGAATACATTTTTAAATTTAATAATGTTTGCATTTTTGTTACAATAGTGTGGTGATTTTTTTTCTCTTTCTATGTTAAAACAATTTCATGACATAATGTAGTGAAATTCATCGCCAATATCTTTAGAGCTACAGAGATTACAAGACCTTTCGGATCTCGGAATAGTTTGCCACCTTCCGGTCTCCACTGGCAAACGATGATTTCCGCATCTAAATTTACACAAAGTATATAAAAAATTAAAAGGCAAGGTCGACAAATACTTTTCAAATTTAAATTTAGTCTTGAAAATTCCATTTAATAAACCTTTTGAAGATTGGTGTAAATCTGCACACCACTCTTGTTGAAATTGGTCTTTAAGCTTTTGCTCAATACTTAACTTTATCCATTTTTTGTTAAAATAATCTTGGCAATGCCATATATTTGACATGCCACATTCATCAAAAATTTTCTTAATACATAAATTCCATTTATTTCCAATGCCATAATTGTTATAATTAATGTATAGTAATTTATATAGTATACAGGATAATTTATCTTCATTTGTATTATCAAGAAGGCGACACCAAAAATTGATCATTCGTAATTTTGCATATAAAGAAATGGGGTATCTCCCAAGTTCTCCATAAATCATAAAATTTGGAGTCGAGTTTTTAAGTTTTAAAATGTGCTTACAGAATTTCAAATGAACTCGCTCAAGTATATCAAAATTTTCGTATCCCCAAATTTCAGCCCCGTTTAGAAGAATTGGTACAACAGCTTTATCAAACATTTCTAGTTGGCATTTAATCGATAAGTGATTCAATCTGCTCTTCTTGATAACACTATACATAGCCTTAGTTGTTTGGTCTCGTAAATATTTTCTAGTTTCGAAAAAAGATGCATTTCTAGAAAAAATAACACCAAGGTATTTATAATGTTTAACTATCTCTATTTCTTCTTTTTCAATACAAAATTTCAAATTATTGGGTATTCTTCCTCTTGTAAAATCCATCACTTTGGTTTTACTAACATTGATTCTTAATTTCCAATTATTACAATATTGTGAAAAATTATTTAAAAGTAACTGTAAATCTGAACTTGATTCAGCAAGTAAAATAGCATCATCAGCATATAATAATACAAACAGTTTTAGGTATATATTAAGTTCATTTTCCATATCTAAAGTTAAAGATTGTACACCAGTTATGTTATCATTTTCTAAATATTGCTGTAAATCGTTCAAATATAGAGAAAATAACAAAGGAGAAAGATTTTCCCCTTGCCTAACACCAATTTCACTAGCAAACATGTCAGATAAATTATTATTATGTACAATACGTGACTTAACATCAATATACATATTTTTAACAACTCTAAGAAACTTTCCTTTTACATTATTCATAAGGAGTTTATATAATAAAGAATTTCGGTGTACAAAATCAAACGCCTTTTCAAAATCTACAAAAGCACAAAAGAGCTTTTTCTTTTTAACACTGAGAAGTTCAAAAAGTGCATATAAAGAAAACATATGATCTGTTGTAGAGTACCCATGTCGGAAGCCGGCTTGATTTTCATTTAATATATTCAGTTCATCAACGAAAACTCCCAACCTGTCGTTAAGAATAGATGTAAATATTTTCCCCAAACGCGACAATAAAGTTATCGGTCTATAATTTTTAGGATCTAATTTACACCCCTTGTTCTTAAATATTGGTATCACATTACCAATAAGCCAGGCTTCCAGCAATATACCCGTATCAAAAATAAGATTAAACAATTGTGTGTATATATCAATCATACTGTCTAGAGATGAAGCAATGTATTCATTAATGATTTGATCTGCTCCAGGCGATTTATTATTCTTCGCCTTTTTAACAGCTTTTAAAATTTCTTCTCGTGTAATTACACAATTAAGTGTGTCATCGTCACAAGGTGAGCTCACATCGTTTTCAATAATAAATTCATCTTCAAACTTGTTCTTATTCAAATCTTTAAAAAAAAAATCAAATAATGTTCCAATAGATATATTACTTTTTTCCCTTTGACGTCCCTTATTAAATAATTTCCAAAATTCTTTTGGATTTGTATTTTTTAATTTTTTCATGTTGTCACTAATATCTTCATTTAATTTCTTAATATTTCCATCCAACACTTTCTTATAATATATCTCACTCTGTCGTAATCTTTCTTTAAAAATATTTGACCCATACATGTACTTTTTATACAGTCGTTGTGATTTTCTTAATTCTTTCTTTGCTTTGTTACAATCTTTATCATACCATTGTTTATTGTTTTGTTTCTTAGAATTAGGCAACATAGTTTTAGCATACACATTTGTACCAAAAGTAAGTTTTGCAGAATCAATCAATATATCAGAAACTTCATGTACCAAATTATTCATATCATTTTTTGACATATTTTCTTTATCATTATAAGTATTCAGCTTGCTTATAACACAATCAACTTTATTTGTATCAATATTTTTTCTATATTCATTTATTTTTTCCATTTTCCATTTTCCAATCATATTTTGCTGTACAGGATGGTTTTCAATTTCATTATTTTTAATCAATGATTGACAATCTATATGTAATGTTAAGGGTGAGTGCACATCAGAAAAAAGTTCGGAAAACTCACCAATTTCAAAATTTCTTACAAATTGTAAAAAATGTGAGGTACATATAATATAATCAATAACACTATTGTTTCTACTTGTAGGTTTTGCATTAACATCTTGACCTACTCTTCCATTTAGTACAATGTATAAATACTTTGTTAGATTTACAAAAGTCTAACAATTTTCTACCAAAGCCATTAACTACATTATCTGGAGAGTTTCTTTCTCTAGGTATATTCAAATTATCTAGTATATGTACATCAGTATAATCAAATTGATCAGTAAAATGTTGAACAATAAACTCATCGTCAGAACTTTCATTATAAAAATCGGACAAATTAGCAGTGCGACTATTAAAGTCACCAAGTAGTACAATATATTTACTATTTTGAGAAAATCTTTGAAATCCAACATCAATATCGTTAAACGCTTCTTCTGATGTGTAATTTGTATTAACAGGTGGTATGTAAACAATGCCAAATACAATATGTTCATCAAGATCAAAAACTTTTTTGTCACCAGAAAACCAATACACAAATTTGCATTCGGTATCAAAAGCTTTAATACATTTATCCAAGCACTTCCGGTAGCCTAGAGCAATACCACCAGACCTATGGCTTAGTTTAAACAATATTTATTAATAAACAATTTCAAGACAAATATTACAATGTTACATAAAGTACAAATATGGGATTCGGAAACAAGTTTGGATAGATAGATAGATAGATACTTTAGTCTCTAAAAACTAGATACAAGTTTACAGAGAAACATACAATATAAATACAGACACAATAGTTAAGGTAACAAATACAGTTAATATGATAGCATACATGTTTAGTAACATGTATAATTAATGATATAAGATTGAAGGAAAAATGATCGGTAAGATGCTTATGCGATTACATTTACATGGAGGGACAAACTTTTTTTATTAATACACTTAATAAATAAACACAGTTTCCTTAAGACAGATTGTTTTTTACTATTAAATAATGAGCAAAATGAAATTATATTTGGATTATTTGAAAACTTGATTTGTAGAAATAATTGTCTTTCGTTCTTTAAATGCGAACATGTTCTTTCATTTCGTGCAATGTTTTGCCATCTTCCCCTTTCTATAGGTAACGAATGGTTACCTGCTCTGAATTTACATAATGTAAACAAATGTTTATCTTCAAGAATATTCAAGTAGTTCTCAAACTCCAATGTTTTTTTGAACAATCGATAGTTAATGCATTTTGGTGAGTCTTGTATTGAAGAGTACCACGTCTGCTTGTATTGGTCGATTAGCCTCATTTTGATGCTCTGATTCAGCCACTTTGAGAAATGTCCATTTTGTTGTTGAAAAATATTTGAAAACCCGCTCGTGTTAAAAATATTTTGAACATACTTGCCTTGATTTTTCACACAGTGTTGGTAATATGCAGTCTTGTAAATTAATGAAGACAGTTTGTTTTCGTCTGAACATAGTTTGCACCAGAACGAATTATAGTTCGGCATTTTATGCTGATGTCAAGTGGGTATCTACCAGTTTCACCAGACACAATTATGCTTGGTGTTGATTTTTTCAAGTGCAAAATATGTTTTAAAAATTTCAGGTGAACTTGTTCGATGACATCATTTTTCTCAGATCCCCAAAAATTCACATCCATACAGAAGGATAGGTTTAACTATTTTGTCGAACAGATCAATTTGGCATTTTATTGAAAGGTTAAATAAACGGCTTTTTGTATAACACCATACATGGCTTTCGTTGCTTTTTCTGCAATTTTTTTCTTTGCTTTTGTAAATGTTCCTGTCCTGGCAAGATTTATACCCAAATAACTGAACTCGTTGCATTTTTGCTTGTTAGTTTACCGGTAATGTTATCACCTATTCTTCCGTTCACAATATATACACCAGTATATCTACATAAATCTAGGAGTAAATTACCGTAATTATTTTTCGTTTTATCCATATTTTCCCTAGTAGTAGGACATGTGAGGTTGTCAGATATGTGCAGACTATTTTCTTCAAAAATGGATGATTCGATGAGAATATCGTCAAAATCGTTGTGTTCATTTGATACATGATCTAAGTCTATCGATGTTCTGCTGTTAAAATCACCGGCTAAGCATACATATTTATATCGAGAAGAATACAACAAAATATCATTTTCTATTTCCCGAAAAGAATCGGAGGAACTGTATCGTGTATTTTCAGGTGGAATGTAAACCGAACCAAGAATAACATCGTCGTCTAATTTAGTGTATTTGGATGAAATATTAATCCACATGACAAAATTGCTCTCATTTTCTATAAGTCGGACATATTTTGAAATCTCATCTTTATAAAAAATTATTAGGCCGCCTGATCTTCTATTTGATAAGCTGAATCTGTTTTTCATTTTAAAAGTATAGCCAGGTAGGGATAGATGGTCGCAGTTGTCGGTTTTGGTTTCTTGGAAACACATAATATCGTATTTGGTTATAAGGTCAATAACTTCGGGATATTTCATTCTTGTCTTAATTCCACATACATTTAAACTTAATATTTTTAAATTTCTAATTTTAAATTCACTGCAATTTAGCTTACACTGTTTATGATTCAAAGTTTTTGTATTAAAATTTGTACCTCCGGCGATTTCCTATGACGATGAGCCAGTTCTAGATCTCTTGTTCGGCCTACTTTCAGTATCATTATTTTCCTTTGGGGTTGTCTGGCTTTCCTCTGTAATGGTCTTAGAATTATAAACTTTACCTTCAATAATTAATTTGTCCCGTATCAAACTAACTCTTTTCCCATTTCTTTTCGCTTCTTTCATGACAGAAAAACTTTTATAAATCCGTCTCCCTAAAAAAACAAAAAACATCTATTTAACATACAATATTACGTGCCAACAGTATATTCATTTTATGGTAGCATATGATACGTTGAATAAATAAACACACACACACACAAAATAAAAAAAAAAAATACAACAAATAAAATAAAGGAAAAAAATAAAAAGTGATAAAAAAAAATAAAAAATAAAAATAAATAAACAAAACAATAAACAGTCAACTCTTATTTACTTTTCTAGACAGTCACTGGAACCAACACACACTTCCGACCACAATCAACTACACCGGGTCATCCACTCGATTTTACATCATATTTAAAAAAAAAAAAAAAAGTCTAAATATATAATATATATACATATACTAGATTAACTTTCAAAACGTTTTGTTTTATTAATGTATTCAGAAACTTTATGCAATATTTGCATATTGTCCTCGTCAGCTTTTAGACTATCCCCATATAAAATAATCTTAAGATTAGAGCAAGAGATCGTCCCGATAGTATCCCTTCGAATTTCATTATATTTTGGACATTTGAAGAAATAATGAGAGGTAGTTTCTACTCGACCACAGGAACACAGTGAGTTCTCGATTAGATTTTTTTTAAATAGATGGTCCCTTAGAACACTACTCTGGAGCCTTAGTCTTGCTAAGCATATCTGTTCTCTTCTACAGCCGAAGTGAAAATACAATGGAATTTTATTAATATTTTGAGAAAGATAAGTTTTAAAACCCGATTTTGATTGGTTTAGACGAATGTCGTCAGGAATATTGTTCCAAAGGTTTACTACGACTGGTAGAAATGACTTTTGATAATAGCTTGTTCTGCATAATACAGTTTGTAAATTTGAAGACCCCCTAGTCCTGTGGTCGTGTAGATCTAGTCTCTGATTTGGAACTAAAACAGAAAGATAATCAGGACAATCTCCGTGAAACATTTGATGAAATTTTAATAACTTATGTTTATCACGCCGAAACTGGAGAGTTTCCCAACCGGTTTCATCGTACAGCAACTGTCTCGATGTTACCTTAGTACCACCTGTAACGATTCTTGCTGCTTCTAGTTGTAAGTTTTCCAGAGATGTTTTTAAATAATTAGGTATGTTATCCCAGACAATGTCCCCACATTCTAAGACTGGGCGTATGAAAGATAAATAAATAGTTTCTAAATGTTTCCTTTTAAGTTTAAACTTTAACTTTCGAAATAATGCTAATTTAGGAATAGCCTTATCAATAATCATTTTTACATGATTATTCCAGCTTCCATCTTCATTTATAATTACCCCTAAATGCTTGTGCGACTCAACTTCTTTTATGATATTATTATTCATATACACTGGCGGGTGGTGCGGTTTATGATGCCTTTTTGAAATGGTCATTATTTCTGTTTTGTTAGGGTTGAAATTGACAAGCCATTGCTTAGACCAATTATGTATTTTCTCAATATCTTTATTTAGCTTTTCTGCCGCTTCATATTCGTTATCAACCACTATATAAATTGAGGTGTCATCAGCAAAAAGTTTTATATCACATTCAATGTCATTAACTATGTCTTTTATCATAAATGAGAAATAAAATAGGACCCAAGATAGACCCTTGGGGTATACCCCAGCTGAGACATGACGAGTTATTGGACGTTTCTCCACCAATGACAACCTGTTGCCTTCTTGAGTTTAAATAGATTTCAAACCAAAGTAACAAGTTACCATTAATTCCTATTTTTCTAAGCTTATATAGTAAGCCTTTATGCCACCCTCGGTCGAAAGCTCGACTAATGTCGCAGAAAATTACCCTGACCTCTTTCCCTTCATCTAATGCTTTACCAAAATCGTTAATAATACATAGTAGTTGGTTTACTGTCGAATCACCTATGGCTTGTAATTTTATGTCTATTTTTAAAACTAAAAATAAATTCGTCACAGTTTATAACATCACAATCATCTAATTTAGTTTCTGTAAAACAGACACTATCATAGGTGTTCAGCAGTGATTTAAATTCAGGGTATAGTAATCGATTTTTTATACCACAAACATTTAAGGATAATAGTTTAATACAATTGCTAGAGGGTTTATCTACAGAAAAACTATTACAATTTGATTGAAAGTCACGAGTGTCAAATAATTCGTCTGATATAACAGTTTCGTGTTCTATTCCTCCACGGTTATCCTAATGCGGTGAAATGCGCCTTTGTCGTCGTCCGGGGTCGTTTAACTTTTTTGGTTGGGCACCTTGTTTGTTGTACTGTCGTCGAGGTACATCATCATCTCTCTTCTCTCCATCTTTCTTGGGTGGGCAATATTCAACTCCTTCGATGAATAGGCGGTCCCGTTTGAAAAATGCCTTTTTCCGTTGTCTACGGGCTTCTTGAAAGTGTGGCCAAAGTTCTTTGCGCTTATCGTTAACTTCTTTACGAAACTGCTCACTGATACCGAAGTGAGTGTCCCTCAATTCCCCAGCTGCTTTTCTTACGAATTCTCTTTCTTTAAAATTTCGGAATCTGCAAACTATTGGCTTAGTCATGAGTTTCACTGATCCATCGGGGTACCGTTCGACATATTCTTTACCAAAACGGTGGGCGCAATCGTATTCAGCTATTCGACCTAATTTTAGTTGTTCAGTCATAAATTTCTCAATAATTTTTTCAGTGGTCTCAGACTCTTCAAACTTATCATGCATCGGTATTCCGGTAAAAATTAAATTTTCTCGCATTGATCTCGTCTGTAAGTCAATGTGTCTTGTATATAGTTCATCGAGATCTTTTTGTAAGCGAAATATAGCATCGTTCACGACATCAGCATCTTCTCGAATTCCTGCGCATGCACCTTTGACATCTGACACATCCTTTTTTGCATCTTTAAATTTTTCATTCATGAAATTCATACCCTGCTCAACATCATCAACTCTTTTGGACACTTTTTCTACAGTTTTGAATAAATTTTGGACTGTTCTGTCAAATGTAGAAATCTTTTTTGAAAGTTCATCAAGTGTTGACATTTTGTCAAATATCATATTAACCTTTTGAGTACTGAGATCGTCTAGTTTACAATTTGTGTCTGAATAAGGATTCACCATTGGCTGCATAACAGAGTTTATATTCTGTGGAGTACTGGTGTAAAAACCCACGGCCGGCGAATTTGGAGACTGTTGTATAAAATTTGGATTCTGGACTGGTTGCGTCATTGAGTAAGATTGAAATTGTTGTCTATTTTGAGTAACTGGGGTATCGTAAGCGGGAACATTAAAAGTTGCCATATTTACAGTTTTGCACGAGTCTTCATTTGTTATGTTTTTGTTGACATTTCTCTTTGTTTTGTTTACGTTTGACGAGGACTTTTGAGTATTAGTAAATGCCTTTTTGTTTGGTTTCTCACCACTCACATTCTGTGTACTTGACTTTTTCCTTTTTCTAACCTTCTTTTCTCCTTTTTTTGAATTCATAAAGACAAACTAATGTTCCTTTTGTAAAATGTCATATTCTATCACTATTAGTTCACTTGAAGACACTTCATATTCCACTAGTAAATTATTCTTTGTAGGAGCGAAAAATAAAACACGACATTTTGTTTCACACATGCGCATATTTAGAATTTTTTAGAATATTTTAAAGTTCCCATCGGAACTGCAATTAACATAAGTAGATATATAGTTTCTTCCCATGGGAAATATTCCCAAGGAAACAAAGGAGTAGGTTCAGTAAGACCCCTTTTTCCCCCCAAAATATAGCAGTTTTACAAAATTGTGAAAATGTAATCTTTAAGCTATATTTTAGAAAGTAAAATGCTTTTGCTACATAAATATGAGCTTTTTTGACAATACAATGCACAATAACGCGTTCTAGCATCATTAAGTCATGCTAAATTACTGAAATCTTCTAAATTTTAGCACTTTCGTTATTTAATGAAAGTGGCCGCATTCGTGATCATTCATAATATTGAAATGTAAGTTGTATTTGATGATAATAAAAAAAAAAAAATATAAAGTTTGAGAATGAACACGGATACGGCCACATTCATTGTTGACAAAAAACATCTGAAAAGTAACGTTTTTGGCATGTTTCATAGATTTTTCATATTTAAGCTTGTATCTGAGCAATTTTAATGAGTAAATCAGTTAAAATCTTTCATATAGACTAATCAAATCAATTAAAATAGACACTGGACCTACTCCTTTTTCTTCCCATGGAAACACTTTTTCCCCTTGGGAACATCAAGGGTAATTTTGTATATAGTTATATATATATATATATATATAGTTAGATTAACTATACAAATCCTTCGGAACATTAATATTCCCATGGGACTGACATTATATAGTTTCCATGTGAACCTTAATTTTTCTTTTATTATTTTTTTCGAAATTTGTCAAAGAGCGATAAAAACAAAACTGTTACTAATAACCATGTCTGGAGCAATT
The DNA here is from genome assembly GCF_036588685.1 of Mytilus trossulus. Taxonomy (NCBI): domain Eukaryota; kingdom Metazoa; phylum Mollusca; class Bivalvia; order Mytilida; family Mytilidae; genus Mytilus; species Mytilus trossulus. Next base: position 55,482,804 of record NC_086373.1, read on the forward strand.
TAACAAAAATAGCATTTGATAAAAAAGAAATGTAATCAAAGGTACATGTATTTCTATCATGATACATGTACACTAAGTCTAACATTGGAAAGTTCTTTATAATCAGTGAAATAATTGATAGAAACTCTAGCGCTTATTTTACAATTTGAATCTCTCATATTTGATTTGGATCATTTATATCATCATGCATTTTATGTAATTTTATTCGCTGAACTGACAATAATCAGATCCATGCCTTTGTATTTCAGAATTTGATTTTAAAAATAAAAATTATAAATCTGTTTTAATCTATATACATGCATGTAGGAAACCACCAATCGTGTTTATTATAAGATTCTTTTCTATTTATAATCCTTCAATTTATGAAATTTACATCATAATTAATATAAATTTACTTACTCTTTTTCATAGACGTAACTCGTTTTGCGTGTTTTTCGCCACTACTGAGGAAGATGTGCACTGATTTTTTATAAAGTTTTGTTCATTCGCTCGGTCAAATTTCCTACTTCAATGTGTTACTCGTCTACAAAAAATCTTTAATTTCGTTTCATTTTTCTCAAACACCTTTGAAAGTCTTGTTAGGTTTGTCTCTTGTCTCTCAGGTAAATATCAAAGAGAATTTAGAATTGTGCATTTGCAAGTACGGACGAGGATTAGAAACGTTGTGGTTTTATTTTACCCGTAGGCTGTCCTAGTGTAATTTATCGGTTAAAGGAATTCGAATACTTTACTTCTCATAAAACTTCAATTATTAGTTAAAGAGAACATACATACATGTACTTTAACATAACTACATGTATTAAAAGTACAACCATTACACGTATGCACTCGTCATTATACTAATATACACCTATAAGTTTCTATTCCGTTATCCGTTACTATAACACAAGTTTGTTTACTACAACACTAACATCACTTTATTTTCCATTTAGAATTTTACTCTAGAACGTGAAATAGCGATTTTAACAACAACACTGATAACTCTTAAAACCCGTAAGACTATATTTCTTGTTTTTGAAACACAGATTTTAAGCTAATATTACGATTACATATGTTATGCACTATATATTTCTTAACACTACAACCAATGCCACCTATCTTTGTGCATCGAAGCAAACGAAACTGCAAATTATTTGATTTATTTGTATTTTCTTTCATATTAGGTTTGCTAGAACGGATGAAAGATGGCGAATCAGTAGTTGTTGCTGAGGGATACATATTTGAATTTGAAAGAAGAGGGTATTTGAAAGCCGGGAGTTTTGTTCCGGAAGTTGTTCTTGATCATCCAGAATTGGTCAAGTCTTTGCACGAAGAGTTTGTTCATGCTGGAAGTGATGTAGTTTTAGCATTTACCGTATGTATTGATAATAAACATATTAACGTATATTGCTATCTACATTTTTAGCTCACCTGGCCCGAAGGACCAAGTGAGCTTTTCTCACCACTTGGCGTCCGTCGTCGTTAACTTTTACAAAAATCTTCTCCTCTAAACTACTGGGCCAAATCTAACCAAACTTGGCTAAAATCATCATTGGGGTATCTAGTTTAAAAATCGGGTCCGGTGACCCGGCTAACCAACAAGATGGCTGCCATGGCTAAAAATAGAATATAGGGGTAGAATGATGATTTTGGCTTATATCTCTGAAACTAAAGTCGTTAGTAAGAGCAAGTCACATGTTTATCAGGTCAAGATCTATCTGCCCTGAAATTTTCAGATGAATCGGACAACCCGTTGTCAGGTTGCTGGCCCTGAATTGGTAATTTTGAGATAAAAGATAAACTGTAAACAACAATAATGATCTATAAATAAGTCAACATGACCAAAATGGTTAAGTTAACCCCTTGATGAGTTATTGCCCTTTATAGTAAATTTTTATCAATTTGTCGTAAATTTTTGTAATCTTTTACAAAAAACTTCTTGTCTGAAACTTCTAAAAAATAACAAACTCTCAACATTTATCATTAGGGTTGCAAATTTTAAAGTTTAAAAAAAGTGTTCGATGACCTCTCCCGTGAACCAATATGGCCGACATGGCTAAAAATAGTACATAGGGAAAATTAGGTTTATGGCTCATACATGTACATTTTTTGTATCTCTGAAACAAAAGCATTTTGACCAAATCTGACGGGAATAAAATTATCTTTTAGGTCAAGATCCATCTGTCGGAAATTTTAAGACCAATCGGACAACCCGTACGGTTGTTTGGTTGCTACCCCTGAATTGGTAATTTTAAATAAATTTTGCAGCTTTTGGTTATTATCTTCAATATTATCATAGATAAAAATAAACTGTTATATATCAGCAATTATGTACAGCAAATTAAGACCTACAAATAAGTCAACTTGACCAAAATGGTCATTTGACCTCCTAAGGAGTTATTGTCCTTTATACTAGTAGTCATTTTTTAACAATTTTCATAAATTTTGTAAACTTTGTAATTTTTTACAAAATATTTTCCTCTGTAACTACTGGGCCAAGTTCATTATAGATAGAGATAATTGCAAGCAGCAAGAATGTTCAGTAAAATAAGATCTACAAAAACATCAAATCACCAAAACACAATTTTGTCATGAATCCATCTGTGTCCTTTAGAGCTTCTAGTTTAAATATGTTTCTTCCAATGCAAAGAAACTCGTTCGACACTTTTCTTACGTATCAATACAACTGATTACGGAACTGAAAAGTTTAAACAATATTCTAATCCATGCTATGGAAGAATAACTATATATATGAAGAAGACCTAAATTAACCCAGATGTAGGGACTGCCCAAAAGGAAAGATATGGAAGATTGGTCATATATTATAAAGAATAATTAAAGTTAACGTCCTTTTTCAGTACTATGGCCACAGAGAGAAACTGCGGCTAATTGGGCGCGAGAACGAACTAGAGAGAATAAATATGGAGGCTCTTCGGATAGCAAGGGAAGTCGCTGATCAAACGGGCACATTGATGGCTGGCAACTTGTGTAATTCAACGATTTTTAAAGAAGACTCAGATGCCGATGAAATACATCAAGTGAAAGCAATGTTTAAGGTAATTTATATTTTATATCCCACGCATGACCGAAAAATACACTACATATACATATTGTTTGATGTTCATGTCTTACATGCAAATTTTTCACACAAGCACGTGGAAGTATGATGAGGCAAACATCCAGGCAATAAAGCTACACACCTTCTTTATTAGAATTTTTGTTTGTTTATATCTGACGCAAGATGATCTGATCTTGAAAAGAAAGCATTAACAAATTTGTCTCTGCAAACCACTCTTGAAATACCAAATAACAACCCCAACCCTTATTCATAAAATATTATTTTTTTATATTGAAAACAAAAACACTTGGTGGCTTTATTGTCTACTGTCAGATTGAATAAAATATAAATTGAATGGTTCTATTGGCAATTGTCTAGGCAACAGCAAAGAACAGACCATAATTTTATACATACATAATTCGATGGATAAAAACGAATTTCTTAGGGGTAAACGAAAATTAACACTTAATAACTTTGCTTTCTGGATTGCCTTTTTTACCTTCATCGGTAACACTCAAGATATACGAAGATATGGTATGAGTGCAAATGAGACAACTATCTATCCAAGTCACAGTAAGAAAAAGTAAACCACTATAGGTCATAGTATGGTCTTCAACACGGAGAATTAAAACACATCGAACAGCAAGGTATAAAGGGCCCGAAAAATGATTCAAAACCATTCAAACGGGAAAACCAACGGTCTAAACTACATGTATATGAAAAACGGGAAACGAGAAATACTTATGAATCACATCAACAAACAACAACCACTGAAAAAAAATATTCCTTTGTTGTTTATGAGATTATGGGAAAGAATAGAGGTCCGTTAAAAATACACATTTTTTTAACGACACAAACGAACGTTATAACAAACCAAAAAAAACACATGCCGATCATGATGGCGGCGATGATTAGGAAATATATTTTGAAATTTGTAATAAGATAACAACAATAGTTTCCCCAATTAAACTTTCTATATATATTGAAATATTCCATACTAAACGAATAATACATAAATGTATGAATATTATAAAACAGGAGCAAGTGCAATGGGCAGTCAAGGGACATGCAGACTTTATAGTTGGAGAAACGTTCTCGAGCTTTGGAGAGGCCATGCTCTGTCTCGAAACCATCAAACAGTATGGAAATGGTAACTATAAATGAATATTAAATCTTGATAATCAAATGTTATGGTAAAGTAAAATATATAAAATGTTTTAATATTTCGTAGTTGTTGCGAATTAAAAAAACAATCTGCAGTAAAAGACGAAACCAACTGACTTTAAATTTCATTTATTTTTGTTTTCGAAATTGAAAATTCGAAATAAAAAACACAAACAACCAATTTTATATCATAAACAGATATAGTAATTATCAAGTCAATCTAGTAAATAAAAAGATGAAAATCAAAATCTGATTTTGGTGCATGTATACACAAGTTTTACTAGCATCTACACATTTTGTGCGGTTTGGATACTAAAGCACCATTTCCTATATCCATTCATTACTTTAAGGTAACCAATGGGTTGCAAGCTTGTACTGTATATGATTTCCCGTTTTAAAAAGTAAGCTTTCAGTCTTAAATATATAACGTGTTTATAAGTTGTTATTGGTCTTGAACTTCCTTATGTAACTGCAAGTAATACCAGTCTTTACTCTGTGACAAGTATTTTTTGGGTAGTTTATGTGATTTGCATCGATCTGATGAGTTGAGCCTATTTCAACTAATTTTTATAGTTTGTTTTTGTATTATGCGAAACTTACATCATTGTCCCAGGTTAGAGCGTTAGAAAAGGTTGGGTCGTCCTACATATGTTTAACCTAGCCACATTATGTGTGATTGCCTATGTGACAACTCTCCACAAGCTCTCTGATCTAGAGCGACAGTCTGTTATGTAGTGGTTAGTATTTCCCTCAAGAACTATAAATCATCCTGCTCTTTGTTACATTTTGTAGCTTTGTTTGAGGTTGTTATAAATATACATCATAACTCTATATCATATCATTAGTGAGCAAGTATAGCTAGTAGCTTATATTTTTATGTTTTAATTTAATATCAAAATGTATAATATTATTAATCATGAAAACCCACCTAAAAGTAATTAACGATACAAGAATAGAAATAAAAAAGGACATATAAATATGCAAATCGTAAGCATAGAAATGGCGTGTAGTTAATTAAAAATAAATTTACTGCAACAGCATCTGCTTTTAAAAACTACTTTATATGAAATCTGTAAAAATATTGGAAATCCTTAGTTGACAGTAATGCAAATTGCACATTGCCATATCACATAATTATACACATTGAATATATGTATGAAAGTACATGTACCAGCAAATATAGCATTATCACATATCATCATATGTTTTTTTTACATAAATATTAATGTCGTATTATTCCTATACATCTTTTCTATATTTTACTTTTGAATATTTAAGGTTTACCTGCCGTAATAACTTTACAACCTGTGAAAACAATGTATACTGTTGATAACATTCCCATTGGAGAAGCTGCACGGAGACTGGAAGATGCAGGTGCAGACATTGTAGGGCTGAATTGTGGACGAGGTCCAACCACAATAGTCGAAGTTATAAAAGAAGTCCGAGAAAAATGCAAGGTAAGGATTTTGATAACGGGAAATGATAATGTCCTCCATAGTAGATAGTAACATAAATCTTGAAGTCTGAATTTCCTTCGTAAATTTGTCTGAACCATTTTCAATTTATTTTCAATGTATAAAGTAATAAAATAAAATATAATGGTTTACCAAAATATTGAAATGGCAGAAAGACTATACAAAAGATATTTATAAACACACTACTAAAAAAAGGGAGAGTAAAAAAAACCCGTCAAATCCACCAAAGGACCAAATGGTAAACAACTGTCATTTCATAAACCGAAGAAATTGGTGGATTAGACCTGAATTTATAACCAGCTAAATATAAAAAAAAGAAGATGTGGTATGATTGCCAATGAGACAACTATCCACAAAAGACCAAAATGACACAAACATTAACAACTATAGGTCACCGTACGGCCTTCAACAATGAGCAAAGCCCATACCGCATAGTCATCTGTAAAAGGCCCCGATAAGACATGTAAAACATGCAATTCAAACGAGAAAACTAACGGCCTTATTTATGTAAAAAAATGAACCTTACTTTTGTTTTATAGCAGTTGTATTGCAAACAAACATAAAATAAGCGCGAGTGGAGAGTTGTCTCATTGACAATCATACCACATCTTCTTTTTTTTTTTTTTTTTTTTATATAATAGGCAAATGTGACAACGTTTAGTATTCAACAGCCAAAACTGTGTAAACATCACAAACATACAACACAACTGACTAAAGAATTCACAAGAACGTACAAATTGGTTGAAAAATATCATCTGAAATTAAAACCTATTTTCAAATGTGAAAAGAGTAGTAAACAAAGAAATAGACAGTCAAGACCATACATGATGGTTTACTTTTATAAATTGTGTCACAGTGACTTGGATGAAGAGTTGTCTCATTGGCACTCATACCTCATCTTCTTACATCAAGTCATGACCATACAATGGCATTACAAAGCAAAAAGATTCTCCTAAATAATGACCTTATTCAAAAACATGATTACAAATATAACTAATAGACTTTCAGGATCAAAAAGTTGGTCATAGATGGATTTGGCTATGTTTTAGGTACTATATGGTTATATGGAGGAAAATACGTAACGACAAAATTATTTTTATTTACCTGTGTAAAATATATAACCGTTTTTTTTTCAAAAGTGAGGATTTTTCTACCAGCTGCTAAATATTTCACAATGGTATCTTATCATAGCTTTGTTTAAACTTGCTTATTTTCATTTGACCTTAAATATATATTTCTCACTAATAATTTTATTAACTATGAATTTGCATTCAGGCACCGCAGATCAAAGTTACTCGTTCATAATTGTGTTAATTTACGTTTTTTGATTGAGTTGAGCCTTCCAATTGATATGTTATCGTGTGTTTTTCTATGATGTGATGTTAATATTCTATTGTCTCAGAAAAAGAGAGAAATGTTTGCAGCTGTCCTAAGTCAGGAATCTGATGTACAGTAGTTGTCTGTTCATGTAATTAATACGTGTTTCTCGTTTCTCGTGTTTTTTTATATAGACTAGACCGTTGGTTTTCCCGATTGAAAGGTTTAAACTAGTAATTTTGGGGCCCTTTATAGCGTGTTGTTCGGTTTGAGCCAAGGCTCCCAGTTATAGGCCGTACCTTGAACTATAATTGTTAACTTTTATAAACTTTTATTTGGATGGAGAGTTGTCTCATTGGCACTCATATCACATCTTCCTTCATCTTTATAGCTCGTCACCTGCACTACTTTTTATACATTCTGGGCTTTTAACATAAATAAGGTCATTAGTTTTCTCGTTTGAATGGTTTCACCTTGTCATTTCGGGGCTTTTTAATAGCTTACTATGCGGTATGGGCTTTGATCATTGTTGAAAGCCGTATGGTGACCTATAGTTGTTAATTTCTGTGTCAGTTTGGTCTCTTGTGGACAGTTGTCTCATTGGCAATCATACCACATCTTCTTTTTTATATTTTAAATATTCGATTTGAGTGATCTTGATGAAGGCTAATCATAAAAAAAATTCGAATGCATGAGATTAATAACGTGTTGTTTTTATTTGTTTTATTTTCAAATCAGGGACCAATCGCCTGTTTACCAGTAACCTACAGAACAACGACTGAGCAACCATCATTTTTTTCTCTTACGGTACCAGGAACAGGTAATTAAATGGTTCTTTTATATGATTACTACCAAGAACTCTAACGAGTAGTTGGCGATATTAACTTTTGTCGAAAGCTTTAATAATATTTATTTTCTAAAACTCATGTTTTAAGAAATTATAATCGATATTTTATTGGCCAGTTGAGTTTGATAAATTGTATGTCAAAGTTGTTTCCGTTGTGATATAAAAACATAACAAAAATTTGAGTCGGCAACTATTTTAGAAATGGCCGACAAAATACATAAAAAAACATAGTGATTTTTTTTTACATTTTGAATTTCTGAACAAATCTCGTACTGAATTAATTCCTTAAATAAAATAAATAAAATGATTGATAGAATATATTGTTTTGAATGGAAAAATTGAATGTTCGATACAACGTTTTTTTAACATTACTATTTTAGATGTAAAAGCTTTTCCACTTAACCTCATGGCTTGTCAGTCAACCAGATACGAAATAGAAGAGTTTGCTAAAGAAATGAAGAAACTTGGTGTACAATATATTGGCCTTTGTTGTGGTGGAACTTCAAATTATCTTCGTATTGTAGCTGATGTTTATGGAAAAGAATTTGGAGCAAAACAATATGGCCCAGAAATGCATCAACATTTTATGTATGGAGATAAAACTAAGTTTCCAGAATATTTCACGACAGAAATTCACAAGAAGATTTAAATCAACATAAGTAATTAGGTACACACACTTTTCGATTAGTTTCGTTCCTACGTTGTTGAAATTTAGGTGTTTTGGTGTTTTTTTAAAAATATTTTTATTGAATATTTGTGATTTTGAATTCTCAAAAAGAATTAAAATAATTACTTCAGGGAGTGTTTCTTCATTGCATGACCATTTGTATTCTTTAATAAATACATTTTGTGTATTAACTGTCTTCTGATTGGTTAAAATTATTAGTTTTATTTTCAATGTTGTCAATTTTCATGGCGACACGCCTACTCTGACGTTGTGTATTCATACGCCAACATGTGTGTACGTTGTTATTGTCAAGATAAATAATATAAAAAGTTCTTTGAGCTTTATTTTTGATAGAAATTTATTTATAATGAATGGCAATAATTTATTTTGATTTTATTGAACCATAAAACTAATTTTTGACTTTTCATATTTTACATAATCCGCTTCGCGGATTATTCAATGTGAAAAGTCAAAAATTAGTTTTATGGTTCAATAAATTTAAAATAAATAATAGCCATGCATTAAATATCAATTAACTACTTGTGTTAATTAATCTCGAAGTTTTTCGTATAAATTATCGCTGTAAAACATCGGCAGCTGAACTGACTATTCATTTGACTTTATGCTGAAAGCCTAAAGCAGAAGGCTGAACTACAAGTACCCGAACACAATCGTAACGTGTTTAAAAAATCCACAACAGTGAGGTCCAGGTCAGCAAAATCTGTCTTACAGACATGCACCAATTACAAATGACATACTTCGTATTAAATTGAAGAAAAAACGGACCAAAATACAAAACCAATCCTTGACCAATGAACCATGAAAAATGAGGCCAAGGTCAGATATAATATAACCTGCCAAACAGACATAGCTAAACAATACAATTAATTATCTAATTACTAATACAAATCTATATCATTAGTCTTGTAATTGTTATAAAATACATCTAATACCATAATTACAAACCACCTGAAGTATATTAATTTTTTAGTCATTTACCTTTTTATCACATTTATGGTGTCGATCCAGTCGTGTGACAAACAATGCGTGGTAATGTTGTGCTGTTTTCATAAGCTGTCCTATGTTGTATTTCGTGTTCGTTTTTATTCTGTGGTTAGTCAGCACTTCGGTGTTGACATGAATATCAATTATATGGTCATTTTTATAAATTAACTGTTTGCAATAGTAGGAATTATTCTAAACACCAAGGTTTGTTTTATCCTAGACATAGATAACCTTAGCCGTATTTGGCACATTTTTTTTTAAATTTTTGGATCATCTATGCTCCACAACTTTGTACTTGATATGCATTCTTACTCTTTTGATTTGAGCGTCCCTGGCATCACATATTAGCGTATATCTCCGACGTAAGGCGGACGTGTTTAAAAAATCATGTACACTGCTAATACGCTAGTAATTTTGGTTGCATTCAACCTGTCAATCATATCTATAACGTTTGCACAACGATCTTTAAGCGTGTATTGGGCGAACGAGAAGCATACCTAAGACTGCATCGGGCGTTCAAGAAACGTATGTTAGCGTATGTCTGGCGTTTGTCTAACGTAAATGGAATGTACGTTACGAAGAACAAAAAGTTTCTTGACAGTATTTGAGACGCGTCCCGGTCGTATCTTGGACGTTCTATTATGGGGTGTTTGTTACAAACACACCTGCATACGTTTTTGTTAAAGTCGAACGATCTTCAAGCGTATACAACGTGCCCTAAACGTGTCTCAAACTTATCTGTAGCGTTTTCAACGCGCTTGTATCGTACATGTATACGCTAGACACACGCTTTAGCCGAATGAAAATTTTATGCTGCATAAAAATTTGCGCGAGTTGTAGCTGTAGCGTTCACCATGCGTATACCTTTGTATTTCGACGTACTTCAAACTCATGCAACACGGGTTTAACGATTGCTAAGCGTTCCTCTGGCGTGCAACTAACGTATACCGACTTTAGCAATTTTCTCTGTAAGTTTGGTGCACGCCTGCCTATACGCCAATGTGTGACGCCGGCACATTGAGTTGTGTGTTGGCGAAACGCGCGTCTGGCGTATTAAATTACAAGCCTGATACCTTTGATGATTCTTTGATAACTATCAACATGTCGAAATATACTATTGTTTTGGCTCGTCACAAAACCAGAATCAACCCACCATTTTTGTCTTAAAATGTCCTGTACCAAATCAAGAAAATGGAAGTTGTTATCTTATAGTTAGTGCCTGTGTGTGTTGCATTGCCGTTTGTTTTTTGTGGCACTTCAGTGTTTCTGTTCTTTCGTTGTTTTCCTCTGATAGCTAATATGTTTCCACGGTTTTATTTTGTAACACGGATTTGTTTCCTCTCAATCGATGTATGGCTTTAATTACCTTACAATTATCCCATACACCAAATATAGCTTACGTATTGTTATTAGTCTTTGAAAAAAAGATCAAATCATAAAAACTAAACATAGATTAATTAACCATGAAAATGACGTCAAGGTGAAATGGAACCTACAAGACTGACATGTACCGTACCCCTTAAAATCATTCAATACACCACATATTGTTCACTAACTACTTAAAGTATCTGTGAAACAGACCTTATCACGCAACCTTAACCTTGATAACTAATATATAAGGTCAGGTGAACCTTGTCTGACAGAAATGTAGACATTGCAAGGAAGAATTATACCAAGACTAGTTATCCTATTGCTTATAATAAGTGAGAAATTATAAAAAATGTTTAAAGAAAAATCAAACCATGAAAATGAGATCAAGGATAATGGACACATGACAGTCAGAAACTTTGTACCATAATTATGCATTTTCTGGAGTTTCGACATAGTTCATTCGTACGTTTTGTATTCTTGTAATCGACGACGGAACCAATTGTTTGTCTTTTTATCGTTTATCGAGATATTCCAAGGTATTGCTAGTTTTCGTGTGCGTGCAACGAAAGTATCAGTATGCAAGAAATAAGAATTAATTTCCGCCGCAGGCAGCTGCGGCGTAGTAAACTATTTGTATAAAGCTTTATATTTCAAAAGGTATAGGACCGGGATGCATTTTTGGCTTTTAAACATTTACCTTATGTTACGAAGTTGATGTCTGAAATATGTCCATTGTCCATATGTCTCGTTTTCATGGTTCAACAACTGCTTGTTTTCAGACATGTGAATTTTGACCTATATATAGTATTTGTTTTTGTTGTAATGTCATCATGATTATTGTACATGGTTCACATGGACTTAGCCGCATTCCATGGTACCTATTTTTTTAGAATTTGAACAACACAACAAAACAAAACAAAAAAAACAAATTTAACATTGAACAATGCACCATGAAACGGTGGTCAAGGTTAGATGCTACAAGCTAGATTTACATGTATATTCCTTACACTCAATAAAGCTGACCTATTGCTTAAAGTATATGAAAAACATAAAAAGAAATGTACTTTTCCCCTGAACAACAAAGTACAATATCTAAACTAATAAACGATGAAAATAAGGTATAGGTCAGATAATATATATTCTTTTAAATTATTGACCAACCTCTTTAAATATTCATCAAAAATCCCGTATAACATCGAATTGTTATCACTTCCAAGTTTTATTTCCAAAGACTAGCGGTTTTGAATTATCGCAATAATTAATATTGTTACTCTAACAAATGTAAAATTCAAATAAAATATTATAACACTAAAAAAAAAAAAAAAAAGATATAAAATTGCCTTACAAAAGAGGGGGCGACCGATACCAGAGGGACAGTTAAATTCATAGATTGAAAATAAACAGACAACGCCATGGCTAAAAAAATAAAAAGATAAACAGACAAATAATAGTACAAAACTGTGTAGCAAATCTGATATATATAAAAGAAGATGTGGCATGATTGCCAATGAGACAACTATCAACAAAAGACCAAAATGACACAAACATTTACAACTATAGGCTACCGTACGGCCTTCAACAAAGCAAAGCCCATACCACATAGTCAGCTATAAAAGGCACCGATAAGACAATGTAAAACAATTCAAACGAGAAAGCTAACGGCCTTATTTATGTAAAAAAAAAATGAACGAAAAACAAATATATAACACATAAACAAACAAAAACCACTGAATTAAAGGGTCCTGACTTGTGACAGGCACATACATAAATAATGTGGCGGGGTTAAACATGTTCATTAGCGGGATACCATATTTTGTTATCAGAAACTCATTAATTCGCCGCTTCTTAAACTATGCAATCCAATCTTGTGGGTTTTTTTTTAAACCAATACGAATCTGGAAGTTTGTTTTACCATTTAACAGGATACAATTAATTCAATCATACCCTTGTTCCCTCTTTAATGAACATATTTTTTATTCTGATCAATACAAATTTGCTCATGTGTATTATGAAAAACAATATAAGGCCGTGTTCACACCAAACGCCGTGTACAGTAAACATGTTTACATTTGGTTTAATGTAACTTTTGCACACTAGTTTCACATTAAATTTGTTCACATCTATACATCTTGTTAGCTACCTGTACATAAGATTTGTTCACATTTATAAACTATATGTCATTTAAATGTTAATTACGTTGAAACGAATTCAAATTTTTGATCAACTTTTCTAGCAATTAGGACACGACCATTTGACTTTAAAAAAAAGGGGGATGGATTTTCCACAATTTGATTAACAAATTCGGGTCATTCATATAATTAGAATGAACAAATATTCTGAATCCAAAGTTCCGCCATATATTATAGTGTTAAATATTGAATTGGTACCATCGAAAAAAAAAAAAATTATAAACTTAAAAATTCTACCTCGAAACCCCCCTCTTTGTTTAAGTAAAGTGGTTGCTCCTTTATGAAAGTCATTTTAGATAATTTGCAGTAGTTTAAAGAAGTTTCGATTACGCATTAAAAACGTAGGCTCGCCATCAGTGTGCTCAAAGCCGACGACAAAGAATTGCGATATTAAGGTTCCCTACAATTCTATCTTTTCAGTTGGTTTCAAATGGTATTTTTTCTCCAAGGAATATTTGGCAAAGTGAGGGGGTAATGTTTTTTTTTTTTTATTTCTAATTGTATTTTTAAGGATCTGAGATACTACACAAACAAACAATTAACCCCAGCCTTTTTCAGTAATGCAAATTCATGAGTGAATCGTTTTTTGAGTATAAAGACCAGTGGCAAATATTTCTGTCAGTGTGTACCGATTCGGGAAGACCTTTTCAAATGAATTATCTGTTCGGCAATGATTATGGATAAGTCTTGATTCGGGCTAATAAGGCTACGTAAAGTGGTTTTATAACAAATAAATATATCAAGTTAAGACTAATAGTTCAGTAAAGAACTTTATTAATAAGGGTTATAAGTATCAATTTAAAAAAAATGTTTCTTTTTTAAATATACATGGTAAAATTAACGTTCTGAATGCCTAGTTTTGTGTACATTTAACCTACACAAGGCCTACATCGACTATCGACTGCATGTAGACAAAACATGATTTAAACTACATGTAAACATTGAGTTTTATCAATGGAAACGTAATTATGTTTAGTTGATGTGCGAGTTACACTTACACAACACCGAGTTTAGGTCAATGTGAACACGGCCTAATTTCTTTTAAAATAAGCTTACTGCAGCACGAGAAACATTCTTAAACAACATCGTAAAGAAACTTCTTATTCAAGTGCATAAATTATGTTCAGAACTATATCTTGAAACAATAAACCTTTAAATAACTTTTGTAATAGGCTTTAATGTGTTGATAGGTTTGCTAAAAAAAAATGCGATTATTTTCTAAAAAAAATAGATATCATTTTGGCATAATATAAATTATATTTCAGCTAATATAATGATTCCATTAGATATAAAAAAAAAATGTTTGACATAGGAAAACACTATTATACCTTGTTATATCACAAAACTAATACATTAAAACGTCCTAGTGAAGAAATTGCTGTATAAAATTCAAAATTTGCCAAAATAAAATTTGTGTTTACAAGAGTAGACATTCGATTAAGGATAATGCAATAACCATGTTTACAAATTTTAAACCATTGGCCTATCTCCAATCTATTTCCTTTGAATCTGCAAATAGAAAAAAGATAACGTCATACATATCCTCAATAAGTCAAACCTACTATTCTATCTCTATCTCTTATAACTAAGGATTTTCTTACCCCAGGAGTAGATTACCTTAGCCGTATTTGGCACAACTTTTTGGAGTTTTGGGTCCTCAATGCTCTTCAAATTTGTATTTGTTTGGCTTTTTAACTATTTTGATCTGAGCGTCACTGATGAGTCTTATGTAGACGAAACGCGCGTCTGGCGTATAAAATTATAATCCTGGTACTTTTGATAACTAACTATATCAACATTACAAATATCAACTTCAAGAACAGGAGGGTCCATCATGTCAATGTACATATTTAATATTCTCATCATGTAACTGAATATTATGTGACGAAACTGCTTAGTTGATTTGATCATTATAAATCATAAATATGATTTTAGATTTTTTTATCTCCAAAAATCTGGTATAAAGATGTTAAAAGCATGGGTAAATTATTCACAATCATAGGCCAATGCAATGCTGATTTTTCATTGATGTACTATTTTGTGCTGAACACATTGTTAACGATAGATAATTATGTTGCTTAAATAAATATGAGGAGAAACAATCCAGTTATTAAATATTGACTGATTATATGAAAATCAGTTGATACTGGATGTAGAAAATGTAATGTATTTTGAGAAAAAAAACAGTATTATTTGATAAACATATTTTTAAACCATCATACAAATTTTACAGTATCTAAGATATAACATGTATCATCTGCCTGCAATTTTTTTTTTCCAAAAATACTATTTAACTTAAATAAGTTGATAATTAGATTTAATTTCGCAATTGTTAATAAACTCAAAGAGATACTTACATGTTACCTCATTTGTTGCATTGTTTTGAGAAGTCTGTTCTTCACTGTGACCTTTCTTGTTCCTTACGAACAGTGCTGACTGTACAGAACCTCTGGAGATATGTCTTGGTCGATAAAAGTAATCGAATTTCCGAGAGCTGTTCGATTCTATGAATTGTTTTAACCAATCAGACGGGGGAAAAACGTATTGCATTTATTTCCATGTTCTTTAAAAATTATGCTAAGCCGGCAATATTGTTTGAAACGTCGCACGCTACTGGTGTTACTTTGGTGAAATCACGGACACGACACATTCATCTTGTTAATTCTTAAACATAAAAATTATATTATATAAAGTGTTGTATATCATTTAAAGCTTTTAAACTCTTCTTTCAGATTATTGCAATTTTGTATATGTAACAGACCAATTTATTAATTAAAACTCAATAAAACCTTTAGTTTGCAATATGATTTCCTTGTCCCGCGTTACACTTTTAGTTTTGTGAAATTCTGAATACTGTAAAAAACATATAAATATTTTTACCAAACGATATAAAAGTTTGTCTAGAACAAGCAATTTATAAGTAGGCGATGACTTAGTGTCGATTTTTCTCTCTCGAAAAGACGGAAATATGAAAAAAAGCGATCAAGATGATACAAATTATGTGTCCCATGCGCAAAAGGTTGCCGTAATTTTGTTTAAATTGTCCCAAAAAAGGGAATTCCAGAGCAATCCCCATGTCGAAAGTAAATAATTCTTATACTAGTATTTTGTACAAAGATCACACTTTCGCCTCATGCAATAATCAGGAATTTTACAAACAAATTCTTTTTATTCAAGTTGATTAGCAATGTCCGACATTTTGTCCCCTTCAAACCAAATTAAACGTAGGGTTACTTTTTCTGTTTTTTCATGATGTTTATTTAATACAGTGCCATTCGCTACATAAAAATCATTATCATGGATAAAAGTACAAAAATTTATCTCTATTTTGATATTAAATTTCCAGATTATGTCTAATAAACGAGATATCAGATAAAACTAAAATGTCCGATACAATGTCCCCACATACGATTTTGACGTTATTTAATAAAATATGCGTCTAACGTTCCGTCTAACTGTCATGATTACAGTAAGACAGACGGGTTTCACAGACGATTTGGATTACGGCTATTTTATTTAGTTGCTTTATAAGAAAACTTTAAAATTAATGTTGTATGTTGAAGCTCTTTCGATTCATAGAGAAGGGGTGGGGAGAGAGATTTCCTCGCGGAACTGAAGTGTTTTCCGGACTATAATAGTCGGATCCGCTAAAATACAAATTAATGGAAAACAGCTATAATAAAAGAGGGACGAAAGACACCAAAGGGACAGTCAAACTCGTAAATCTAAAACAAACTGACAACGCCATGGCTAAAAATGAAAAAGACAAACAGAAAAACAATAGTACACATGACACAACATAGAAAACTAAAGAATAAACAACACGAACCGCACCAAAAACTAGGGTGATCTCAGGTGCTCCGGAAGGGTAAGCAGATCCTGCTCCACATGCGGCACCCGTCGTGTTGCTTATGTGATTACAAATCCGGTAAATAGTCTAATTCGGTAGGTCAAATTCATGAAAGGGAAGGGGATTGTAGTTACGACGTAAGGAACATATCCGATATCATTTGTGAAACGGTTATTCCATAACGGTCAACCAACTCGTGATGGCGTCCGTAAAATTTACGAATAATTTACGTAATAATTGTTCCCGCTAATTCCTTTGCATATATTTGTGCAGAACTGCCATGCTAGATATGCCGTAGACTACTCCTTTCACCTTGCCATTCTGAAGTGCAAAAATGAATGCATTTGCAGTGCATAGTGTATCCATAAAAAAAACATCGATTGCCTTTATAATTATAGTGTATATAATTTTTAAATGGTTTCACTTCAAGTTACTTTTTTATTTTTAATTTGTTAATAAAACTAAAGCTAAACATCTTTTATCTAAGAAATTTTTTTTGTCTTTTCTTAGGGAAAAAAATCAATCCTTTATATAATTAATTGTAAAAAGACTAAGTCATCTGAACAACATGTATTCCAACGTTTTTATTTTGTCTTACGTCTTTGAGTGTGTAACGTTGGGTGACACCAGTATCGTGCGACGTTTCTTTTGATATATTACTTTTATTGATAAATTAGCAACATCACCACACAAATTAAATTCTCCTTTTTTAACATCAGGCAAAAGACTGGAAGGGTAGCAAACAATCAGGTATTCGTTGACTGTTCCATTAATGTGTATCACCGATTTCATGTAATTTGTTTTTTCCCCAACGTTTTGATCTTATTGTATAAACTTCATAGCATGTTCTTAGATTCAGAAGTACTTCGCTATCTTAAACATTATTTTAGATCTTTTTTGTAATAAATATAGTCCTAAAATGCGATTTTCCTTTATGTCTGAACACAAAACGGACTTCGGAAAGATTGATCAAGTTGACTATTTTTTCGAGAGTATTTATTGAAAAAGTTAAAAATACAGCGACACTGCACCATGAGCTATAACTTTAGTAATGATACATTCTCCGTGTTATCTAATTGCCTCAAATCATCAAGAACAGAAACTGAATAGGACACCATAAACGCTAGAGCAACTGTATACAAATCGGACAAACTTCGAATCGTCTCAACTGCGAACTATTTCACTTCTGATACATGTATATCCCAAACTATAAATAGTTCTTTCACATCTGACATCTGTTCAAACCGCATTTATTTTCTCGTGACCTATGCATCATACAAAGTGCTTTTTTAGAGCCAGTTGAAAAAGTTCATATATATATATATTAAATATATATATATATATATATAAAATTCATACAAATAACATTTTGTAAAAACCAAATATCAAACAAAATGTTTCATGTGTCGAAATATTTTCGTATTTTGACATTGTGTACGTATTTTCGTCATTTATATTATAATTCGTATTCGGGGAGGGGTCGGAGTCATACTTTATTGTTTTCTTCGTTGAGCAGTAATAGCATAACATGACTTGTCTTTTTGTAGTTAAACGAATGAGTGCTTTAGGACAAAGCAGCATTTATATACAGATCGCAATTGTATGTTCAATTCCTTATTATGCAATCGGACCTTCAAAACATCCATCCATTCTTCTATCAATATACATGTACAACATATGTATTTGCTCTTCTCATTTGATGATAATCGGTATCGCATTGTGTAGTCTTGTGCAGTGTTTACTTTAATGTTGAATATCAACACACATGTAAAAAGTTAACAACTAGAGAAGCAAGAAATAAATTAAAAAAAAACAATTTTCAACGGAAGGTAATCAAAACTGCTAATTCACTAGATGAAGCCGGGAGTAAATTGTTATTGTTTGTTTTAATCTATATCATTTATTCTATCAATTTCGTTAAACCCATGTGTTCTCTCACAACTAAACATATCATCGGTGGGCAAAATTTCTTTATAACCATCTTTTCCGTAAGCAACCCAGTTAAACTGTAAATATGCTACAGAATTAGCATACCTATGTTTAACTTCCTTGCCCTTAAACGAATGGAAATAGCCATGGTTGCCGGGTGGTATATCCCAATCGCTTCTGTGACCTCCACTTCCACCGTACGGGCCCAATTTACGGCCCATATTTGTAAAGAAAGTAATACTGTCAATAAACATACCATGCCATGTTAGTATCTTAGTCACAACTTCATCCTCGTAAAGAGTGAATTCGTGTTCGTTTACAAGATCATGTCTTGCAGGTTTTGTGCCATGAACTAGACGTTTACCACTTTTGTAATGAATATGTAATCCACCTAAAAGATCAATACCATCCCATTTTACGATCCATACTCCAATTGTAATAGGTCGGTCATCTATCTCAATCAAGTGCTCTGAATCATTAAAACAATTGACAATTCCAAATCTATATTTTTCCAAATACATTTTTGGAATGGAAGCATACTCTTGATAGGGAACTATAGTTCTTTCGGATTTGGAATACTTTCTACTAAGCGGTGTTTTCGTTCGTTGTGTTGTGCATATGCGTGCCTTAAAAGCATGAAAGACCGTATATTCATTTGTTATACTTTCTAACGTATCTGAAGGTATATCAGAAAGACGGATAACGCGTAATAAGTCCTCCACTAATTGTTCATTTCCCACATTATTAGCAGATAAATATTTCCCTAACGAAGCAAATATACATGCTTCATAATTTTCAATAGGTATTCCATGTTTGAAAACAGTCAGTTTTTCATGATTTAACAAATATTTAAAGTCATTGTGTGATAACTCATGAAACAATCCATTTTCAACTGCAAACTGGAAGTTTTTTGATATGCATTCTAATACCGCATCCGACAGTTTGTCAAGTGAAAATTGTTTTACGAATGAAATCAAACTAACTGCTTTAGATATGGTGATATTATCTATAATAACTTTTTGACATTGTATTAAAAGTGGTGGAACATCACAGACATGTTTTGCTTCTTCGACCTGAATTGCATAGTTGCTGACAATATTAATGTCTGTTGATTCCATTTAACATTCAGCTGTCCTTAAAACAAGAGAGAAAAATCTTACGTTAGTGCATACATAGGGTTGGTATTGTTTTTATGATATTTCAATGATATTTCATGTGTCTTTTTTTTCATCACAATGATATATATAGAAATACTAAAAATGGACAAAAGCATCGCATAAACTGTTCCTCTATTTCGGTTCAATGACAGACAAGACAGTTTTCATCTTAACTCTATTGGTTTTTTTTTAAAGTTTATAAAATAAAGATATCTAAATTTCATCTTAAGACTTACTCTTCTCCAAAATATTTTTTTTCCATAAAGATATGTATCAACTTTGTGTCGGCGGATACTGTACTGTTCAAGATACATATATTTAAATTTCCTTCCTTTATGTAATTTTCGTGTGTAAAAAAGATAGTAAATATGTCAACGGGTAATATAAGATATGATCAGATAATCGTCATCTGGCAATGCGATATGACCAGATAATCGCCATATGGCGATGCGATGTGAAAAATACATGTTTTACAAAACCGTATTCATGGAAAATAGATTGGTTTCAATCCATTGGGGAAGGATGTTTGCTCACCGAGGGTATCAGCTATACCAGTAAAATAAAATCGTGCTGCCATGAAACATTGATTAATGGAATTAATTATTAACTGTTAGTTCATAGAATATTAAAATGGTTCGAAACACTACGGGTTTTCTACCAAAAACACAGATGACAGCAGCCAAACTTGGCACGAACAGTTGGAATATTTAGTGGATCAATTTTCTATAAATTCGTAATTTGGCGTGAGTGCCACTGAGAAGTCGTATAAAGACTCGAAACTCCTATACCTATATTTGTGATTTAGCAGTTTTAGTGTAGACAAAAAGCTTGGTGCTTGTACTATAATCAAGGAATTTTGATTTACCTCTGTGTATCATTATCTTTCTTTCTTGAGAATGTTAAAAGGGGAGTGGAAAGGGTACAAGTGAAAGGAAAATGAACATAACTATGCATGCTGAATGCGTGTGAAAGTAATTTGTATCTGACAGTGTTTAAAAAAAAAGTATGTGAAAAGAGGTTGAATATATCATGTTTAATGTATAATATGTATTTTGGCGTTGTTCGTAGTATCTTCCGAACGCTTTAAACTCTATTTGAACGTATAGTTATTAAGGAGCAGTGATGTTGTTCAGATACATTTGGCTGCTTATTTAATAGTTTAAAGACAAGAGCAAAATTAAAATGTCTTTGTGAAATCTTGTATATAAATGTTGTGTTTTAACATTAATCAGGTCGAAAACTCTAGATTTTCTGACGTAAGAATATATCTGCATGGTAATTTCCAAAACACAAGGCCAATATGGCCTTGAAAAACTGACCAATCGACTCAATGAACTACAATGCATTGTGGGCTACTACGAGTAAACTACTACTTAAAACACGTGGAATCATTGGGAAAACAGTCAACTAATATATTGTCTGGGACTCTCATTACCAAAGTTTTTATTCTGCAAATGTATTTAATGTAAAATGTATAACGTAATCTTCAATTTGCATGCTCAGTTTAAAAAAACAATATTGTTTATTGGCTTCACGATTCGACTTTCTTTTTGCCTTGCAAAAGTAGTTGAACCTTTTTTGTCCATTGTTATGAATTGAACCTGCATTAATTTCACGACATGATACATGATAATATTCAGTATGCTAAAAATATGTGTTATGAAAGCGGCAGGGGCGGATCCAGCAATTTCAAAAGGGGGTCCTAACCCTGGACAAAAGGGGAGGGGGTTCCAACTACATGTCCCCATCCAAATGCACTGATCGTCAAAAAAAGAGGGTCCATCCCCCGAAACCCCCGCCCCCTGGATCCGCCACTGAGCGGGTACGGTATATAGCTCAATACATTTTTTATAGTTTCATCCATCGATAATATCCATTTGTTGCTAATTTTATCACAAAATATAGCTCAGAGGTTTTTTTATCGTTCAGCTGCTGTCCTGTTGACATATGTAAAATTTCCCCAATATTAAAAGTCTCTGGATCATAGTGGGTGCCATGCATATTACCTATTATTTTTTTTTCTAAAACGTGCTTTGTATATAAAATCAGAAAAGGAGGTATGAGTGCCAAATTAGACATCTTTCCAACAAAGAAATAATTTAATAAAGTAAGCAGACATAAGTTCAATGCTAAAAAGTAAGCTTATTAATGACCCAAAAATTACTTGTGTAAAACAATCGAAAAAAAAAAACCCGGCCCAATTAATAATAAAATAAAATATAAAAAAGGACAAGAAATCTATCCCATCAAAAATAAATATATTGTATGGGATCTTCTATTTCAGTGGTTGTCGTTTGTTCATGTGTTACATATTTGTTTTTCGTTCATTTTTTTTTTTATATAATTAAGGCCGTTAGTTTTCTCGTTTGAATTGTTTTACACATATCGGGGCCTTTTATAGCTGACTATGCGGTATGGGCTTTGCTCATGGTTGAAGGCTGTACGGTGGTCTATAAATGTTAATTTCTGTGTCATTTTGGTCTCTTGTGGACAGCTGTCTCATTTGCAATCATAACACATCTTTTTTATTATAGATCCAACGCTGCAATTTTCACAAAACAAATATAAATTTTTCACCTTGTCGCACATACATACAATGTATGGATAAAATCATTACAGCTTATTTTCTAATGCATGTAGAGCAAAACATTGATTAGCTTGCTTGCTTTGTTTGTATATTGTACAAAATATAAAATATACAAGTTAAACTATGCCTATATATATATTGTTTAAAGATGTCAATCTTATTTTCAAAGCTTGTATAAATAACTATACAAACAAAGCAAACCAGCCAACCAAATTTTTACTTTGCAGGTATAAGAAATCAGCTGTAATGATTTTATTCAGTTTGGCAAATGTCCGAGACCGTTAAAAAACGAACAAACTAAAATTACAGTTGCTGACTTCACTACCTACAAAACAAAGGGAACAGTTTGGAAGTCCCATATACTGAAATGTGACCAAAAACAATACTTATAGATTTTGTTAACACTGCCATGTATGTAAATATTTCTTCGCATTTTTAAGGATCCCATATTTGCCTTTAATTATCTCTACGAACATTGCTGTACTCGTGAATATCAGCATCGGCTGTTATCGACGGCTTACTATACACTAGGAAGTTTGTCTCATGGGTATTTGTGTTTTTTCGCTGTTGTTTCGTTGCTGTCTGGTGGACAAATACATGAAATCTCTGTGCCATCATCAAACATGTTAATGGCTATATATCGGGTAATTCAAACCCTTTTTCCTTCGCATAGAAACAACTCTTCGTTAATCTGAGCATGGAAGTAATTCTTTATATCACGAACTATAAATGAGGATACACAAAATGAAAAACTAAGCGAAATTGTGAATCCCGCATTGCACGAAAAAACGTGTTGTATTTCAGTAAATAACACGTGTTCTTGGTTGATTGTAAACACGTAGTAGTCCATCATGCATTGTGACTCATTTAGTGGATTGGTAAAAAACCAAGGTAAAAATAAATTGCGTCACATGTAAATAAACAATTACATGTGCGAGAACATAAGTATGCTTATTAATGCATTTCCATATAAGGTAATGGTCCCGACCTGTTAATATAAGTATTGTTATCCTTTTTATGTTATTCAATGTCTCATGCTTATGTTGCTTGTCGTATACATAATAAACGTTCGATTTACATGTAATTCCCTTATACCATGAATAAGAAAATCGTGTTTTTGTAGTGTTGATATTAAAAATGTTTTGTCCGATCATCTGGTTTGAACTTTATTGATCGATTGTTGAATTCAGACTAAGGATAAGATGTGTATTGCCCGAATGCGCATCTGGTGTAGGTAAACTATTCATTATTGATATCGTTGTAGTCAATCAGCTAGTTCTCAAAAGCGCGCTAGTTAAGGAGTTTGTGTTACACCCCAGGGTACCGCGATTTTTTTGGATAGAATTCAACTTCATTTTCTTATTGATAAAATACAATGTGTTAGACCCAAAAAAAGTGTCCAAAAGAGGATTAAAAACGTCCCTTCCAATGGTTCTCTCATTTAGCAATCATGACTAAGTAATTTTAAATTAAAATATTTAATATAAAGCGATTAAAAAAAATAAAGTATAGGTTTAAACAACTAAAACAGACACAAAACTATCATAATAAATGTTACTCGGAAGATTTTTCGTTTAAAAACAAAGGTGATATTTTTGCGTTCAGAAAAGGTGCACTCTATCGAACTCAATAAAGGTATGCTTGATACACATTTTGTGTTTTATGTTTTAGCTATGTAGTTATTGACTTAAGATTGTTAAGTCATTCAATCGACAAACATCGCTTTGAACGAACGTCAAATAGTCAGTTGTGGGATTTGGCAGTACTTTTTACTTTCTTAGGTTTCTTAGAGATACAAACAAAAATGGTTTTGTTGGTTTCAGTTTAAATAAAGATTTTGATAAACATTGGTTGCTAAAATTATGCACATGAAAGAGCTGAAATATCCTTAAAATGTCGAGATTTGGTAGGAATAGTTAACCCTGAAACATCCGCCTTAAAAGAACTCAGAAAAACTCGAATGAAGCGAGACGAAACTGATGTTTTGAAATTGTTTCAGACACTGGTCAATTCCATTATAACATCTGAGCAGTTATATGGCTTGTTCACGGGTTATGTTGCTTCTTCGGAATTATTGTGCGACCTTCTAAACGCGTATGAAAAGGGAAAATTTGCTTCAGAAAATTTCATTACGGAACGGCTTATTCAAAAGTCAACCGATATCTTCAAAACACTCAAAGGAAAATCATTGCTTACATTTTTAAAAAAGGAAATAAAAGGCAAGCAGTTATTGGCTGATAAGAACAACAAAACATTGAGAGCAGATAAAAAAATGTCGCCTGCCTGTCATAGCCCAGATAAGATAGTTGGTTATGCGATAGGTTCTCCAGTATGAATTAGGTGCTCTTCCAATGTCTCTTGCAAACTTTGATGGTACACATGTAATGAAAAATTAAAATCTGTCCTGTGTGGTCTTTTAGAAAAGACTCATTCCTTAGGAAAGCATGTGGATATTTGATGACATGGCAGTTATGCAAATCATTACTAGGATACCAAGCACTTTTTTTCGAATTGGCAATTATCATTTTAAAAACCATCCTTTTACATGTTTAAGTTTCGAAAAGTGGTCCCGCATTGATTTTGTCACCGATTAGTTTCCCACAATATTCATAAAGAATTAACAACGGCAGGTCCTTGGGAGGGCAAATCATTATGATAAGTTCTAAACCATCACAATCGTGTTCTTTGAAATGGAAGAAATGTTTGTTAGTTGGGGGAAACACAGTTGCTTTTGTTGAATTCTTGGTTTTGAAAAGAGTAAACTATCATATAATTTACACTTGAATGTATTGATTTATTTGTATCACATGGAAGTATGTGCCACAAAATATATGTTGAAAATGAAATAGCGTAGAATGGTTTTAGTTTATAATCTAACAGGAAGAAGCCGATAAAAAATGTTTCTTAATGCAAAAACATGCAACTGAGAAAGGTTACGACTCCCTTGTTAAAAAAACCTTCTAACACTGATCTGGAAGTATTGGCCAACTATTTTCACAGTTTCATATCAATTCTAACATTGTAAGTCTGACATATACATCTTCCAAATGCAGATTATTAAATGTGCAATTAATGTGTGCGAAATTTGGTGAGAATGTTTGTAGAAAACTGCCAGGATTTCACGCCAATACAGGTTGTGATTCAGTAAGTGTTTTGTATGGTAAAGAAAAAAGCAAAGCATTCGGCTTTTTTGACACGTTTGGGGAGTTTTCAGAAGGTATATGCCATCTTGTTGAAACCTTTGAATAGGTTGGTGAAGAGTTGTTAAAATACTCGAGAGGTTTTCGTGTTTAATATATGGCTAAGAAATTAAAAATATCGATGAATAAAGATCAGAACGTTTTGAAATGCAAAAGATGCAATGTTAAAGCACATTAAACAAGCCAACTTTCAGAAGAAGATTTGAATATCTACTCTTAAACACAAGACTGGTCTGTTGCCAAAGAACTATATGGTTGGATTGTTTAAAGCACTTTGGTCAGTATCAATTTGCTAGACCAACCAGCGTTAGACGCTTTGATAATTCTGATGTGCTGTTCATGTAAAGCTGGTTGTGCAAAAAAAAAGATGTTCCTGTGTTCAACAAGGTTTATCCTAATCTGTATGTTTATGCTCGTAAGCTTGTAGATATAAGCATTATCAAATCGTTGGTATTGCTAACGATGACCACGAATTTATGGAAAAGATGATAATGATAATTTGGTAGATGCAGGTGACCAAACTCATGATGATTCTATGGATTGACCTTCTGTGTGACCTTAAAATATGGTGATTCGATTGTTAAATTTAAAAAAAAAATAGAAATCTAGAAACCCTGACAGTTTTGTGTGTTTTAATATGTGAGTTATTTCATGAATGTTATGTATAAATTTGTGACAGAATCGTGCATATCTGGTTGCTTATGTTTGTGTTTGTCGTAGATTCTATGTTTTTGTTTCTTACCTTTAAATTTGTTTTCAACAGCTTTTATATACTTTATGTACTATGTTTCTATGTGAAAACATATACCATTTTATCAAGAATATTAATACGTATGCAACTTTTCATTCAAAATCATGACTTTTGGAAATTACCCTCCCCTTTTTATTCTTGGTCCTCTGCTATTCAAAAATTAATTAAAAATTAGCCTGCGTTTTAATAAGATATGATGTGTTCCATTTAATAAACAGTATAGTACTGAATACTTGGTTATTTCATATTTTTCTGTAAATATGTGCAAAACAAATTGATTGATATACCCTTAAATAAGTCATCTTTTAACCTCTTTTGGACACTTTTTCAAAGGTCTTACACCTCTTAAAATATTCTTCAGATATTGCTCTTTAAACTTATACAAAAAAATTGCGGTACCCTGGGGTGTAACACAGAACTGAATTTTTGCCCTACCAGCTGATGGACTATTGTTGTAATTACATTAATAAGCGTAATAGCCAAATGTATACAATAACAATGACTCAACTAAAACAGTATCAATAAGCACTGGAACATTTTATAGATAACTTAACAAAGTATAATCCATGAAATACTGTTTTCGCACTGACAATTTACGATGCATTTGAAAGCCAAATAAATAAGATGTATATCATGAAACTGTTGTCATTAGATAATTTGAATATTTCCAGTATATATTATGGAAAACTTTGACATAACATTTGAAAATTAATTTATTTTTATTTTCTGTTTACGACGATTTAATAATAACCATCTATTTTTATTTCTAAATTAGTTATTCTGGTAATCAAATTTTTTCCTGTTTCCGTAAACAATTCTGTTTATTGAACTTAAAATAGAGATACACAATGATGAACATGATTCGACAGATTTTCCGATTTCGTGTTGTATGAGAATGAACATTATTATCTTGGAGTTTTCTCAAAATATTAATTACTGGTTATGTAACTTTGTAATTGTGCATGTTTTTAACAAATATTCTTATTTGTTCTAAATCGATGACTGGTGAATTTTGCGCTCAAAATTAATGCGTTTTATTTGACAATAATTATCATATTTCTGATTTTTAGATACATTTTCTATAGTGCAACAAATGAAGTTGTTCAATCTGAAACATAAATAGTAATATTCACAGTTTTCAGTGATTTTTTTTAAAAGAAAATCACGATTTTTAACCAGATTCAGATTAATTTCCACCACTATCTTCTTGGTAGACTTTTAGTATATTAATTTTTATGGTATTATGGACATAAATACCGAATTATTGTATGTGTTAATAAGTGATTAAGCCTTATCTGCAAAGATTGACTGTAATTTAATTCACCAGTCATCGATTTAGAATAAATAATTTTCCACGTTTTTCTTTTGGTATCTTGCAATGTTTTCCCAAAAGAATCTGTCTATTACAGCAATGTCAAAATTTCAACACATGAATATACAGAGATTGTTTTAGGATGTTTACATAGGCATTTTATAAACATTCGGGATACTCCCAACATGAAACTTTACGCGTGGTACAAGGTTAACATTTTATCTGACCTCCTATACATTTATAAAATATGTTCTCTCTCACCCCATATGGAATTTACTGACCCCATATATATCGTATTAGGTCACTAGCACTCTATGTAACTAATAATACAGGAAGCTGAATGTTGCGTTCTGAGTCTAGAAATTTTACGCTCAAAATTAAAGCTTTTTAATTGACAATTAATTCCAATGTATATGAGATAAATGCACAGGTACTGTTAAAAATGCAATGCAAAAGATAATATCAAAGTCAAAAGCCTAAGCTAGTGAATATTATCTTTTTTTCTAATCTGAATATGCAAATTGATAATTAAACTGTATAAAATACAGGTTTTTCGTTAGATTGTTAAAAAAAAAAATTAACATGCGATTACGACATGCATTACAACATGACAGTTTTCATACAAATTCCACGTGTTAATAACTGATATTATGATAATTTCGTAGTAGCGAAAAATGCATTTTGATTCATTAAATGGATTGGTTAATTCCCCAGGGGCACATTTACAGTTTGTAAATTATGAAATTTCTATGAAAAAATATTCTGACGTTAGAATTGTAGTTATCTCTATTTGTTCAGTGCTCATTCATATTTTGTGTTGTAGAGCAAAATAATACATTTAATACAAAAGGCAAGTGAAAATTGTTCGTTTTCATTGAAAATATGAGAAAAGTGAATGACAATATTGACTAAAATTTTATTTTGGACCTGATTTTCATCGCAATTTTTTTCATTTAAAGTTTCAAGAAACAAGAACAAAGGGTGCTTAAAAAGGTGACCTAATTTCTAGGGAAACAAACGACGTAGGTTAATTTCATCACAAATATTTTTGTTACCGTGTCCCACGCATGTATGGGTTTAACCAACGTGACATTTAAGCTGCAAAATACCATGACTATAAAACAATGAAAGACGTTTTGCAATGTGTTCTGACGATAGGTTGATATATATGAAAAGATAGAAGAGAACGAGTGGAATTTCAAAGTTAATAAATCGACTGCATGTACTTTACTACACCCTTATGACAAATTAAACAGTAGAATATTGTTTCAATATGTTCCCAATAATAAAGATAAGTATTTTCTAAGTAATACGATGCTAACATCTGTTAGTTTTTATAATTTCAATCACATGTTGAAAATGTCGTAGACTAAACTTTCTAACCTGCAGTTTGCTCCTGGGGAAATTAAATGTATCAAATTGTTTTAATCGTTCAAATTGTGGTTCATTTTTCAGAAATACATCAATGCAAATATATAGAAGAACAGCAGTTACTTATTCGTGTTGAACATTTCTATTTTCGCTATTTTTTATGAAATTCTGTTGGATTTGATTTATTGTACATGTGTAGCATACATGTTATATATATGCAATTCATCAAAATGTTATTGCCATTTTAATTACATGAACTTGTGATAATTAGTAAATAACAAATTAATTAGATTATAGATTACAGATTACAGAAGCTGTTGTCACTAAAAAAATACTTGTTCATTACCAAATATTACAATGTTTTACAAATTTCCTGTTTAAACGTGCCATGTTGTTAATAAGGGACCGTTCAATACTTATCAGATGGATGGGCCGGTGCTGCAAAATGGGGCGGGGCATGCACTTTTTTGTGAAAATATTTTGATGGGCGAGAACTTATTTTATTGGAAAAAATTTGTTATTTATTTTATCAGTGTGTAGGAAATTCCTTTTGCAGGCACAAAAAACATAAGGGACATGGTCTCAACAATAATTTTTAGTTAAGGCCAAATCCAGGTAGTCATCTTTAATTTTTTTCATAACTTTTTCAAATCAACTTGCATTTTCATAAAACTCTACAATTATTTTATTTATATATTGATCTTACAGAATACCAGGTTGTTTAGTAGTTTGGTGTATTGCTGTCATTCTATGGATTTAATAAATAGATTAAAAAGATGCAAAAATTTTCAGTTTTAGCTTATTCAAGATAGTTATCTTTAATTTTTTTCCTTACTTTTTCAAATCAACTGGCATTTTCATAAAACTCTACAATTATTTCATTTATATATTGATCTTACAGAATACCAGGTTGTTTGGTAGTTTGGTGTATTGCTGTCATTCTATGGATTTAATAAATAGGATAAAAAAAGCTAAAATTTTCAGTTTTGGCTAATTCAAGATAGTCATCTTTAATTTGTTTTATAACTTTTTAAAATCAACTGGCATTTTCATAAAACTCTACAATTATTTCATTTATATATTGAACTTACAGAATACCAGGTTGTTTGGTTGTTTGGTAAATTGATGTCATTCTTATTGACTTAATGAAAAGGTTAAAAAAAGCTAAAAATGTTCAGTTTAGGCTAAATCATTGGATAGTCATCTTTAAACTTTGTTATACCTTTTCCAAATCAATTTATATTCTTTATATAACTCTAAGACAATAATTAGTAATTCAGCATATGATAATATTTTTAACTAGTCCAAGAGTTATTGTCCCTTATTTTAAGTAATTTCCTTTATCAAGTTATTTTAAATCAATATTGTATTTGAGGCTGCAAACATAAAATCAAAAATATACATGTATATTCATACTGGTTTTAAAAAAAAAAAAAAAACTGTATGGTTCTGATACACACATGAATATTTATATATAAATAGAATTATCTAGCACATTTTAAATTTTGTATTTACACCAAAGTATATTCTTTGATTTCATGACATAAACTTGCAAACTTTAAAATAAAAAAACAACTAAAATATTTTAAAGGGGCAAGGACTTTTTTATAGATTTTTTTAGATGGGCAAGGATTTTTTTCAGAATTTAAAAGGATGGGCATTAACTTTTTTAACAAGTCAATATTAAGAATGCACCGGCCCATCCATGTGATAAATATTGAACGGTCCCTTATATTTCATAGATATCAAAATCAATTTTAGACTTAATTATGATATGTATTTCAATAGAGCATTAATCAAATTACTTACTGACATCGTTATGCTATACAGTACAATGTAACTTCTAGTAACTATGATGGATGACCTTGATTGACAATGTTGACCTGATTTGTGATTTGAAGAACTCTAGTGGGAAGGAAACTGATATATTATCAATAAAAAAATGTATTGTGTACTTTAAAATTATATAATTAAAGTAAACAAAGTCATTTAAAGATTCGAAATGCATTTTTCTTGTTCATTATTTCACTGCAATGACTGGTTCTTTTATTTTAAATCCGGACGTTTATCTGTTATGGTAGTACCAAAAAAAAATGAAATAAAAGGTGAAATTGGTGTGTATATATAAAAGAAGAGTACGAGTGTCAATGAGACAATTTTCTCATGCGATCGCGAGTAACTACTTATAAAATTTAACCAGTATAGGTCAAAATTCAGTCTTTAACACTGGGTTTTGGCATAAAACATGTGTAAAACCATTCAAACGGGAAAACTAAGGTATAATCTATATGAAAAACGAAAAACAAGAAACCCTTATGAACAATATCAACAAACGACAACTACTGAACATCAGATTTCGGACTTATGACAAACAAATGCAGCGGGTTTAAACATTTTAATAGATACCAACCTTCGCCCTTATCTGAACAATAGTGAAACAGTAATGAATTCCTAATTTGTGTCAAAAATAGTTTAAAAAGACTATTTAATAATTCTCCTAACTGGGGTATCATCGCGGCAGTATGAAAGGGGCACTAGCCGCCAAATTCATGTTCTCTGATTGACTCAAATTCTCATATTTTATTTTTCAAACTATCAAAAGTATAAAAATAAATAATTTACAGGACATGGTCTCAATAAGATGTAGCTTCGTTTCGTGAGAATTTTTGCCAAGACCCCATCTAATTAACTATCGAGTTGACCTTCTATGACCATATAAGCGATGTAAACATAAATATGAATAGATCAAGCAACTCGTGCAATTGTATCTTTATAGGTACGTTAAATTTTGTATTGTAGATTAAAACAAATATGTTTATCGTCGTTTTTATCTTTATCTTTATAATAATGATTTTGTGTTGATCGAATCAGTTAATCAAATTATTTACCTAGTTTTACTTTCAATGTTGATATTCTTTTCCTTTAAATACCCGTACACGGATAATCATGCGTTATTCTATCTCTTTCTACGGGGTTACATTGGAGTTCACATGAATACGGATTTAATGTGCTCAAGTTATTCACTTGCAAGTGAATAAGTCATTATCAATGTTTATTAGCTTAATTTGACAAAATTGAACATTTTAGCTGATGAAAGTAAAATTATTATTTCACTATTTCACTTTTATTAATGACTGAACAAAAAAAAAACCACACTTATGATGTTTTATATATTTCGTAACAAGTGCCAGTTTAAGTGCAGATCGTTGTGTTTTTAAAATCATGTTTTTTACTTTTGAATATATCATCATCTTATATATTGGTTATTTAATGATTTATATTTTATAATTTTGAAAATTTCCCTTGCATCTGGATACCTTTGTTTTTGTATATACATTGTGTAAGGTCCAAGTTATATTTCTAAAGATGTTTCGCTGGTTGTGTTAATACGTTGTCTGTTATTTCATAGGTTAGACATGTGTGCTATTTATTGTAATTGGATTGACTTTATTTACCTTTGATAACTATTTAGAGAGATTTTCTATATGCAGATATGAATTCTTTGAAGGACACAACTTTGCCCTTTTGAAGACAATAACACCAACAGAATCTTCTGACAAGAATATGAATGCAATACTTGTCGCTTGATGTTCGATTGTATATCATTGATCTCTCAGATAGGTGGTAGCCTATTGGACGGTGATGGTCTATGTCACCACTAAGTACATACACTGTTTTCTTTGTAACGGGTCTACAAGTCGAAATTGAATTCTAGTTTATAGTTATTGATAGTTATAATGTCCTGAATAGTGTATTTGTGAATAACTTTATGGATTTTAATCTACTTAATATTAAAACTAAATGAGAGTCAACATCTTCCTAGGTTTAGATCTGTAATAATAAGGATGACTGACACTGAAATGAATATATACACACAGTACATTAGTAAATGATTAGTTATCTCCTCCCCCGGAGACAAGTTTTGTTTTGTATACGAAAAAAAAACACTTTAAAAAATAAAGTCAAGTCTATTTGAAAATAAATCTTCAGGAATGATCTGTTAAAGCCTTCCGGACACGAAAAAGATTAAACGTATGATGTACTTTCACAATTTTAAACGCACAGTCTCTAGATTCACTTATCAATGTCTATGCATAATTCATTAATCAGTTAATGATTCATCAATGTTATGTTCTGTTGTGTTGCGGCGGCTCGGTATTCGTGTTGTCAATAGTTCCCTTTCTCCAGCTTTATTGTGTGGCTGAAGACGGTATAGAGCACGTGGTATCCTAGACATAGAAGGTACATCTGGTTCAGGGGTGTGGTGGAATGCTTGTCCAAATCTATTTGTGTATATTGTTGAATTGTCTGAATCTGAGTCGCTTGTTTTTGAGTGGGGACTATATTTGGTGTCTCATTCAGTGCGGCTGGTTGTCTTAAGATTCTTGTTGGTGATAAAGACATTGGAATATCGGACACTTCTGGCTGTGTCGTCTTGGACGAAGTTCGAGCGCTCAAGATCACTTCTTGATGTTGAACTGCAGTAGGTGTTATCAAAGTACCTTGTGTTTGGTTGGTTTGAAAAGGAGTGAACTTTCGAAGGTGTCGGCGGGTGCAGATAGTTACTCGGCCTGTGCCATCTACACGTATAACATACTGGTGGTATTGGCGTACTTCAAAAACTGTTCCTGTACGTTTCCATCTCTTTGGATGGTTGCCTACCAAGTTTTGTATGTAAACATGATCTCCAACCCGTAGTGTTGGCAGGTGATGAGTGTGTTCATTCCACCGTTCATTTCCCTTGAATGACGTTTGGCAAGAGCAATCTCTTGATGAGACATTAACTCAGTCCATGTTTCATGTGGAGAATATCTACCCATCAGTATGGGAATGGCATCACGAATGAGTCGTCCAAAAATAATTAATGCTGGTGATGCTTTTGTCTTTAGGTCAATCGAATTTCTGTACATCAGTAAAGCTCTTTGGAATTTGTCAACATCCATAGATTCAACAGTAGTAATGTTGTCCACCAGCATGCGTGTGGGTTTGCAACTGATGAAAGTCTATGACGAACTTCCCAGGCTTTTAAAAACTTTTAAGTCTTCCCTGCTGTGAAATGTGGACCTCCATCAGACGTCAACTCTTTTGGGATGCCAAATGTCAACAATAATTACATAGTCATTACTGTTATATGTGAAGCAGTCACTCTAAATCACCTGGAATGGATAATCTGGATGTGTTATGTCAGTTGATGGCTGCATTGTGTTTGACTTTGCCATCTGATGGCAGTGAACACACTGGTCTCTCACCCGGGCAATATCTACTGTAATATTAGGCTAATATACAGAGTCCATGACCCTCGCACGCATAGCGCTGACTCCTTGATGGGCTGCGTATAAAGCATCGAGTACTGGTTTGCTAACAGCTGGAGGTATAAATTTTCGTTGGCCCATAATAACTACACCATCCACGGTGCATAAACTGGATGCAAAGCGATGGTAAGGACACAAATCTGTTGTCAGCTCCTTGAAGTCTTCTGGGAACCCTGCTTCCAGCTGCCTGATGAGATTTACAAATGTAGGGTCTGATGCAGTAATCTCACGAACCATGCTCCAAGTAACAGCTGTGATAAAAAAATTGAAGGCACAAGTGGCAGCAGCGTCGTTAGCTGTATCATTATCCTCTGTATGTAAACATAGACTGGTAAGTGTATCATGATAATGAGCAGTTATGTTAGCTTAGAATTTACTTCAGGTACTTCACCAGGGAAGTTCAGACGATCTGGTGGCCCAAGGTTCTTTCTACCTGGTACATGAAGAATTGTGAACCTGTACCCTAAAGTTTTCTCTTGATTACATTAAAATAATGCCTCGTAAAATAACCATCACAAGCTTAACTGCTACACTGAAATAGTGTTGTGTTCTTTCATGCAATATGGAATGCGTCGATGCATGTGAGTTTTTTACTAAAAAAAATAATTTCTAGATGTAGATCAAGATACGAGGCCGACTTAACTGTATCTGTTGCATCCTTTATCTCTAGTTCGATGGGATAGATGCGTTCAAAATTGTCACCACATTTTGAATTCTTTAGTGGAAGAACATCATCTATTAGTACTGCAACCAGATCTCATTTTTTAAAGTTTTTAATGGTCTGGAAGAACACACACCTTAATTATATATCAATGGAAAGAGGAAAATGTGTACAATAAGAAAAGTTGGGTCGTAAAAATCCAGAGTGGTCACATTTTTGCGAAGTTGAGGTCAAAGGTCAGACCTATAAAATATAAATTTTACAACCACAAGGCCAAAAGGAGAAATTTTCTGATATTTATTCAATAGAATGCTACAAAAACGATTCAATCATAAGCATATGATATAAATGATGTTAAAACGACAAATTTGACTACTTATATGAAGAGCTGCCTTTACAAAATGGCGTTGATTTGGAACCTTCTGATTTTTTTCCATTTATGACATAGCAAAAGAAGAAGTGGTCTTGACCTTTTCACATCCATAAACCTTCAAATTGTGTATAGTGATCACTACAGTATATTACAGAATTTTTTGCTAAACTATAAAACACCAGTGTATCAAATTATTTCAATATTTTTTCTATCTTTGAAAAAAACAAAATTCAAGCGCTGAAACAGTGTTTTTAATTTTGCATCTAAAAGGTTGTGTTTTTTGTGAAAATTAGTATCTAGTAATATATGATAAATACATATTGTGTATTTGCAAAGTCTGGACAGATCAGTTATAACACAAAATATACCATAGTCACCCGAGGCGAATGCGAGGTTTAAAAAAAATCATAAGTGTTACTAGCCTTGATTAGGGGTTTGGTTGAGGGTAAAACAAAGTCAGTTTGGTGTATGAACATTGTCTCACTGGGATAATCCTGTTAAAAATGTTAACTCATAATTTTTTTAAGGGAAGGGTGAAAAATTATACAATGTGATGCAAATTTTCCAATGTTTAAATTCAAAATCAGTCAAGATCCTTATATAACTTTTAAAAGCGACACAAAATAGCTCAAGTATTCATTAAATAGGGACATGCATCACTCTCTTAGTCATCATATGTGGATTCAGTACGCGTATTAGCATTACAACACACAACCCTTTTTCACAAGAACAAGTTTGACGCAGGGCAGAGTTTGTTCAAAACAAACACTGTTTTTGAGTACAAATCCATCTGGAGCGTAAATACCGTCGTGATTCGGTCAAACTCGTCAGATATACTCTTACCGTTGCATAGGAAACACAAAAGCAATGTGAGTACAAAGACAATAACAATGAAAACAAAGACTCACAAAACCAAAGGACATTTACATCAACAGTTATAAATAATAATTAAGAAACAACACGAACTCCACTAAAGCCTGGATTGAAATCAGGTAATCCGGAAGGGTAAGCATTTCCTGCACCGTAAACGGCACCCGTTGTGTTATTGGTTCAGTTCGGTAAAGTTTCGATCAATTTTCCATATTTCCATATGCATATGCATGGTATATCATCACGGCCAATCCCAAATGTAATGGGGCGAATGTTGCTACAAAAACGAAAAAAAATAGCTATATATATATACATTTACAATTGTTTTTTAATCTTTAAGGACAGTATACGGTTCATTAGCGCCTTTGTGTTATTTTCATCAATTAACTAACAAATGAATTTAAGAGCCTAGCCTCCTTGTTGAAGACCGGAAAGTGACCTATAATGGTTTTCTTTTATAAATTGTGACTTGGGTGTTATAATTCTGAAAGTCTTAACAAAGACTTCCATTTTACTGCAACAGATATGGCATCCCCTATATTAAGTTCAGAGCTAAACTCTATATTTCATATCCCTTGGCCCGACTGTCTGTGAATTGTAAGGTGTTACACTATTTAGTTAGTTCTGGAGTTTGGCAGGTTGGGAAGCATCAGAGACAATCTTGGATAAAAGTGATCGGTATATGTAGAGAATGTGTTAGATGAGAAAGGCTTTTTCTTATGGAAGAACAGATCATCACTAACAATCGTTATCAATGAATTGACAGCAAGTTCAAATTTTAATTTTTCATTAACTGTTTTACCTAATTGCAAAAGTGTTGACTTCAATAAGAAATTGGTTATGCATGGATAAATGATTACTCACATTTATAAGCACAACTTAAAAGTTGGAAGAAACTGAGCGCCAGATTGTATAAAAGTGTCAGGTTGTGAGGATACATGTCGATCAGTTTGAACACATTTTTGGATTTCTGTTGTTTCTAAAACAAAGGTTACCAAGGGT
This sequence comes from Mytilus trossulus, assembly GCF_036588685.1. Taxonomy (NCBI): domain Eukaryota; kingdom Metazoa; phylum Mollusca; class Bivalvia; order Mytilida; family Mytilidae; genus Mytilus; species Mytilus trossulus. The sequence continues at coordinate 55,520,251 of NC_086373.1, forward strand.
GACTCGGGAAACTCAATATCTTCTCCCGACCGGCAGTAAAATGAAGTGGAGTGTCCTTTTGGCTGTGCGGGTGTATTTTTTAAAGTTCGCAGTCACATCCGGTCAGAATGGAGACGTTAAATCCGATGCCTCGTGTGAAGAGAGTGCCACGTTCTTTGCACGTTAAGAACCCTTGCAACAACTGTTTGAGGGGTCCGTAGGTGGCCTGTTGCAATGGAAAATTTCTGTCCCAATCCAATATACCATCATTTTCCAGTGGTAGTCCAAATTTTCGCAACCATCATCCCGAATGGCCCCTATTATGACCTACCTATTGTTTTTATTTTGAACTTATTTTCATCCTGAACATGCATGCAATATTTGCCACTGCACGGTAAGCAACCACCAATCAATCAATCAATCCAATTTAAAGACGCAACAATTTTGCCTTCTGGTGAAAGTCTCATAACATCACTGATGATTCGCCCAAGGAAAGCAGAATGTCAAGAGCAGTTGGTTGTAGCATCACCTTGTCACACACCAAATCTCTGCAAAACTTCAATAGTACTTGTTCCCCGACCACTTGTATGCATATTAATTGCTCTGAGGTTAAACATTGACAAAAAACTCGTATCCGAAGGATTTGGATAACTTTTATAAAAAGTCAAAATTTTATTAGCAAAATTATAAGTTGTTTACAGAAAATACACGAAAGAACTACTATATATATTCAAATCACTCAAAAATGAATTAACTTCTCTTACAAAATCTACATAATTACATCGAAACAATCAAATTCATTGTGAAGGAAAAAATAAATGGTGGAGCTGATTGACGGATTGGAAATTTCCGTAATTAAAAAAGGTACAAATGATGTTTTTATTTTTTAGTTTTGACAAAATTTTTGGGAATTTGCCCAACAAAATTTGCATGCAGTATCGCAAAAATATGTTTTGTCCTCTCAAATGTCAAATACTGTTTTTGAATCATATGTTTTCTCGTTTTCAAAGAAAAAAGCGTTAAATTTCTATCTAAGAAACAGTTTGAAAGATTACCTGGAGATGGTATTATATTTATGTCTTTATCCTTCCGATGATCCTTGATGATATGGGCATAGAAAATTTTTCACGAAAATAGCGGGAGATTTAACAAAGAAATATATTTTTGGATTTTAAGATAACTTCGCAAAACCGTAAATTGAGGGGTACCCCCATTAAAGGGATAAAATACAAAAATGTGACCATAGAAACTTTTTACGACCCGACGGATATTATTCTATATTTTAAACAATTTGCAGCCGTGTGTTATTCCGGACCATTAAACTCGTTAACTAAGCGTCTTTTTCGATGTCAGTTGCAGTACTAAAAAGTGTTTAGTCATATCTTGAATAAAAGACTTGTGAAGTACATTAAAGAAAATGACCTTCTAAGTGAGGAACAGAATGGTTTTAAAAAATACGTTCCTGTTTGGACCATATTTTCACCCTTTGTACAATTTTGTGTAACCAAAAAACTATGAACATGGACACTTATCTGTGCTTTATTGATTTTAATAAAGCGTTTGACTCTGTTAATAAAGGCAACAGTAGTATACCGCTGTTCAAAACTCATAAATCCATGGACAAAAAACAAAATCGGGGTAACAAACCAAAACCGAGCGAAACGCATTAAATATAAGAGGAGAACAACGACACAACACCGAAACGCAACACACACAGAAACTGACCAATCATCAGACAAAACACCACAAGAATAAACCACACACTGCTATGGAACAAACTATCTCAAATGTTATACATGGAAACTTCTACAGAACTATAAGAAATATGTACTCGAAGTTGCAAAGCGTTGTGCGAATATCAAGAAACACACTAACTGACTGGTTTTCTGTTGTCCCGGTGTCCGTCAAGGGGACAATTTAGCGCCCACACTTTTCGCGCTTTCCATAAACAGTCTTATCCCAGAAATCAATAACTTACACAAAGGAATTAACATAGGAGACGACATGGTACGTCTCTTGTGTGCCGACGATTCAGTTATTATGTCTGACAATGCTGATGGACTACAATCGCAACTTGATTCTTTGCACAAATGATAATTTAATTAGTTTTCTATGTTGTGTCATGTGTACTATTTTTCTGTTTGTCCTTTTCATTTTTAGCCATGGCGTTGTAAGTTTGTTTTAGATTTATGAGTTTGACTGTCCCTTTGGTATATTTCGTCTCTCTTTTGATAACAGTTAATTACGACAAATCTAATTAAAACTACTGTTAACCAGTGCGGTCATACTTTTATGTTTGGTGATAAATCATTGGAACTTACCTCAAAATATCGCTATCTTGGCCTGGTCATCTGCGAACACACCGATTTCACAACTACAATGCATGAATTACTTACCTCAGACAGCGCTCTTTGATCATTAACTTCAAAATACTATAATATGGGAAACATGGACTATGATACTTTCACCAAAATCTATGACAGTACAGTGTCGATCAGTGTCGCCGATACTTGAATACGCATCTGCTGTATGGGGATTTAGGAAGTACAATCCGCCAGAAAGATTACAGTACAGAATAATACGGACATTTTTGGCTATCAAAGGAGATACAGGCTAGACTCCTATATACATGAAAATTCAATGTAACATGTTAAAACTATGGTGTAAATTGTGAGAAATTCCTGAATTTAGGCTGTGTCGCAAAAGTTTTAAATAGGATTTGAACATTTCCAACAGATATAAAAGAACATGGAGTTATGATGAAAAAAAACCCAATAATGACTAAATGTGGTCTACAAGATGTGTATCTTAATCAAACTCCGACCAACGGCTCATATCAATTCTTGTGTTAAGAACCAACTCGTTGAACTGCATCAACAGGAATGGCTAAATGTACTGAAAGATATGCCTAAATTACGAACATATAAAAACATTAAACTGACTACAACGTAGAGCCAAACAAAGTGTTTATCAAGACAACAACGATCAGTGATAGCCCGGATGCGAAGCGGAACTTTACATTTAGAGATCGAAAAGGGCAGATTTCGTAATGTGCCACTTGACCAACGCCTTTGTAAAATGTGCAAGTCTCAATCAATAGAGGACGAATCCCATCTCTTGCTGTTTTGTGAACGCTATGAACAACTACGAACAAGATTATTTAATTATATCCGAGATAAGTATAACATAGACTTAACTACACTACCAGCGAACATCAAACTAAAACATTTTTTTTGGTAATTTCAGTAAGCTTATTTCTAACTTTATTTTGAAATGTTTTACCATCAGACAATCTGTGATCAACTGATAACGTTCCTAGCTTTTTTTTTTAACTATATTTATTTACTTATTTTATTTGCAATACTGATACACAATGTACAATGCATCATAGGCCTATTTGGCTGGTTGAAAATTACTTGTATATATGAATGCAATTTTTGTTATAATTCAGGTTGCACTTTAAAATCAAAATATTCTATTCTATTCTATTCAAAAAAGCAGACAAACTTTGGCTTGCATTTGAAAGTGGAGAAAGCTTCAGATATATATCTACCCATGACCTTTCAAATACACTAGGCATTGAGAGATTACACGTTTGCTGGAAATTCAAATGCGTTGGTGACATTGATGGTGTTTAAAGATGTGACTCTATCATTTAAAATGGTGAATATCAACCAACATCACCAGATATGGATTTGACAATGTCATTGATAGAACGATACGTGGTTTCGTTGTAAGATCGAACAAACTTATCAGATGGGGTTAACGAAGCAAGAAAAATGTGATTTTGGAAGAGGAAATACTTATTGAGGCTATTCCCACGACTCCTGTCTAGTCTGTTTCAGCAAGTTAAACGTGCAATATACCATGGCGGGTCCGAATGAGTAACAGGCTTGGTATTATACTCTATTGTAAATAGTCAATCGCTAATGAATGGCGAAGGGGAAAATACGATCCATGGGAACCCTTTTGGGCAACTTTTTGTGAGGCCTCTTCATCTTTTCAGGAGCTTGTACATTATAGATGTAAGACACAATACCACGAAATTAAGAAAATAAGCTCTCCCATTGTGAATAAACATGTTCTTGTGGCCATAAATAAGTCATTCTAAAGATGTTTAGGAACTTTAATGATTTTATTTTGTTTTAATCAATCTATCCAAAACTCTACATCAAAGATACGGATTGAGTATTCATCTTTGTAATTTACGCCATATGTATTGTTTTTTCTTTACCGAAATTGTTAATTTTGTATTTAAACATATAAAGCTGAATAGAATTAGTGGTTTTGAGGATGACTTAAAGCCAAAAGTTTAATGACCAGCTAAAAATATCATATTATATACATTTTGAAAAAAGATGATTATCAAAATGAAAAATTATCAATATCTATATGTTCGCCATATTGGATATCACCGGAAGTAAGGATTTTAAAGACAAATCTCTTATACATTGTATCCATTAAAAGCACAAACAAAAGGTAACTGCACAATGTAATGATAGTAGCAATACTTTAAAACACATTTCAAATACCCTCCCTATAAATCAGCTTATTCTACTACTATATCCGCCATGTTGGATTTTACCGGAAAAAGGGTTTTTGAAGACATCCTTTCTTGTCATACATCCACGAGTAGTACAAAACATACCAAATATTATGATAGTAACATGTTTATAACACCTTTTCGCATACTAGCCGTCGATATTGGGCTAATTTAAGTATGATGTTCGCCACTTTGGATTTTACCGGGAGTGAGACATTTTTTCAAATGCCTCCCTACCTGAAATAAAATAGAATTGGTTGAGGAAGGTCTATGCCAAATGTCATGCTTGTAGCAGGATGTGCACAATTTTTTACAAAGCCGCTGTACTAGAAGTGGTGGAACATCACAGTCATGTGGTGCTTCTTTCAACTGAACCACATAGTTGCCGACAATATTTGTGTCTGTTTAATCCATTTAGATGTCCTTTAAACAAGAGAGAAAAATCTTACGTTAGTGCATACATAGTGTTACTAATGTATTTAATCAATGATATTCCATGCGTCTTTTTTCGACTAAATGATACATATAAAAATACAAAAACCGACAAAAGCATCAAATACATTGTATCATCTATTGTCATTCAATGACAGACAACACAGTTTTCATCTTAACTGTATTATTTTAAAGTTTATCAATTAAAAATGGGTCAATTTCATCTGATCAATTTCTTTTCTCATCCAAAATAGTTTTTTTTCGTAAAGATATGTATCAACTTTATGTCGGCGGACACTGCACTGTTCAAGCTATATATACTAGTTTTCAAATTTCTTTCCTTTTCGTGTATAAAAAGAGATAGTAAATTTATCAACGGGTAATATTGGATATGATCAGATAATCGTCATTTGGCGATGCAATGTAAAAAAACCATGTTTTTTAAAACCAATTTCATTGAAAAATAGACAGAGTTGAACCGATTGTTGAAGGACATTTAGTAGTTTCAATTTGAAGCAAACAATAACATTTAAAAAAATTTCGTTTCACAAGTTTCTAATGCAATTATTTGGAAAAATAATGAAAATAAAACATCATGTATAATCAGTATCGTTACTAGCATGGTATAACTAACGTATTGATTTTTCTTTCCTTTTTTTTTTAAAGAGGTGCGTTTCTATAATTGCTCTCACATCATTGGTTTTGTTCATGGAATTATTCAAATAACATTGTTATTTCTTGTGTCTCTCTTGTTTCACTTTGCATGTGGACATTTTTTTCTCTTTAATGAATGAATGAACAACATAATCAACACATGCATAGCACAAAATTTAACCAACATGACTGCCTATAGTAAGTTTTATTTGTCAATTTCGATTTTATAAAAATGTTTCAAATCCATTATTTGTTTGTAGCTAATGCAGTTTATGGTTTATCAATCTAACACAAAAGCATGATCTTTAGAAATTATTTACGTTTTAAACATTGATTTTATTACAGCTATTATCAACGAATAAACTAATCATAGATACCAGGACTAAATTTAGTATATACGCCAGACGTGCGTTTCGTCTACAAAAGACTCATCAGTGACACACGAATCCAAAAAGATTCAGAAGGCCAAATAAAGAACGACGTTTAACATGTTGATGAGCATTGATGATTAAAATTCCTAAAAGTTTTTGCCAAATACAGCTAAGGTAATCTATGTTTATATATATTTTTATTACCTATGCCTGAGGTAGAAAAGCCTAAGTATTTTCAAAAATTCAGCGTATGGTCCTTTTACGTTTAAGTACATATGTTCGCATTGTTTGGAGTCATGCGTTTACATCTATATAACATATTTGTACTATAAAGGTCAGTTGTTAACAACTAGACACTTGTTTAAAAAAAAATATGAAATGTTAAAAAAAAACCAATATCTTGCGTTTCTCAGACTGTTAATGACATATTTACAATACATCCGTAGGCACTAAAATTTAGGAGAACCGCATCTATCTATATTTTGCCATCTTTTTCACTAAAATTCAAGTCCTCTAATTTGCATCAGATTCTAGTATTGGTAATATTATACTTGAACCATAAACAGAAATTGTGCGCAATATTATCGTTAAAAAATTAGTTTCATTGATATTACGTTTTGTATTTTGGTTTGTAAAATATTATTAGTTAAATAGTGTGCTAGTGACCTAATACAGTATATATGGGATCAGTAAATTCTATTTAGGGTGAGAGCGAATCTCCATATGAAATTTACTGACCCCATATATACCGTATTAGGTCACTAGCACACTATGTAACGAATTTATCTTACCCACTATCTTAACGTGTGAAATTTAGACTAGTGACCTATCAAAATGAGCAAGTCTTGTTAGCATTAAGAAACTACTACTGATCCTATAAAAACAGATGCCAACAATAACAATTTGTTAGGTTTAAATGTGTTTTATAAATTTATTTCAATCTAAATCATCAACTTCTCCGTCTGTTGAAATCTTGAAGATTTTTTCTCAGTACCGTTTTGTTTTTATAAAGGGACGAAACACCATAACTAGCCGTGTATGAAATAAGCCCCGCAACCCTTCTTAACGTATATGAAATATAAAGGGACATAACTCCACTACTGACTGTGTATGAGATAAGCCCCGCTTCCCTACTAACCTTAAATGAAATATACACGGTCTTCACGCGGACGCTTTTAACCAATCATATTCCTAAAAATGTAAAGGAGGTATGATAATTTTATTTACAAATACAATAAATTAGGGACCGGATTATCTTATAGATATTATGTCACACATTGGATCTGAATCTGCAAGATATTAAAATTTGCTTGTCAAACATTTTTGCATCATATTCATCTCGGATACAATATATATTGCCCGAATGCGTATCTGGTGCTGGTAAACTATTATTGGGTAAACTATTTTGGATATCGTTTTTAAAATTACGTTAATCTGTGTAATAGCCAAATATATGCAATTCAAATAACTAAACTAAAACTGTATCAATAAGCTCAGGATTATTTTATAGATAACCTTTAGTTCATGATTTTCATTTTGTTGACATTTCCAATTTATGATAATTTTGGTTGAATTTGGATGCTAATTAAATAAGATATATATCATAAAACTGTTGCCATTAAATATTTTGAATATTTCCAGCACATATTATGGAAAACGTTGACAAAAGAAAATTCATTTACATTACATTTGACAATTTTTTTTTCTTTCTGTTTCCTGTTTACGACGAATTAATAAGAACTATCTAGTTTTATTTCAAAATAGTTATTCTGGTAATTATTTTTTTCTTGTTTCCGTAAACAATTCTGTTTATTGAACTAACGATAGAGATACACAATAATGAACATGATTCGACAATTTTTTCGGTTTCCTGTTTTCTAAGAATTTAAATGATCATTTTGGGTTTTGTTATGTAATTTTGCATGTTTTTAATTCTATCATATTTGAGAATTGTAGATACATTATCTATAGTGCAAATGATGGTGCTCAATCTGAAACATGGATACTGATATTCACAAATTTCAGTGATTTTTTTTTTAATCAAAACCAGGTTTTTAAACTAGACTCAGATTAATTTACCCAACTTTTATCTTGGTAGATGTTTACTTTATCAATTTGTATGTTATTATGGAAATTAAACACATGAACTATTGTATAAATGTATTTTATGGATGAATACGCTTTTTTCTGCAAAGATTGGCTATAATATAATTCACCAATCAACCATTTAGAATAAATAAAAAATATGTCACGGAGATAGTCACATGCTTTGCCTCTCGTTTCTTTCAATGTCTTTACAAAAGAATCTATCCCTTGCAGCAATATCAAAATTCCAGCACATGAATATACAGAGTTGTGTTTTAGGCTATCAGAGACTTTTTATATATTCGGGATACTCCCAACATGAAACTGTACACGTAGCACGAGGATAACACTATACATGAATATGTATGTTGCGTCGTAGGTCTAGGAATTTTAGACTCAAATGCGTTTTACTAATTCCAATGTAGATGAGATGAATGCACAGGTACTGTTACGATTACAGTGCACCACAAAGGCAAAACTACCACTTTGAAGAGTTTATATGGCCAGATTAAAACAAAGACACAAGCCCAAGCTAGTGAATATTATCTTCTTTTTTTATTATTAATTTAAGAATGCAAATTGATAATTCAGCTGCATAAGTTACATGCTTTTCGTAAGATGAATTAAAACAATGAACATGTGATTCCGTCATGCATTACATTTTTACTTCACTATTTATGACAAACGAGAGCATATCATTTCAATATGTTCCCATTAATAGAGGTAAGGATTTTTTATGAAATATAATAATAAAATCTGCTATTTTATCTGTTTACAATAACAGTTGAAATCATAGATTCAACTTCCTTATCTGCAATTTTCCCCTGATGAAAATAGTTGAATCAAATTCTTTTCACCGTTTAAATTGTGTTTCAGTTTTGGGAAATATATAACAATGAACATCGAATAAAACAGATACTTACCAAATATTCGTGTTGGACGTTGCTTTATATCTTTGCTTTATGCTTTTTAGAGATTCTGTTGAATTTGATTTAGTGTGCATGTGTATTATACATGTTATATGTTCGATTCAACTAAAATTGTTTTGCCATTAAAAGTACATGCGATTGGGATTATTAATATATATCAAATAAATCATATCATACATTACAGCTTACAGAGGCTATTGCCATTTAGAAAAATACTTGTTCACTATTATATCAAATTTGGCACAACGTTTTGGAATTTTGGATCCTCAATGTTCTTTAACTTTGTATTTGTTTAGCTTTATAAATATTTAGATATGAGCTTCAGTGATGAGTCTCATGTAGACAAAACGCGCGTCTGGCGTACTAAATTATAATCCTGGTACCTTTGATAACTATTCAATGTTTGCTCCGCTTTAGTAAGGACGCTATCAAGAAAACATTAAGAGAAAACGTTCTCGTCTGGTAAATAGTTAAAATAGAAATAACTTGAAATAAAAACTGAACTCGCATTAAATTTTAGTATTTCCATCCTTGAATAGCAAAACGACAAACGCAGCTAGCTATAGGAGCTTGGTGTAATATTGGTTTAACACGTTGTTATGCAAAAAACTACACGAGGTACCAACTTCAATTTATCTTTTATAAGCTGTATACCTTTCTCGAACCTTCTAATAATCTGCATATACCTGCAGCTGACTCAGAGAAGTTCAGGGGGAAATCAAGGGAATTAATTGATATGCATTAAATGCTGCCACCTTTGAAATTAAGTTACTTAGCTAATTCACACGGACATTAAGTAATTATTGAATGATAATACATCGACAATATCGCTAATGTACAAAAATCTAGACGAACTTACATTAAATGGAAAAAATAATATATACAAATATTTATCTTTTATTAGTAACAAGTACAAATAGACTTCAAAATTGTTACAGATACGAGAAGACACTATGTTTATATTAAATGTTCACGTGACACGGTACTCGAAAACAGAAATGTGAAAAATAAGTATATTTTAGGAAATTGTTACTTGCTTAGGACTTTGTTAACCAACTTGAAAGTTGTTGAACCTAGTTTATAAGCTCTTAAATATCGTATTAGTTGGGAAATGTACACTTCACACACGGATGGAGTTTGTAAGTTGTTGTCAAGGTGAGGCAATGTTTTAATTTCCAAATTGAAGTCTCGTTTGTCATTCGTTTTATGATTACAAAATAAGTAAGATATATCAATTGAACTCTATTAGAAAAATTGGAGTATCGATAAAAAAGAACAATACCAATATACCTAATATGTCATGTATGAAAAATTAAAGAATCAAGGTAATTTGATTTTGTTTTTTACCAAGTGTCTGAAGGAAGTCTTACTCATATGAAAATAAGAAAAGATCTACAAGGAGAGTAGCAAAGTTTGTTTCCATAGGACTGCCGACAACCTACTGGAAAATTCTTCCTCTAAATTCATGAAATAAGTACTAGTAATTATTAAGGGAAAGGCTAGGGTAATTTTTCAATTCGCCATTGTGTCATACCGGTTAAGACTTCATATAATGTAGTTCTATATAGTAGTATGATACTTAACCCCTAACGAGAGGGATTGTGCCTGATATTCATATGATAAGGACATAATCTTTCAATCAGTTTAATTGAGGTCTGAAGCTGGCATGTCAGTTAACTGCTAGTAGTCTGTTGTAATTTATGTATTATTGTCATTTTGTTTCTTTTCTCTTGTTACATCTTCTGACATCGGACTCGGACTTCTCTTGAACTGAATTTTAATGTGCGTATTGGTATGCGTTTACTTTTCTACATTGGCTAGAGTTATAGGGGGGGTTGAGATCTCATAAACATTTTTAACCCCGCCGCAAGCCTCCGGCCTTTGTTAGTTTTGTGATTTTTAATTTTAGTTTCTTGTGTATAATTCGGAGTTTAGTATGACGTCCTTTATCACTGAACAAGTAACATATTTTTAAGGGGCCAGCTGAAGGACGCCTTCGGGTGCGAGAGTTTCTCGCTACATTCAAGACTCATTGGTGGACTTCGGCTGTTGTCTGCTCTATGGTCGAGTTGTTTTCGCTTTGACACATTCCCCATTTCCTTTTTCAATTTTATTATGTAAACCAACATAAGTCTAACAGTCTAAATTTTTCTCTTGATTCATACATCATAAACAAATAACTTTTGTAGCTTTGGTATAAATATGAGTCATTAAAATAGCAAACGGATAAAAACTTATTCCTGACAATCTGACCTTTTTAACATTAATCCATCATTCCATCAATCACTATATCGCAAATGTATTATCGCATGGCATTTGATACGAATGCATCTCGGTAGTCGGCGCACAGAGTATAACTATTATATTGGATATTGAACTGAACATATAAATAAATTTATAACCAGACCAACAATAGATATTGAAAGTTCGATTTTCCACAAAATAAATCAAAACGCTATAACGCTAGTAGTACATAATTATTGATAGATGTTAATCAATATCCAATATTCTGTCTTGTTCATCTAATTCAAGTCTTCTTTTGGGGATGAACATACTTCCAGTCGACACAATTTCCTCATAACCATCTTTCCCAAAAGCAACCCAGTTAAACTGTAGGTATGCTACGTAATTCGTATATCTATGTTTAACTACCTTGCCCTTAAACGAATGAAAATAGCCATGTTTCCCGGGTGGCATATCCAAATCGCTTCGGTGTCCTCCTGTTCCACCATATGGGCCAAATGTACGGCGCATATTTGTAAAAAACGAAATACTATCAATAAACATACCATGCGTTGCTCTAATCCTAATCACAACTTCATCCTCGTGAAGAGTGAATTCCTCCTCGATTACAATATCATGTCTTGCAGGTTTTGTGCCACACACTAAACGTTTTCCACTGTGATAATGGATATGAAATCCACCTACAATATCAAGACCTTCCCATTTGACGATCCATATTTCTATTGTCATAGGTCGGTCATCTATCTCAATCAATTCACAACCATTAAAACAACTGACAATTCTATATTCATATTTTTCAAGATACCAATCTGGAATAGAAGCGTACTCTTGGTAGCTTATCAACATTCTTTCGGACTCAGAATACTTTCTGCTATTCGGTATGTTTTTTCGTTTTGGTGTGCATATGCTTGCTTTTAGGGCACGAAAGACTGTATATTCATTAGTCATACTTTCTAACATAGCAGAAGGTATATCAGAAAGACGGATGACGCTTAATAGGTCCTCGACTTTCTCGTTCTCCACATTTTTAGCAGATACATAATTACCTAATGAAGCAAGTATGCATGCTTCATAGTTTTTAACTGGTATACCATATCTGAAAACGGTCAATTTTTCATTATTCAACAAAAATTTAAAGTCTGTATGCGACAATGTATGAAACAATCCATTCTCAACTGCAATTTTGAAGTTCTCTGATATGCAGTCCAAAACTGCATCGGACAGCCTGTCAGGTGAAAACTGTTTTACGAATGAAATAAAACTAATTGCTTTAGAAATGTTTATATTAGATACAATAACGTTTTGACATTGTATCAAAAGTGTTGGAACATCCCCGTCATTTCTTGCTTCTTTGAACTGGTCGCCATTGTTGCTGACAATATTTGTATCTATTGATGCCATACCACAGTGACTGAACTTTAAAAAAAAGAGAGAAAAAAAGTACTATTAGAGCATGCACATCGTTGCTAATGTATACAATCAATGAGGTTTCATGTGGGTTTCGTTCACCACAAAAATACAGATAGATTCACAAAAATTGACAAAAGCTTTACCTTATCTGCTATGTATGTGAAGTTAGCAGCCGGTTCGTTATTCGTTATTCGATATTCAATATCCAACCGGCTGCTAGCAGCCAGTTTGATATTCAAAATTTAGTGAAAAATCATAAGGAAATTAAATACTTGAAAATATAAAAAGCACGATTTTCATAGTCAAAAGGACTGATAAGATACGTAGGAATCATTAAATGACCTTTTCAAGCTGTCGCATTTTCTCGTTGTCCTCGAATATAAACCCTTTTCCGTGCGACTTATTTGTCTGTATGTAATATAGAGTTTTGTCATAAAAACGACTTCAAAGATGTACTTTTGTGTATAATGTTTCTTACGACAAAAAAGAAACCAATAACTCTAGAAATAATTTTAACTATAAATAGAAATATATATGGAAAGCCAAAAAAAAATTTTTCAGTCAAAAAATGTCCAAATTTTAGGACAAAGGGCACAGGGTGATGGTGAGAGCCCCCTGATCTCTCAATCTTTCTAATATTTAACAGACATTTAGTCAATAGGTAGATACAAACGTGAGTAAAAGGACTTTGGGTACACTTCCTGTCTTCTATGTTTACGGAGCGCCCAAAGTGCCAGTTGGATATTCAAAATATATAGCGAAAACCAACCCGAGACCGCTTAAATGAGGTTGAGACCCCCCTGGTCTTTCAATGTCCATAAAATTCAACCAAATCATTGACTCTGTATTTATAAAGATTGTATTAGATGGAGTTTCCAGAAAAACGTCATCTTCAATATCTACGGAGGGCTAAGATTGTCACTTTTCAGTCAAAAAATGTCCAAATTTTAGGACAAAGGGCACAGGGTGATGGTGAGAGCCCCCTGATCTCTCAATCTTTCTAATATTTAATAGACATTTAGTCAATAGGTAGATACAAACGTGAGTAAAAGGACTTTGGGTACACTTCCTGTCTTCTATGTTTTCGGAGCGCCCAAAGTGCCAGTTGGATATTCAAAATATATAGCGAAAACCTACCCGAGACCGCTTAAATGAGGTTGAGACCCCCCTGGTCTTTCAATGTCCATAAAATTCAACCAAATCATTGACTCTGTATTTATAAAGATTGTATTAGATGGAGTTTTCAGTAAAACGTCATCTTCAATATCTACGGAGGGCTAAGATTGTCACTTTTCAGTCAAAAAATGTCCAAATTTTAGGACAAAGGGCACAGGGTGATGGTGAGAGCCCCCTGATCTCTCAATCTTTCTAATATTTAACAGACATTTAGTCAATAGGTAGATACAAACGTGAGTAAAAGGACTTTGGGTACACTTCCTGTCTTCTATGTTTACGGAGCGCCCAAAGTGCCAGTTGGATATTCAAAATATATAGCGAAAACCAACCCGAGACCGCTTAAATGAGGTTGAGACCCCCCTGGTCTTTCAATGTCCATAAAATTCAACCAAATCATTGACTCTGTATTTATAAAGATTGTATTAGATGGAGTTTCCAGAAAAACGTCATCTTCAATATCTACGGAGGGCTAAGATTGTCACTTTTCAGTCAAAAAATGTCCAAATTTTAGGACAAAGGGCACAGGGTGATGGTGAGAGCCCCCTGATCTCTCAATCTTTCTAATATTTAATAGACATTTAGTCAATAGGTAGATACAAACGTGAGTAAAAGGACTTTGGGTACACTTCCTGTCTTCTATGTTTTCGGAGCGCCCAAAGTGCCAGTTGGATATTCAAAATATATAGCGAAAACCTACCCGAGACCGCTTAAATGAGGTTGAGACCCCCCTGGTCTTTCAATGTCCATAAAATTCAACCAAATCATTGACTCTGTATTTATAAAGATTGTATTAGATGGAGTTTTCAGTAAAACGTCATCTTCAATATCTACGGAGGGCTAAGATTGTCACTTTTCAGTCAAAAAATGTCCAAATTTTAGGACAAAGGGCACAGGGTGATGGTGAGAGCCCCCTGATCTCTCAATCTTTCTAATATTTAACAGACATTTAGTCAATAGGTAGATACAAACGTGAGTAAAAGGACTTTGGGTACACTTCCTGTCTTCTATGTTTACGGAGCGCCCAAAGTGCCAGTTGGATATTCAAAATATATAGCGAAAACCAACCCGAGACCGCTTAAATGAGGTTGAGACCCCCCTGGTCTTTCAATGTCCATAAAATTCAACCAAATCATTGACTCTGTATTTATAAAGATTGTATTAGATGGAGTTTCCAGAAAAACGTCATCTTCAATATCTACGGAGGGCTAAGATTGTCACTTTTCAGTCAAAAAATGTCCAAATTTTAGGACAAAGGGCACAGGGTGATGGTGAGAGCCCCCTGATCTCTCAATCTTTCTAATATTTAATAGACATTTAGTCAATAGGTAGATACAAACGTGAGTAAAAGGACTTTGGGTACACTTCCTGTCTTCTATGTTTTCGGAGCGCCCAAAGTGCCAGTTGGATATTCAAAATATATAGCGAAAACCTACCCGAGACCGCTTAAATGAGGTTGAGACCCCCCTGGTCTTTCAATGTCCATAAAATTCAACCAAATCATTGACTCTGTATTTATAAAGATTGTATTAGATGGAGTTTTCAGTAAAACGTCATCTTCAATATCTACGGAGGGCTAAGATTGTCACTTTTCAGTCAAAAAATGTCCAAATTTTAGGACAAAGGGCACAGGGTGATGGTGAGAGCCCCCTGATCTCTCAATCTTTCTAATATTTAACAGACATTTAGTCAATAGGTAGATACAAACGTGAGTAAAAGGACTTTGGGTACACTTCCTGTCTTCTATGTTTACGGAGCGCCCAAAGTGCCAGTTGGATATTCAAAATATATAGCGAAAACCAACCCGAGACCGCTTAAATGAGGTTGAGACCCCCCTGGTCTTTCAATGTCCATAAAATTCAACCAAATCCTTGACTCTGTATTTATAAAGATTGTATTAGATGGAGTTTCCAGAAAAACGTCATCTTCAATATCTACGGAGGGCTAAGATTGTCACTTTTCAGTCAAAAAATGTCCAAATTTTAGGACAAAGGGCACAGGGTGATGGTGAGAGCCCCCTGATCTCTCAATCTTTCTAATATTTAATAGACATTTAGTCAATAGGTAGATACAAACGTGAGTAAAAGGACTTTGGGTACACTTCCTGTCTTCTATGTTTTCGGAGCGCCCAAAGTGCCAGTTGGATATTCAAAATATATAGCGAAAACCTACCCGAGACCGCTTAAATGAGGTTGAGACCCCCCTGGTCTTTCAATGTCCATAAAATTCAACCAAATCATTGACTCTGTATTTATAAAGATTGTATTAGATGGAGTTTTCAGTAAAACGTCATCTTCAATATCTACGGAGGGCTAAGATTGTCACTTTTCAGTCAAAAAATGTCCAAATTTTAGGACAAAGGGCACAGGGTGATGGTGAGAGCCCCCTGATCTCTCAATCTTTCTAATATTTAACAGACATTTAGTCAATAGGTAGATACAAACGTGAGTAAAAGGACTTTGGGTACACTTCCTGTCTTCTATGTTTACGGAGCGCCCAAAGTGCCAGTTGGATATTCAAAATATATAGCGAAAACCAACCCGAGACCGCTTAAATGAGGTTGAGACCCCCCCTGGTCTTTCAATGTCCATAAAATTCAACCAAATCATTGACTCTGTATTTATAAAGATTGTATTAGATGGAGTTTCCAGAAAAACGTCATCTTCAATATCTACGGAGGGCTAAGATTGTCACTTTTCAGTCAAAAAATGTCCAAATTTTAGGACAAAGGGCACAGGGTGATGGTGAGAGCCCCCTGATCTCTCAATCTTTCTAATATTTAATAGACATTTAGTCAATAGGTAGATACAAACGTGAGTAAAAGGACTTTGGGTACACTTCCTGTCTTCTATGTTTTCGGAGCGCCCAAAGTGCCAGTTGGATATTCAAAATATATAGCGAAAACCTACCCGAGACCGCTTAAATGAGGTTGAGACCCCCCTGGTCTTTCAATGTCCATAAAATTCAACCAAATCATTGACTCTGTATTTATAAAGATTGTATTAGATGGAGTTTTCAGTAAAACGTCATCTTCAATATCTACGGAGGGCTAAGATTGTCACTTTTCAGTCAAAAAATGTCCAAATTTTAGGACAAAGGGCACATGGTGATGGTGAGAGCCCCCTGATCTCTCAATCTTTCTAATATTTAACAGACATTTAGTCAATAGGTAGATACAAACGTGAGTAAAAGGACTTTGGGTACACTTCCTGTCTTCTATGTTTACGGAGCGCCCAAAGTGCCAGTTGGATATTGAAAATATATAGCGAAAACCAACCCGAGACCGCTTAAATGAGGTTGAGACCCCCCTGGTCTTTCAATGTCCATAAAATTCAACCAAATCATTGACTCTGTATTTATAAAGATTGTATTAGATGGAGTTTCCAGAAAAACGTCATCTTCAATATCTACGGAGGGCTAAGATTGTCACTTTTCAGTCAAAAAATGTCCAAATTTTAGGACAAAGGGCACAGGGTGATGGTGAGAGCCCCCTGATCTCTCAATCTTTCTAATATTTAATAGACATTTAGTCAATAGGTAGATACAAACGTGAGTAAAAGGACTTTGGGTACACTTCCTGTCTTCTATGTTTTCGGAGCGCCCAAAGTGCCAGTTGGATATTCAAAATATATAGCGAAAACCTACCCGAGACCGCTTAAATGAGGTTGAGACCCCCCTGGTCTTTCAATGTCCATAAAATTCAACCAAATCATTGACTCTGTATTTATAAAGATTGTATTAGATGGAGTTTTCAGTAAAACGTCATCTTCAATATCTACGGAGGGCTAAGATTGTCACTTTTCAGTCAAAAAATGTCCAAATTTTAGGACAAAGGGCACAGGGTGATGGTGAGAGCCCCCTGATCTCTCAATCTTTCTAATATTTAACAGACATTTAGTCAATAGGTAGATACAAACGTGAGTAAAAGGACTTTGGGTACACTTCCTGTCTTCTATGTTTACGGAGCGCCCAAAGTGCCAGTTGGATATTCAAAATATATAGCGAAAACCAACCCGAGACCGCTTAAATGAGGTTGAGACCCCCCTGGTCTTTCAATGTCCATAAAATTCAACCAAATCATTGACTCTGTATTTATAAAGATTGTATTAGATGGAGTTTCCAGAAAAACGTCATCTTCAATATCTACGGAGGGCTAAGATTGTCACTTTTCAGTCAAAAAATGTCCAAATTTTAGGACAAAGGGCACAGGGTGATGGTGAGAGCCCCCTGATCTCTCAATCTTTCTAATATTTAATAGACATTTAGTCAATAGGTAGATACAAACGTGAGTAAAAGGACTTTGGGTACACTTCCTGTCTTCTATGTTTTCGGAGCGCCCAAAGTGCCAGTTGGATATTCAAAATATATAGCGAAAACCTACCCGAGACCGCTTAAATGAGGTTGAGACCCCCCTGGTCTTTCAATGTCCATAAAATTCAACCAAATCATTGACTCTGTATTTATAAAGATTGTATTAGATGGAGTTTTCAGTAAAACGTCATCTTCAATATCTACGGAGGGCTAAGATTGTCACTTTTCAGTCAAAAAATGTCCAAATTTTAGGACAAAGGGCACAGGGTGATGGTGAGAGCCCCCTGATCTCTCAATCTTTCTAATATTTAACAGACATTTAGTCAATAGGTAGATACAAACGTGAGTAAAAGGACTTTGGGTACACTTCCTGTCTTCTATGTTTACGGAGCGCCCAAAGTGCCAGTTGGATATTCAAAATATATAGCGAAAACCAACCCGAGACCGCTTAAATGAGGTTGAGACCCCCCTGGTCTTTCAATGTCCATAAAATTCAACCAAATCCTTGACTCTGTATTTATAAAGATTGTATTAGATGGAGTTTCCAGAAAAACGTCATCTTCAATATCTACGGAGGGCTAAGATTGTCACTTTTCAGTCAAAAAATGTCCAAATTTTAGGACAAAGGGCACAGGGTGATGGTGAGAGCCCCCTGATCTCTCAATCTTTCTAATATTTAATAGACATTTAGTCAATAGGTAGATACAAA
The DNA here is from genome assembly GCF_036588685.1 of Mytilus trossulus. Taxonomy (NCBI): domain Eukaryota; kingdom Metazoa; phylum Mollusca; class Bivalvia; order Mytilida; family Mytilidae; genus Mytilus; species Mytilus trossulus. The sequence continues at coordinate 55,539,091 of NC_086373.1, forward strand.
CGTGAGTAAAAGGACTTTGGGTACACTTCCTGTCTTCTATGTTTTCGGAGCGCCCAAAGTGCCAGTTGGATATTCAAAATATATAGCGAAAACCTACCCGAGACCGCTTAAATGAGGTTGAGACCCCCCTGGTCTTTCAATGTCCATAAAATTCAACCAAATCATTGACTCTGTATTTATAAAGATTGTATTAGATGGAGTTTTCAGTAAAACGTCATCTTCAATATCTACGGAGGGCTAAGATTGTCACTTTTCAGTCAAAAAATGTCCAAATTTTAGGACAAAGGGCACAGGGTGATGGTGAGAGCCCCCTGATCTCTCAATCTTTCTAATATTTAACAGACATTTAGTCAATAGGTAGATACAAACGTGAGTAAAAGGACTTTGGGTACACTTCCTGTCTTCTATGTTTACGGAGCGCCCAAAGTGCCAGTTGGATATTCAAAATATATAGCGAAAACCAACCCGAGACCGCTTAAATGAGGTTGAGACCCCCCTGGTCTTTCAATGTCCATAAAATTCAACCAAATCATTGACTCTGTATTTATAAAGATTGTATTAGATGGAGTTTCCAGAAAAACGTCATCTTCAATATCTACGGAGGGCTAAGATTGTCACTTTTCAGTCAAAAAATGTCCAAATTTTAGGACAAAGGGCACAGGGTGATGGTGAGAGCCCCCTGATCTCTCAATCTTTCTAATATTTAATAGACATTTAGTCAATAGGTAGATACAAACGTGAGTAAAAGGACTTTGGGTACACTTCCTGTCTTCTATGTTTACGGAGCGCCCAAAGTGCCAGTTGGATATTCAAAATATATAGCGAAAACCTACCCGAGACCGCTTAAATGAGGTTGAGACCCCCCTGGTCTTTCAATGTCCATAAAATTCAACCAAATCATTGACTCTGTATTTATAAAGATTGTATTAGATGGAGTTTTCAGTAAAACGTCATCTTCAATATCTACGGAGGGCTAAGATTGTCACTTTTCAGTCAAAAAATGTCCAAATTTTAGGACAAAGGGCACAGGGTGATGGTGAGAGCCCCCTGATCTCTCAATCTTTCTAATATTTAACAGACATTTAGTCAATAGGTAGATACAAACGTGAGTAAAAGGACTTTCGGTACACTTCCTGTCTTCTATGTTTACGGAGCGCCCAAAGTGCCAGTTGGATATTCAAAATATATAGCGAAACCCTACCCGAGACCGCTTAAATGAGGTTGAGACCCCCCTGGTCTTTCAATGTCCATAAAATTCAACCAAATCATTGACTCTGTATTTATAAAGATTGTATCAGATGGAGTTTCCAGAAAAACGTCATCTTCGATACATATATGGAGGGCTTATATTGTCACTTTTTTGCTAAAATTTTTCAGAATTTTAGGACAAAGGGCACAGGGCAATGGTGATAACCCTCTAAACTCTTAATCTTTGTATTACTAAGCAGACATTTAGTTAATAGGTAGGCAGAAATTATAACCTTATGTTGGAAAGGGGCAACCATATCCCCACTTGGGGTTGTGAGAGATTAAACAAGCAGCTGACCACCGTCTTGACAAAGAGAGAGACCGATTGAGCTCGGCAAATTGTGAGCTATGGGATGAAAAAAAAAACAGGCGCACCGGGTATGATTACCACGAATTTTATATATTTTGATATGGACGATAGGATCGAAAGATCAAAAGCTGGGTCTAAAAACCATTTAATCGTGGATATTGGTTTTGGGTGAAACAAATTGATTTTATTTTGGATTGTTATAAAGATTAAGACATCGATCCAATAGCTATTAATAGCTGGAATTAGTTGTTGAAAACGTCAAAGCCCTGAGTGGTATTGCCAAAATGAACCACCGCCGATGGTACTCCCGGATGAGGAAGGTTCAGTTGGATTAGTTGATCGGAACGAAGACCAACATTATTTTAGCGTTGTTCCAACCCTATACTAGGAAGGATATTATCACCCAGGCCAAACAGCATGAGTTGATAGAGGTTAGCAGGATGTCGAAAGATCGACTACTGGATAAGTTACAGGAATAGATCAGAGAAGATAGGAAATCATTGGGGATAAAATTGAGGTACATCCACTGAAGAAAGCCTTTAAAGATATATTTACTACCTGAAAGATGGCCCCCATTATTGACATGGATATGCAGACCTTCCTTGAGGTCTCTCAGATGTCAAGAGTGGAACTTATAGACGATTGGGCATTGAAAGAATAACAAGTCAATGTGATGCTGCACTGTGAAGATTAACCCAACAGGTAAGATGGATGATGAGAACGTGTGATACTTTCACTCGGGAAACCAGATTGTCCACTCAACCACGGACTTGCTTGAAACCCTTGAGAAGATGGATGAAAAGATCGGAGAGAAGATTGCACAGTGGACCTCTGAAAAAAGTGACTGGACATCGAAAGCAATTGTAAAATTTCAAGTCAATATTACCAACGACCGATTGGTAGGTCACAGTACATTGATTAGCCGGCGTGGATCAAATACAAGAAGGCTGTAATCAATGTGAAAAATAACGACGAGGAGTGTTTCAAGTGGGCCATTCTTTCGGCCTTGCAGGTAGACCCAAAACAAACGGACAGGGTTACACAGAGCTCAATCTGGTAAGCCTTAAGGATATAATTAATTTGAGAAGGCCAATTCCACCCTGGCGGTTAATGTATTTAGAATAGATGATAGTGAAGTATACCCGCTGCACATTTCAAACATTGGTGAACAGCGGGAGAGAGAACTCAACTTACTGCTGATCCAAGGCTACATGTGCTTGAACCACGTTTATAGCAAGGAAGTTCTCGAAACCAACTAAGAGTGGTGCGTCAACCACAAGGCAGCCAAGATCAGAGCTGCCCAAAGAAGGGACATACCAGCTGACTTTTGTCAACAACACCCACCCGATGAGAGTCCCTTTCGTAGTGTACGCGGACTTTGAGTGCTTTGATTTACCGATAAGGTTGAAATCAAAAACGATAAGGTTCTGTAGCAATACACTGTTTAATAGAAGTTTAGTATCGCATTATGGCCATGGTGAATTTTTTAAATATGAAAGTTTTTGTACAATGAAATAGATTTTTAGATAATTGAAGAATAATTTAGCCTCCTTAGTGGTGTTATATGAACATTTAGATTGTCTTTAGCATGTTTTATATGGTATGTATCTGTTTGACAGTCCGTATTTTTCTATCCGTACCACCCATAGGTCCATAAATTATTGTAGTGTTTATCAACAAATATTTATAGCTCGACCTTTTCAATTCAAATTATGGAAAAACGAGCAAAAATGCATGTGTGTTTTTTTTAACCTTTCGATAGATATATGCCTATAGTTTCAGGAAAGGTACAACTGTTCAAACCAACGCTTAGGGGCGTTCAAACAAACGCTTACAGGTATTCAAACCTTCACTTAGGAAGGTTCACGTCAACGCTTTAAATAAATGAATGTTTATAAAGATTACAGACCCTAAACAGTGTGAGGCGCTCGCCAGGGAGTTGCAAGAGATCAAGCGGAAGATTCAAGCCAGTAACATGCAGCATCGCCTCGAGAAGATTGGACTCAACCCTGACCTTTCCAAGGTGTTAAGCCTGTGGTTGAGGCTCAGCGAGAGGCAGCTTCACCGATCACCTAAACGATCGTTTAACTTCCTGCAGCAGTGACAGCCCTCCAGCCTCCACCGCCCAAGTTTGACTACCCACTACCCATTGCACCACCTATAGACACCATCCTCGGACTTCGAGCACAGCAGTATTTGCAGATCAGTAACGATCCTTCGCCGACCACACTTTTAGATCTCGATCTCTTCATCGGAAGCTAACCAGTTACTTCTGACGGCGATGCTATTTTCGTGGATGGTGTGAGGTACAAAGGAACCCTTAACCTCTGGGAACTCATGGTGAAAAAGAAATCAGAATCTTTCGAGTCCGAAGTTTTTAAGACCTTGACGACTATGCAGAGATCCTGAACAGTTCCGGTGGCATGTATCAAGGCAATTAACCCTCTCGAGAACCCTAAGGCGATAAAGATCTAAGTGGAAGAATATTGTGTCTCACATCTAAAGCAAGATAAGCATTGTAGCGGACTTCAAACCGTGTTTCTACCCTCCGACTTTGACCAGCTCCTTTATTGCTTGGATCTGTGCAACACTGCATACCGTGCTGGAAACAATGGTGTGCGCAACGCGATTATGGCGATCATCGATGACATAAAGAAAGGTGAACACATCAGCATCAAGGAATATAAGCAACTCCATCGTAATATCCTCAATTAAGAAAGGTTTTGTTTGAAAGTATGCATACGGTGGTAGAAGTTTTTTTGACACTATCGCCAGTATCGCTGGTCGCATGTTCACCTCCTTTGCTGCCAAGACATTGAAAAGTAGGCCTATGAGCACTGCCACCAATGCAGCCATGATATGAGTGGTAGGTGGTAGTCGTCAACCATGTCGTTGACAAAGTGACCCGCACTCGAAAACCCATTGACCAACGCAGCAAGCCCAATCAACAGCTCAGTGTTAATCGCAGAAATCCCAACAACCAAACCCAGTTAAACAATTTCATCTCTGGTCGTGGCATCGGTACCATCCCAACTTCCTCCAATGCTATAAATAAATACATAATGTCTGACATCCTTACAATCACAGAAGGGTTGACCTTCGATGAAAGTCTTCAAAAATATTAATACTAGGTTCACGAATTCGAACCTTAAGCCGGCGCCCAACTTACCAACTCTGGAGCGTCACTCCTGCAGACGAAAACAAGATGCAACTGTACAAAACCATCCAGAAAAAATCCACGATCCTCTGTGGATTTCGCATGAGACAGTGTGATTTCATAGTCGTTCCCCAAGCCTCACAGTTTAACTGCCGCCTAGCTGCCAATAGTGGTCGCGAAAAGCCAAGATATATTATCGTTGCCTTTCAAACCGACAGAGATAATGACAAAACCTATAATGCTTCCGTGTTCAATCGCTGTCGATTGCAAAATATCCATGTCACCCTCAAAGCTGAACGCTACTCAGCCGTCAACTTTAATGCCATATTTTTCTTCACAAAACAAGGTTGCCATAGTGTTCAAGGAGGATGTAGACTTCAGAAAGAAATTCTACAACATTGACACCCTCCTTAGTAATGGTGATATCAACCCCTCTGATTTCATTGACATATAGCCGCTGTTGGTCATCGATTTAAGTCATCAGTCCGAGCGGACATCCAGATTCGAGCGGAATTTGAGCGTTATGTTCCCGCCAACACCGAAGCATTTGCACTTCCAATCTCCGTAGGAGTCCTAGGCCTCCAGTTCGAATCGGTCGGTCAGTAGTTGAACGTCGTGTTTTAATAAATAAATGGACACCACACTGTTGCAGCAAATCGTCCACAATACAGACCAACAACAAGGGTTTCCAATCCTTGTCTCTAGAAACGACAGTCGCATTTTTACTCGGTTCAACCCCCTCCCCCAACTACAATTTAAGGAATCGAACACCACATTGGGATTTAAGCGACAGCTCTACACATTTGATCGGGCAACAAATGTTACAAAGAGGGTGAATACATTGTTAGCATCAGAAGCATCAACAGCATCCTGGTGAACAGTGGAATCATCAATAGCAGCTACATACACGTCTCCCAACAGTCCACTATCTGAAGCTTCCCCCCCCCCCCCCCGCAATCGATCCCGGGGTAAAGATCATTCAAACACCCTAAAAATATGGTGTACTTACCCGTGATCTTGAGAACAATCAATCGCATGCAGACATACCTCACCAATCCAGACGGCGATCCTCCACAATCTCCGAAGAGAACATCTCACCATCCGCTTCCATCTTCGCGAGGCATGAATAAATAGTCTATCGAAATACGGTTTGAACTTTATAAAAGGTCAATCTAAATATTACAGAGAGCAGACAAAAAAGGTTTCCCGGTCACCATTCGTTTATCCCACACAAACATGCAAGATGTTGCTTACCCCGCGACAGATTATCTGCAGCAAACAGTCCGTTCAAGAACATTCCACTTTTGATACAATCTTTAGATATAAAATCTATGATTTGATTGAATTTAATGAAAATTGAAAGACCAGGGGGGTCTCACCCTCATTAAAGCGGTCTCAGGTAGCTTTTCACTAGATATATTGAATATCCAACTGGCACTTTGGGCGCTCCGTAAACACAAAACACAGGAAGTCTACCCAAGTTCCTTTTAGTAATGTGTGTATCTACCTATTGACTAAATGTCTGCATAATATTAGAAAGATTGAGCAATTAGGGGGCTCTCACCATTGCCCTGTGCCCTTTGTCCTAAAATTTTGATATTTTTTAGCTGAAAAGTGACAATACAAGCCCTCCATAGATATCGAATGTGACATTATTATGGGCAATCCTTCTGATACAACCTTTATATATACAGAGTCTAAGGTTTACTTAAATTTTGTGGACATTGAAAGACTAGGGGGGTCTCACCCTCATTTAAGCGGTCTCAGGTAGCTTTTCACTAGCTATTTTGAATATCCAACTGGCACTTTGGGCGCTCCGTAAACATTAAAGACAGGAAGTCTATCCAAATTCCTTTTAGTCACGTGTGTATCTACCTATTGACTAAATGTCTGCATAATATTAGAAAGATTGAGCAATTAGGGGGCTCTCACCATTGCCCTGTGCCCTTTGTCCTAAAATTTTGATATTTTTTAGCTGAAAAGTGACAATACAAGACCTCCATAGATATCGAATATGACATTATTCTGAGCAATCCTTCTGATACAACCTTTATATATACAGAGTCTATGATTTACTTAAATTTTGTGGACATTGAAAAACCAGGGGGGTCTCGCCCTCATTTAAGCGGTCTCAGGTAGCTTTTCACTATCTATTTTGAATATCCAACTAGCACTTTGGGCGCACCGTAAACATTAAAGACAGGATTCTATCCAAATTCCTTTTAGTCACGTGTGTATCTACCTATTGACTAAATGTCTGCATAATATTAGAAAGATTGAGCAATTAGGGGGCTCTCACCATTGCCCTGTGCCCTTTGTCCTAAAATTTTGATAATTTTTAGCTGAAAAGTGACAATACAAGCCCTCCATAGATATCGAATATGACATTATTCTGGCCAATCCTTCTGATACAACCTTTATATATACAGAGTCTATGATTTACTTAAATTTTGTGGACATTGAAAGACTAGGGGGGTCTCACCCTCATTTAAGCGGTCTCAGGTAGCTTTTCACTATCTATTTTGAATATCGAACTGGCACTTTGGGCGCTCCGTAAACATTAAAGACAGGAAGTCTATCCAAATTCCTTTTAGTCACGTGTGTATCTACCTATTGACTAAATGTCTGCATAATATTAGAAAGATTGAGCAACTAGGGGGCTCTCACCATTGCCCTGTGCCCTTTGTCCTAAAATTTTGATATTTTTTAGCTGAAAAGTGACAATACAAGACCTCCATAGATATCGAATATGACATTATTCTGAGCAATCCTTCTGATACAACCTTTATATATACAGAGTCTATGATTTACTTAAATTTTGTGGACATTGAAAGACCAGGGGGGTCTCGCCCTCATTTAAGCGGTCTCAGGTAGCTTTTCACTATCTATTTTGAATATCCAACTAGCACTTTGGGCGCTCCGTAAACATTAAAGACAGGAAGTCTATCCAAATTCCTTTTAGTCACGTGTGTATCTACCTATTGACTAAATGTCTGCATAATATTAGAAAGATTGAGCAATTAGAGGGCTCTCACCATTGCCCTGTGCCCTTTGTCCTAAAATTTTGATAATTTTTAGCTGAAAAGTGACAATACAAGACCTCCATAGATATCGAATATGACATTATTCTGAGCAATCCTTCTGATACAACCTTTATATATACAGAGTCTATGAATTACTTAAATTTTGTGGACATTGAAAAACCAGGGGGGTCTCGCCCTCATTTAAGCGGTCTCAGGTAGCTTTTCACTATCTATTTTGAATATCCAACTAGCACTTTGGGCGCACCGTAAACATTAAAGACAGGATTCTATCCAAATTCCTTTTAGTCACGTGTGTATCTACCTATTGACTAAATGTCTGCATAATATTAGAAAGATTGAGCAATTAGGGGGCTCTCATCATTGCCCTGTGCCCTTTGTCCTAAAATTTTGATAATTTTTAGCTGAAAAGTGACAATACAAGCCCTCCATAGATATCGAATATGACATTATTCTGGCCAATCCTTCTGATACAACCTTTATATATACAGAGTCTATGATTTACTTAAATTTTGTGGACATTGAAAGACTAGGGGGGTCTCACCCTCATTTAAGCGGTCTCAGGTAGCTTTTCACTATATATTTCTTTTATGGGCTTTCCATAAATATTTCTATTTATAATCCTAATTGTTTTCTAGAGTAATCGGGGTTTTTTTCGTTTTTAAGAAAAATCCTGTATAAAAGTACTGTACCTCTTTGATTTTTTTATTATTGACAACAATCTTTATTACATTTAGACAAATATGCAAATTAGAAAAGGGTTTATATTCGAGAACAACGAGAATTTGCGACAGCTTGAAGAGGTCATGAAACTATCTCCTACGTATCTTATCAGTTTTTTTTTTAACTATAAAAATCATGCTTTTAATGTTATTAAGTATTATTCTTTTTTTATTTTCAACTTAATTTTGAATATCCAACCGACTGCTAGCAGCCGGTTGGATATTGAATATCGAATATCGAATAACGAACCGGCTGCTAACTTCACACACATTTATCTGCTCTCTATTTCGAGCCACGGACAAACAAGACGGATCGCATCTCAATTATATTTAACAAACAATTTTCAATTGAAAATGTTTTAATTTCGACTTATTCTTCTCATCCAAAATGTTTGTTTTTCATAAAGATATGTATCAACTTTATGTCGGCGGATACTGTACTGTCTTAGTTACACAAAAAAAATATAGTTTTTAATTTCCTTCCTTTTCGTGTGTAATAAAAATAGTAAATTTGTCAACGGGTGTTTTTAGATATGATTAGATAATCGTCATCAGCGATGCGATGTGAAAAAGACATTGTTCACCAAAAACACATTTATGGGAATCAAATTTGATCGTTTTTTTCTAAAGGACGTTTCGTCTCCTAGGATATCACTAGCACAGAAGCAAATGTGCTATCCTGAAATATTGAAGTTAATAAACAGTTGAGCAAATGATAAAATTATTCAAAAACACTTAAGTTTTTCTACCAAAGACACAGGTGGCCTCAGCCAAATTTGGCACAATAATTTATAATTTTGGTTATAAATCTTGATTTAATTTCACGGTGGTATTTTCCGGGTACTTCGGCTACCTCCACCAATACAAACAGGCCGACCAGAAAGAGCCTAAATGCGGTGCTTAAAAGTGGCGTAGAAACACCAAAAATCAAATCAACTGATTTTACTTCAGCGATTGATAATTCTTATATAGACCAGAGACTCCTATACCTATATTAGTAACCAAATAGTCTCATTGTAGACGGAGAGCTTGTTGTTTGATGAAAGGACAATAACGATAAATTTACATGCTATATACGTTTGAAAGTATTTCTTCCGTCTCAAACACTATTCTGCGATAACTAGTTCAAATATCATATGCTGTGATAACTAGTTAAAATATTATCTTCAATGTATAATTAGTTAATATGGCGCGATTCTAAGCATCTCACGAACGTTTTAAACTCTATAAAATTATACAAGATGTAAGTTTTATTACAATACGCTATGTTGATTGGCTAACATCAATCTCGCGACTTCTTGAAATTACAATGATATGTAACATTCATGATGACACGAGGTCCCAAAACAAAGTGCCCAGGTAAATAAAAGAACTTGATATAAACTGTGTTTTCATTATCATAGTTAAAATGTAATTATTAGTATTGAATGCTTCTTTTAGTAATTTCATAGGTGGATAAAAGCGTTGATCGTGCGCACATTTTTAGTACAAAATGTACTTCGGTGAACGCTTTTACACTCTTATGAATTTACAAATAGAAACATTCGATTCTTAAATAAACATGTCTTTAATAATGAGCAGTGAGATTGTTCAGATATTATTGTCTGTCCATATTACAGTTTAAAAACAAGAGCTAAAACATTTACCTTGTTTTACTGTTGTGCTTTAAAATTCATATTAGTATTGTAATTCAATTAAATTAATTGAATGTCGCATGATATGATTGCGATACATTCTTGTCGTATATATAAAATACTTTTTACATTCGATTTATTTCCCTTATCCTATTTCAAACAAAATCTTGATTTGTAATGTTGTTATTTATATGTATTTGTTTCCATGTACATTGTATATAACTTTTCTTGTACCAACATTAATCTTCATGTGTATACATCCCGTCGTGTGATATTGTCCTATAGTATTTTACTATGTATTCTAGTCTGTCGTTAATGCTTGTTTGGTTTGTCTTTATCCTGTTTTTGTATTTCTTTCTTGACATAACTAATTTTATTGACAGTTACAATTTAGGTTGATGTTTGTTGAATTTAGAAGCCAACTGAATAAGATATATGTCATAAGTTATTTTGAATATTTCCAGCCCATATCATGGAATACATCGATAAAAGAAAATTTATTTGGCATTGCATAACATTTTACATTTTTTTCAGATTTCCAGTTTACGCAGATTTCATGGTAAACATCTAGTTTTTCATCTCAAAATAATTTTTATGGTAATTTAATTTTGCCTATTTCCGTAAACAATTTTGTTGAATTATCTTTTTTTATATTTTTTGAATAAAGTTACACAATGATTAATATGATTTGACAAATTTACGGTTTCCTATTTTCTAAGAATTTAAATTATCATCTTGGGGTTTGCCTTAAAATATTAATAACTGGTTATGTAATTTTGTATTAATTCTATCATGTTTGTGATTTTTAGATACATTTTCTATAGTGCAACAAACTATCTAAAACATAAATAATTTTATTCACAGTTTTCTGTGATTTTATTTTCTAAAACAAAACCAGGGGCCGTATCATCGAAAGTGTCCTGAGATTTGTCTTAAGATATGTCTAAGGATAAAGTATACATGATATGTTACAGACTGTACATCGAAGGTAATAATATCCTAAGATAATCTTAACAAAGATGTCTTATCATAGTCATAAGTGCATTTTTCTCGTTGCCGTATAATAATGCAATTAGTTGAACAAGAATGTACAAAAATAGTTGGTTTTCTGTATGCTACATCATTAGGTTTGCACACATATTATGCTTTAACTTGAATCTTATATATAAATGTACTTTTAAATATTTTAAATCTAGTAAACGGAAGAAAATAAATAAAATGTCATTTAAAATAAATACACTTTATACTAGCACTGCATGGAATGATACGTTTACAAAATTTATTCATATATTAAATTTCTAGTTTTAAATTAACTTTTGTTCGGTAAATTTGAAATTTAATGCCAGTTTTCGCAACGTGTTTATGTACCTTGTTTTATTTCAATGATTACTTCTTCTTCTAAAGGGTCAACAAGGCTTCAATACTGTCAGATGAATACATGTTGTACAAACTAAAATGGAGAGTTACTGTAATAAGAAAAAAAGACAACTTTACGATCTGGCTTATTATAATTGTCCAAAAAGAAAAATCTTCGTTGCAAAAATATAAACAACTAACGTAAATAATTATTCAAATCTTGAAAATCCCCAAACCTTTACAGATTGTCAACCAAGTATAGGTCTTCGTCAGATTTCCTTGGACATTCTGGTTATCTTTAATTAGATCTTTCTCAATAACAGAAAATACAAAACCCAACAGATAACAAGAGCTCTATAACTATTTAATGGCTATATTTCATCGTTTGTTTTTATCGTTTTATAAGGATTAATTAAGTAATGATTATAGTTTAAACAACATGTATTCATCACGGTACCTAAACACAAATAGAAGATATTTTTAGAAACAAGCAGTTTTGATTATCCCCCTTTTTATAGACTAAATATATTTTGCATTTTGACATTCTTCTTCCATTTGATAAATATTACTTCATGCCCAAACTTTCATTGGAACGGAGGTGGAAAATAGCATTCATGTCCCAGCGAGCTGAAACGTGAGTAAACGCTTTATGTGTCCACTTACCTCATTCTCCCCAATATACGAAATGCACTTCTATACAGTGCACTTTGTCAGATATTTCTTAAAGATCGGATTACTTTTTTAATATTATTTATAATGGGATGTAACTCTTTTTTGTCAACAATCATATGTGTTTCAGAGGAAAATATTTATTTTTAAAATAAGTTATCTCCCATTACATTTGAAAAGCGTAAATATTAAGGTAACCTTTTATACAAATTTTCTTTTTCTTCTTTTTTTTTATATTCAACACTGTTTTACGGATGGATGGATAATCCTTTAAAAAAAAATGCCGCATAATAGTATTAAAGGACACAATAAGAAAAAGTAAAAGCTGATTTAGCGCAAATTTCAAAATATTCACGACTTGTCGTATTTTGCTACTGACTCTGTCGCAAATAATGTTACCCGTTTGTACAACATAATTCGCTTTGCCGTAAGTGGAAGTAACGCGGGCGCATTTTATTTGCGCGCATTTTGTGATTATTTTTTTACGTTTGCGCGCAGTATATGTGATTACATTGGCGAGCATTAGTTTTTCAGAAACACTGTGACAGGTAAATTAAGATAATTCATATTAAAAATGACTGCAGTTATATTGAACTTGAACATGTTCAAAGTTTGAATCATATATTTTTCATAATTCTGTATTTCATTTATTTTTTAAAGACATCGAAATGACTTAAAAGCAGACCGCAATAAGGACCTCAAATTGGATGTATTATTCATTTTATCTATTTAGTTTAGTTTAAACAATATATCAGACGACCTGATTTGAAAAAAAAACCAAAGAAACAATTGCAATAAATTCAGGATTTTCTTGTGGAATCATACAGTGAAGATCACTTCTAACCTCTCGTTCGAACTGTCACAATAATCTGTTCCAGGACAGTTCTAAATAGAACTGAACAAATCAGTTCTAGATAGAATTGTCTGGATCAGTCTTAAGACAGAATTGTCTAAAACTGTTTAAAACGTGTCTAAAACAGTTCTAGTCGTAGAACTGTGAGCAAACCTCACCAAATCAGTTCTATCCGTGGAAATTGAATGTCGGCAGAAGTTACTAAATAAGTACTTACCGTAAAACTATCAACAGAACTATCCAAAAGTTTTCTAGCCGCAAAACTGTCCAAATCTGTCAGGATAGTATAGAGCAGTTCTAACTGACGTCACTGCACTTATGGGCATATATATATATATGTATTTCTTTAAGTTAATTATAAGAAACCGATGGACAAGGTATAATTTGCAGTTGTCACTACACACAGACAGACATATACATATATTTATTAACAGTGATTGTATGCTTCTAAAAATAGATTAGCATCCTGCAATTATACTGAAGAGATGAGTAGATGATCATTTCTGTACACTAACTATAAATACTTCGTGTATTGTATCAGTGAGAGATCCTTATTTAATTCCTACCAGCAGGTAAGACCTCCCGAAACGAAAGCTTATTTGTATGAGCTATAGCTAGAGTTAGAGGAGGGGATAAGGTCTCTGCACAATACTAGGCGGTGTTGTCGTATACATCCCGACACAAAAAGACACAATAAACAGATCTGAGAGTACTCGCAGTTATCTGACAGCTAGTTCAAAGCCACTAACAACTAATAAAAAAATCATGCCTCTAAGACTAAACAGTCAATCCGTACACATCCAACATACAATGAATTTAGAGTAAAGACGTCATAAACTGCCAGAGAAAAACATGACCTTGTGCAATGCCAAGTTACAGGTATCGATAGATTGTAGATCTATGAAAATGTATATGTTTATAACATACTAGTAATATTTAGTTAGCTTTTAATCTACTGATAACAAAATCAATATTTATACCAATAAAAACAATATTCAATAATTTTATTACAGTGTTGAATAGGTAACCTTTTAGAATATTAAGTTTATTTAAAGGAGCAACAAGTTTACATGGATCATTTCTAATTTTCCAGGCACGGTTAACAACATTTCCGTAAAAATGAGGATGTGCTATCCCGTTTGAAATAAGTTTTCTACAGGTACAACCGAACTTCAAAACCAAATCTTTATATCTATGGAAAAATTTAGTAAAGGTTTTAAGTAATTTACGGTAACGATATCCCTGGTTTAATAATTTACCAGTAATACATAGGTTGCGTTCGTTAAAATAAAAAACGTCGCAACAGACACGGGCATAGCGAACAAGTTGTGAAACATAAACACCGTGAGATGGTGCCAATGGAACATCACCATCTAAAAATGGAAAATTAACAATAGGGAACGAAAATCGTCTCTTTTATCGTACATTTTAGTGTGTAGTTTCCCGTTTAAAACCGAAATATCTAAATCCAGGAAAGGACAGTTATTACCGAATACATTTGATTTATTTAAAGTAAGTTCCTTGGGCTAAATTTCAGCAGTAGATTGAGAAAATTCTTGATTATTTAACGAAAAAATATCATCAAGATAACGGTAAGTGTTGTTGAATTTATCAATTAAATGCAATTTCGACGGGTCTGGAACTGGTACATGCGCGCTAATATGGTCATTTCATCTCTAAGAACACATTGTTACCACCAGAGACATGGACACAATTGAAAATCCTTTTCTTAAAGTTGCAATGTATAACAAACGTATTATAGGCGAATAAGTAACGAATAAGTAACAGGGTATTAACCGAGCGCTGGAACGGGTACATACGCGCTTATAGGGTCATTTCATCTCTTAGAACACATTTTTACTTCCAGAGATATGAACACAATTGAAAATCCTTTTTTAAAAGTTGCAACGTACAACAAACGTATTATAAGTGAATAAGTAACGAAAAGGTAACAGGGTTTTATCCGAGCGCTGGAACGGGTACATACGCGCTTATAGAGTGATATCACCTCTAAGAACCCCAAATCTACCACCAGAGACAACAAAACAATTGAAAGTCATGTTTTAAAAGGTGCAACGTATAATACACGTATTATAAGCGAATTATAAGCGAGTGATGGAACGAATTAAACAAGGTAATAGCATGCTCCGAAACGAGGTACACCCTGCTAACATGTTTAATTAACAACACCACATTATGTTAGTACGTGCCTGTCCCTAGTCAAGAGCCTGAAATTAAGAAGTTATCGTTTGTTTTTGTGTCACATATTTGTGTTTCGTTTATTTTTTTGTATATGAAATACGGCCGTTATTTTTGTTGTTTGAATTGTTTTACATTGTCATGTCTGGGCCTTTTATAGGTGACTTTGCGGTTTGGGCTTTGCTCATTGTTGAAGGCTGTACAGTGACCTATAGTTGATAATTTCTGTGTCATTTTGGTCTATTGTGGGGTGTTGTCTCATTGGCAATGATACCACATCTTTTTTATACAAGCGCAAACACGGTGATTTCATCCCTTCGAACCAAGATCCATCCTCAAACATACGAATATAAAGCAGTTAAAAGGTTGAACGTATAAAAATCAAATAAGGAACAAATGAGTATCGAACATAAAGTAAAATGATCGGTTGAGCACAAACACATATAAATAGGTCATAAAAAGATCATTTTACCTCAACAAATTTAGAACTATTACCAGATATAAGAGTATTAACAATTAAAAAGGGGGAAGGATATTAAAAATCGAATAAGTAACGAATAAGGAATAGGGAATAGGTGACGAATAGGTAACGAATATGAATAGGGAATAAGTAACGAATAGGGAATAAGTAACGAATAGGTAACGAATAGGGAATAGGGAATAGGGAATAAGTAACCAACTTGACGTCCATCCTTTTCATCTATTAATGAAGCTTGAAAGACTTATTCAAGCTATCCCTATAGCCTTAATTCCCCCTGGGGATTAATGCATTAAGTTCCATGATAAGAATAGGGAATTTAACTAGCGGATCCAGAAATGTTATAAGTGGGCCCCCACTGACTGCCTAAGAGGGGATCCGCTATGGTTATGCTTCAGTGATAATCAACCAAATTTTCCCCCAGAAACCCGTGAGGGGTTGGGAGGCTCCCTGGTACCCCTCTAAATCCGCCTTTGAATTTTTAACATCCTCTTTTAATAATTTTGACGACTCCTCTCCCAAAACCTACAGTTAAAGATGCTTTTCGATAAATTTTAACATTGTATTTAGTGTAGCAGGCTATTCTTACAACTAAACTTTTATCTTCCAAAGGTAATCATTTAATGTTTGAATGTTGAACTTGCTATAGAAATTTTATAATTAAAAAACACAAGTTGTGCACATTTACAACGCTCCAGTCTGAACACTCTTAAATTATCCAGTGAAACTGACAAGGCAACTTATCAGTAACTACATAACTTCAGATTAACATATCATTTATATCAACCCCATGCAACTAGGTACACAGCTGCATTCAATGAAACATGATCAGAGATAAAAATAGATGTAAATTATGAATCAGATTCTTTCTTTTCGATACAACATATAAAAGGGAAAAAAAGGGGGGGGGGGGGATATCAGAAGAAAAAAATAAACTGATGTATTAAAATTTAAAAGGTGAGTGTGAAATAACTTATAATATATTTTAGACGGTTTTGATAGACATAACTATATATTGACGCATTTTTAAAAAAGATCATATAACTCTAATATACTTTAAGCGGAAAAAATACATTACCAAAGATAAACCGTACTGTTGTGTACGTCCGTCTGTCCTGCTTTAGGTTAAAGTTTTTGGTCAAGGTTGTTTTTTTAGGAAGTTGTGCGAATATTTGCAGTATAATTTTATAGATATCAATACAGGTTAAAGTTATAGTCCGGAAACCAGAAAACGTTGTTTTGCTAATCCCAAATTATTTAAAACATGTGGGACCATCTCATTCAAATTCCAATTTAAGGCTATCAGTGATTACTCATCATTTGCACCGATCAGATCTGCATTTCTTATGTGCCGATTTTTTTTATTTCATTTTCGCCGAATCTGTGTTTCATTTGCGCTGTTTGTGTACTTGTAAATAACAGGGTCGTTTTGATCATATAAATCTCTTCCGTTAGCCAGTACAAAAGTTTTTGGTCAAGGTAGTTTTTTTTGTGAAGGTGAAGTCCAATCAACTGGAAACTAAGTACGCATTTTCTCCCTATTGTATGATATTTCGGCGATCGAACATTTAAAAAAAAGTCATACGTCCATCATCAGCAATGGTTCGGACAAGTTTGAAAATCTGGTCCGACCAGCTTTTTAAAAATGTGTTAAAGCTTCAGAAATCCGGAACAATTTTATTAAAAAAAATGCATTGTATATGAAATCATCATAGATGTCAGAATTTAATTTTTTTTATGTATGTCAGACGCGCGTTTCGTCTAAAAAAGACTCATCAATCCGAATCCAAAAAAAAAATTAAAAAGCCAAATAAATTACACTGTTGAAGAGCATTGGGTGCCAAAGCGCTCTCATGTCGACAATTTCGAAAGATATTTAAAAAAAATATAGTAAATGTCTATATGAGCAATGCCTAGTTCGAAATTCAATACTTGTCACTTTTCTTTTACCGTATGAGCCATTAGTGACGATTCATCTCTGATATAAGTTTGATTCATAATTGACAAGAATTTTACATGAGTCCTATATATATAATTACAGATCTAACATTGTTGGGTTGATGTTGTATATATATATATACTTATTTACTTTATTTACTTTTGCTATATATATATATATATATAACTCGTCTAAACATCAACCCAACAATGTTAGATCTGTAAATTTGCTTTCGCAATTTTTTGGTTCTTCCCTCGCCGGGATTCGAACCCATGCTACTGTGATATCGTGACACCAAATCGCCTGCACTGCAGCCGTCCCGCTAGACCACAATATATATATATATATATATTTGGCAGTCGCCAATGGCAGTCAGCAGGGTTAAAGAACATCAGTTGTTCGACCTGTTAGTCAAATGCGTTTTGTTTAAATATACTTTTTCACTTTGTTGGTCTTTTGGAAAATGTTGTTTGTGCTGTTTTTAGACCCTTCTACAACGAAATTTGTTTGACATGCACACGTATAAAAATTGCGGTTTTTATCCAACGCAATCATAGGATTGAACGTAGTTTTCAATTTAGACTCGTTTATATATATGCAGTGCAGGCGATTTGGTGTCACGATATCACAGTAGCATGGGTTCGAATCCCGGCGAGGGAAGAACCAAAAATTTGCGAAAGCAAATTTACAGATCTAACATTGTTGGGTTGATGTTTAGTATATATATATAACTCGTCTAAACATCAACCCAACAATGTTAGATCTGTAAATTTGCTTTCGCAAATTTTTGGTTCTTCCCTCGCCGGGATTTGAACCCATGCTACTGTGATATCGTGACACCAAATCGCCTGCACTGCAGCCGTCCCGCTAGACCACACGACCACCTGGGCTCTCAAAAAAAGAGCTTTCGGTGGGCATGTGTTACCTTTCCACGTCAGTTTTAATCTAGCGGCGTACTACAGTACATGATATACAAGGCATGAAGATGTTATAGTTACAGATCAGCTAAATTATCTATAGTAAAGGATCCTACAAATTAATGTAAGATACAGTCACAGAAAATAATTATATTCATAAGTACGTCTGAGTCAGTGATAACCCTACAACAGATGTATCCATCGGATCGCCATCAATGATGGTGATACATGGCTGTGTACATAATGTAAATACAACTCGTTTAAACATCAACCCAACAATGTTAGATCTGTAAATTTGCTTTCGCATTGTTGGTTTATTGTTGGAGGTTGTACGTCGAGCTCTTCGATTGATTCGACGGGTGCATGGGTAGTTACAATACTTGTGTCGGATCGGCAATTATACAACATTTTCTGTTATTTCCGTATTTTGTGTGGAATTCTCGCCGCGTTGAAGACCCATTGGATGCCTTCGGCTTTTGTCTGCTTATTTTCGAGTCGTTGTCTCTTTTACATACAATGTATTCTCTATTTCCATTCTCAATTTTGAATTCCCGATTTCAGCAGAACATGATAAGTTACTCTCGTTCTATTTTATTTTCGTCTTAATTTTTACCCGACGCTGAATATAGTTGACTTCGTCATAGGCGTCTCCAGTGGGTGGGCGGGATTCCCCGTTTCGTGGGATTTTTTTTTATTGGTTATATAATATATAGGGAATCAATGAAGCATGACTGGAAAGACCTCCCACTTAAGGTCAATCAGCCGCCCCCCCCCCCCCCCCCCCTGAACATTTCTGGATCCGCCACTGTTTGTCTTATCCGATATTCTATTCTAAATTTTTAACGGACTAATTGTCAAAACTATTTATACATAACTCTTCCGTTTAAAATTCAGAATACCTGAATCGTCAATCAACAATTTGAAACACTTCAATTCTTTTCTTTTATGTTTGGGAAAGCCGCTGAGACTTCAAGAACCGTTCCCTTTTCATTCATTGTGCACACCAGACCAGAATATATGTATACCCTGTCATATATTTGTTTAAAAAAAACAAATATATTGCCATTCATTCTAAAAACGAAGCTGAACTTTTAAGAATAATTTTTACAATTTATTTTCAATAGCTGCAAATATTAAATAACACCAAGATTAAAAGCGCCAACAGCTAGTGTATAGCTCGGTTGATATATTTAATAGAAAGATAATATATAGTTGTTAACTTGTTACATTTGCAAATGGGGTAAATAAACTCATCATGAATACCAAGATTGAAATTGTACATTTACGACAGACGGGTATGTCGTCTACAAAAGACTCATCACTGACGCTCATGTAAAAAAAAATTAACACCAACATTACACAATAATGTCAACATGGAGTTAGTAATTAACTGAGGTAACATTAAGTTAATTTAGAAGTCAATATCTTGGATAATTCTGATTTTTGTATACAGTTTATAATGCATATATCACTGTCATGAATCAAGGATTTGTATAGTAAGAAGGTTCTTATTATCATCGGAACTTTGGGATATGACAATTGTTTTACCCTCCCCCTTTTTTTCAATATCCGTTATTTTTTCGTTTCCTTTTAATTCACTCTCTTTAGTAATATAGCTGGGACCGCTGTGGATAGTAAACTTGGAATAGATAATAAATAGCAAAACCAAGTATTTTGTAGTGTATAATATTTATGTTTTAATGAGACAGACAGACGCGAAAAAAATAATAGTATGAAAAAATAACAGATTTTGGAAAAAAGGGTAACGCTAAAAAAAAAATCATCCTGTCCCCAAGTACCTATGCCCACTATTAAAGCAATAATTTGAGAAATATATATGTAAATTATACAAATGTGTGAATATTATGAGTCCAGGTAACTCGCTCAACTTGATTTATGTATGAAAAATTATATTTATTATCTGGTCATGTCCCGCGGTTTTTTGTAATGTTGTTATAACAACTGTGTAAGTTAAGACCAAAAAGTAGACCAGGAAAATACTTTATTATCTGTACTAGTTAAAATATCTGAGGATCATATGTCTGTCATTTATTCTGTAATTCACATCCTTTAAACAAATATAATAGCGTATATTATCTTAATCTATCAATTAGGATACATTATTTTATTTGGCTTAATAATATATTACTGGTATATAGTGCGACCATGCACCTTTCGGCTGCTTCGAGTGTTTTCTATATTGCAATGTTTAACTCGTCATGTTGCGGGATTTTCAAATCCTAAAAGAAGAACAGCATGATTTTCAATTTGGTGGCCGTATTACTTATAGATAATTAATTATTATACACTACATAACCTTACACAATCAATTTACTTTAAATTTTATTATTATTCTGATATGCATGCCCAATATATTTTATTCCCAAAACCTTATAAAAAGGAGGTGACAGGGTCAGGGGGTCGTGTAAACCCAATTATTGTTTATTGTGAATAATTTCAAATTGCGCTGAAGTTTTAAAGATTATTGGATAATTGACTTGTTCTATAGGTACATGTACCTAACTTACCAGGTGACAATACATATTGTATCCTTGATATTGGTATAAATTCAATTGCTTAGTAATATATAAAAATTAAGATGTGATATGATTGCCATTATGGGCTTTGCTTATTGTTGAAAGCAGGACGGTGACCTGTAGTTGTTTTAAATGTCTATGTCATTTAGTATCTTTTCAGTATCGTGTGGGCCAATGAGACAACTGTCCACAAGAGACCAAAATGGCCTAAAAAAATCATGTATCTAAGACTAAACTATCAATCCGTACACATCCAACATCCATTGAATTTAGTGTAAAGAGAGTATTCAATAATATATAATTTTATGATGCCAAATTTGAAATTTTGAAGGTGCCTATGTTTGCTATTTGTTATAACCCTATTGTTATGATTCTTAAACCATCTATACAAGTAAGCATGTCGATTTGTCACTTACCATTATTTTATTGATTAGTATGAATTTGATGAGGTTCAATGATGTAGTCCAGGGGCCGGTAACAAGAAATTTTATTAAGAGAGGTCGTAAGTATTGAATTAAGGGGAAGATAAGATCATTCTAAGATCACTAAAAGAGTGTAAATCAAAGCTCCCTCAGGTTGTTCGTAGATCGCTCTTATTTCTCCCTTAAGTTGCATCGTAATAGTTTTCAAGTTACGAGTTCTTAATAATTTTCTGGTGTCTCCGTTTTTGGTCCTCGCAAGGAAATTAGAATCACCTTAAATGAATCATAGAAACGTTTTAATGAATGATTAAATGCGCATATAAATCAACTACCCATTTAACCTATTAAGGAAAACAATTCTGGCCACAGACCACCATTATTCTTCCGGTCCTTTTTTAATAAAAGTAAAATTGAATTAAAAAATTTGCACCGCTTCAAACATGAAAATATTTTAACTGCTTATAGAACATTATTATTTTAATAAAAATATGCTTGTCTCAGGACAATCAATCCTTTTGGGGGCCCTATTATTCACTAGGCCAATGGTCACTGGTATTAAAGAGATAATGGTAACTGCAATTACGATTATCCCAATATGGCGACGGTAGATATAGGTAAAATCTTTACACTCGTTTTTCTTAAATGTAGCATGTATTTGTCAATAGTTACTCAGCTGCAAGGTTTATCTATACCATTTCATCATATTTGAATTGTAACGGTGCACTGGAATTGTCTAAGCGCTGTGAAAATTGCCGTTGAAAAATTCGGGATGATAATCGTAACTCGGAAAAAAAGATAATCGTAATTATGTATCTAAAAATAAAAAAGATAATCGTAACTGTTTTATTAATATTGACACTAAAAACGTAAATCTGATAGCATATTATGAAATTATGGCGATGAATTATTTACGAAACGTACCAACATCTTATGACATTTCTTTTTATGCATATATAATTAATAGTTCTTATGAAAACAGCTACATACTAGTATATCATACAATTGGAAGGGTGAACAAGCTTCAAGAAATTTGGAAATGGGAAAACACGAACTTTGTTAATTTACAGAAATTTCCAAACACTAGGTAAGCCACAAAATATGTGAATGAGCGATGGAAATTATGATACATGATAATAATTGTCAGGCGACACGCATGTGTCACCTTATATCAGATTTCTGATTAAGACAGTAAACAAAAATAAATTTCTGAAGTAAATAGTAAATAAAGTTAATATTGTTTAAATTGGTTATATGTGCTATTTCTGCCCCCGGTGATTTAATTCTAGAACATACCCTATTATGCCATAACGAAGTAGGAAAGACATTTAGTATTCGTCAAAAACCATTTGACGAGAAATTAGTGGCTACAGTTTTCATGTCACTTCGATCATTTTTCATGGATGATATCATAACTTAAAAGCTATGATGAACAAGGGAAAACTTTGAAAAGTGTTTTACAGTGTCATTTCGGAGTCTTTTATAGCTGACTATGCGGTATGGGCTTTGTTCATTGTTGAAGACCGTACGGTGACCGATATTTGTTAATGATGAGTCCTGGCGGTCTCTTGTGGAAAGTTGTCTCATTGGCAAACATACCACATCTTCTTATTTATATTGGCTACTTCATGACTGTCACTGAAATTTCAGTATCTCAGATATAAACTATAAAAAAATCAAATTTAATTTTGAATTATGATAATATGACATCCTTAAAACATTTAATGCTATATAATTACATTAGATGTATGTTTCATTATAATACGTTATTCTGATTGGCTAATTGCACATCACATGTTATTCCGTAAGCAGTTGCATGAGACAATAACATTTCATTCATGATGACACGAGGTCCCACAATAAAGTGCACAGGTGAATTTAAAAATTTAACTTCATGAAAATCGTGTTTTTATAATCCTAGCTAAAAAATGTAATTATAATTATTGAATGCTTCTTTTTGTAACTTTATAGGGTTGTAAAAGCGTTGAACGTGCGTACATTTTTAGAGTGAAGCACTTCCGCGCTTCGTACAAAATGTACTTCGGTCAACGCTTTTACACCCCAATACATTTACAAAAAGAAGCATTCAATTCTTAAATAAGATTACAGAAAGATTGGCCCTACATGGGATTCTTTGTGTATTATGAAATTAAGTAACGTGGAGTTCATTGACAAACATGGATTTGTGTTCTTTTATAGTTGGGCCAAAAGCCCGAAAATCAAGAAATAAAATTGATGTGGCTTTGAATTTTCTTACAAGAAATACTTATTCAAAGAATGACTGCAAAATTGAGAATAATTGAATAACCCATATTCCGCAAAATAAGAAACAAACTTATTAAAAATTCATAAATACTCGGTATATGAAAAATATGCTGCATACATATGCATGGAAGATATTGTAGAGAAAAATATTGAAGGTACTAAACAAGGAACATTTTTGTATTTGCATGCTTGCCATATAATTCGTACTTTTCTATTAAATTACATTTTTAACACACAAAATACCATTGAAATGCTGAAAGACACATTTATTATGTTTCAGTTACTATTATCCGATTAAGAAAATTACGATTATCAAAGAAGAAAAATACCATAGAGTTACGATTATCATCCCGAATTTTTCAACGGCTATTTTCACAGCGCTTAGACAATTCCAGTGCACCGTTACGATTCAAATATGATGTAATGGTATAGATAAACCTTGCAGCTGAGTAACTATTGACAAAAGCTTGCTACATGTAAGAAAAATGAGTGTAAAGATTTTACCTATATCTACCGTCGCCATATTGGGATAATCGTAATTGCAGTTACCATTATCTCTTTAATACCAGTGAATGGTAGGATTTGAATCGAATATAAATGACGAGTCTCAAATGGCGTAGGCTTATTTTTCTATCCTACCGTTCATTTCGGTCAAATCACTACTAGAATGGTATACTTTTATAATTTGTAATTTGGATGGAGAGTTGTCTCATTATCACACATACCGCATCTTCTTATATTTGTTTTAAACAATATTTTTCTTACAAAAAATAAAATCACAAAATTACTTAATTCCGAGGAAAATTCCAAACGGAAATTAAGTCCTAAACAAAATGGCACAATCTAATGATTAAACACATCAAACGAATGGACGAAACTTTTCATATTCCTGACTTGTTACAGGCATTTTCAAAGTGTAAAAAAATGATGGATTGAACCTGGTTTAAAGAACTGAACCTCTCACTTGTATGACAGTCTTGTCAAATTTCATGATATTGATAACGATTCGTTAACAAAAAAGACACAATAGGCAAAAATGTAAAACAAAACCAGGTATACAACAACAACACCCAACCCACTAAAAACTGAAGTGGATTTTAGATGATTCGGACGGGAAAGCAAATCCAGCTCCACGTGTGGCGCCCATCATGTTGCTCATTATATTACAAAGACGGTAAATAATGGGTCAACCAACTCATGATGCCTTCCGTAAAATTCAAGAAGTGATGATTTAAACTTCACCATTTGGAACTCTTGGTTTAAAATTGAAAAAGGTCACAAATTTCTCCTTGCTTTATATTCAACACTTCTCTCAACAAGCCAAAATTGTAATGATTTATAAAAAAGAAAAACTATCATCCTCCAAATACATGGCCAAGAAAACACTGATATATAATTTCATATTCAGATGAATTAATATATATATAATTATAATAAAAAAAAATCTAAGCTTGACGTATTAACTTTTTTAAACAACTTGTTCCAATATTAACAAGTGAATGTACAGCTAAGAGTAGTCGGGACCACTCTTACAAAAAATGTCAAGTGAAGCTATAGCGAATTTTTCTTGGTACACCCCTAAGTTGCTAAGTTTGTTTTAAGAACACTTAATAACTGACTAAAATTTAACAATGATTTTGTGTTACCGGAATTAGTAAGAATGCTTTAAGGTAGACGTAAGAATCGTTCTTAGATCATGCACTTTTTCAAAACATTAAGGGCTGTCAATCATTCTAAGATAGGTCTGAGGTAGAGTCTTGTTACTTTCTTAAATCTTAAGACGCCTTGGGGCCGGTAACAAGAAGCATTCGTATGTCTTACGAACGCCTAAAGGGCGTCTTAAAATTTAAGAATGTAACAAGACTCTACCTCAGACCTATCTTAGAATGATTGACAGCCCTTAATGTTTTGAAAAAGTGCATGATTTAAGAACGATTCTTACGTCTACCTGAGACAAGCATAGTGTTATTAAAATAATAATGTTCTATAAGCAGTTTAAATAATTTCATGTTTTAAGCGGTGCAAATTTTTTAATTCAATTTTACTTTTATCAAAAAAGGGCCGGAAGAATAATGGTGGTATCTTGCCAGAATTGTTTAAATTCCTTAGGTTAAATGGGTAGTTGATTGTTATGCGCATTTAATCGTTCGTTAAAACGTTTCTATGATTCATTTCAGGTGATTCTAATTTCTGTGCGAGGAACCAAAAACGGAGACACCAGAAAATAATTAAGAACTCGTAACTTGAAAACTATTACGATGCAACTTAAGGGAGAAATAAGAGCGATCTACGAACAACCTGAAGGAGCTTTGATTTACACTCTTTGAGTGATCTTAGAATGATCTTATCTTCCCCTTAATTCAATACTTACGACCTCTCTTAATAAAATTTCTTGTTACCGGCCCCTGGACTTATTAGAACAAAAAGGATTTTTTTTATTTATTTTATACCTGAATACAATCATTTGTTAGATACTTTGTTTCTTTTATTGAAGTATATACAAAGGGAGATAATTCAAAATGTTTTGTTTTAGTATTCTGACCTGATTAGAAGAGATGAAAAGACAGGATGACAATAAGAAAATGCTGGAAATTGTTGTGTATGATTATGCTTTGTCCAAAAGTTTTTGTTATCTCCTGTATTATTTATTGCTGCAATTGTCAAAATCCAAATCACACATAAAGATAGCCTTGTCCTATAGTTTATATCTGGTGTTTGTGTTTTTTGTATGTCTTAGATTCCAACCCTTCAAGTTCTTAAACAAATTCAGATGCAGTGCCATTCTTTACATATAGGTAAAAGCATACTAACAAAATTATTCAAATTTAATTTATATTAAAATTTGAAATTTATTGAAATTTAATTTACATTCAATGATCTTTAAATCTGAAATTTATTCAAATTTAAATTATATCCAAACTTCTTATTTGGAGTCCTAAAGTTGGGACCAAAACCGGGACATAGCCGAAGATCTTTTCGATAACACGGATAAGAGCAAAAAAAAATAATCATAAAATGTTCTAAGGATATAGCTTAGTCTTAAGACACCTTTGATGACATGGCCCCAGGTTTTGAATTAGACTCAGATTAATTTCCACCACTATTATCTTGTTAAACTTTTAGTATAACAGTTTTGATGTTATTATGGACATAGAACACTTAATTATTTTATGTGTTTATTGATGCCTAAGCCTTTTCTGCATAGATTGAATGTAACATAATTCACCAGTCAACGATGTAAAATAAATAATTTTCCTCGCAGGTAATCCAACATGCTTTGATTTTCGTACCTTGTCTTCCCAAACGAATATAAAAAAATTATCTTTAGTAGCAACATCAAAATTCCAGCACATGAATATATAGAGTTGTTTACGGTTATCATAGGCATTTTGTTACGTTCAGGAAAATCCCAAATAAGAATCTTTAAACAGGGATAAACTACACATGGATATGTATGTTGCGTCGTAAGTTTAGGATTTTTTTAGATTCCAATGTAGATCAAATGACTGCACATTAACTGTTACAACTGCAGTGCAATACATAAGACAAAACCTGTTCTTTCCCACTTTGAAGAGTTCATTTGACCAGAGTACAACAAAGGCAAAAGCTTAAGCTAGTGAATATAATCTTTTTTTTTATATGATAAAATTGAGAATGGAAATGGGAAATGTGTCAAAGACACAACAACCGGACCATAGAACAGATAACAGCAGAAGGTTTCCAATAGGTCTTCAATGCAGCAAGAAATTCCCGCAACCGGAGGCTTCCGGGGGAGTATGCAAATTGATTATTGCTCTATAGAAGTTACATGTTTTTCGTTTAACTTGAATGATTTCAAAAAATGAACGTGCTATTCCGACATGACAGTTTTTAGACAGATTCCGCATGTTTTTAACTGATATTATGGTAAATTCGTTTTATAGAAGCATGCATTTCGGTTCATTTTGTCGATTGGTCAATTTCTCAGGGGCACGTTTAGTTTTGTAAATTCCCCGGAACCCAGTGTCTCGTCTACTTTTGCTGTTAATTGTACGCTTAACAAAAATGAGGGGGGAAATAATAAAATTATTATTCCTAATACCATCTTTTGATTGTTAGAAGCTTTTGTCCAAGTTTGGTACATATCCAGGATGCTTTATGAATCTAATATTTTTTTTATAAAAAATACTTAAATGCATATGTAATTTTAACTGGAAGAAAACCTAAGTCCATACATAAGCATAATACAGAAAGACAGGAACAAATTTTAACAATTTTTACTTATAGATATTAGCTTTTGATTATTTTTTATCCAAGTTTGGTACAAATCAAGGATAGTTTAAGAAAGTTTTTAAAATTTTAAAAATTAAGTCAGAGTCAATGTAATGTTTCCTGGCAGAAAAACAAAGTCCATTTAAATGTAAAATACAGATTTTTTATTTTTTATATATATATGCAAAAGATACCAGTGGATATTATCTTGTGATCACAAACAAGCTTCTGTCCAAGTTTGATAGAAATCCAGGATAATTTAAGAAAGTTAATTAAACTTTTAAAACTTTAACTACAGAGTGAACGTAATGTTTCCTAGCAGAAAAATAAAGTCTATTTATAATAAAATTGAGAAAGGAAATGGGGAATGTGTCAAAGCGACAACAACCAGACCATAGAGCAGACAACAGTCGAAGTAAAACACAGAAAAAAGGATTTTCCTTTTTAAAACTATTTACTTCCTTGATACTTTCTTATGGTCATAAAAAAGCTTCTGTCCCAGTTTGGCAGAAATCAAGGATAGTTTAAGAAAATTATTAATATTTCAAAAACTGTAGACGCTACCGACGACGACGACGGAATGTAGGATCGCTATGTCTCATTTTTCGATAAAAGTCGAAGGCTCGACAAAAATGACAGAAGATAACAAGGGGAATTACAAAATTAATAAATCGAATTTATATAGTTTACGACATCCTTAATGTGAAACAGAAAAGTGGTTTCAATATGTTTTATGTTTAATTATTTTACATGTGTGTTAAACATGTGTATTTACTTATTTTACATGTGTAATATACACATATATTTCATTCAATCGAAAATCTATTGGCATTCTAATTAAATGAGTTTGTGATATTAATTAATCTACAACAAATAAATCAGATTACAGATTACAGTAGCTAGCTATTGTCATTTTAAAAAATATTTGTTCATTACCAAACCAACAATATTTTAAAAATACTTTGTTTAAACGTGTCATGCTGTTAATTTTATACTGCAACTAGTTGTGATTATTTCCTAAATATATATATATAGTAACATAACTATATTTTGGATAATGTCAATTTCATCATGGAACACTTTCTCCACAACGAGGGGTCTGATAAGGGATGAAAATAACTTTGAAATTTCTATAACGATTTAACAAGCTATCAATGTATTATTTTAAGTTGCAGTATTAAAACAATATAAGTTCAATGTCGTAAAATATAAACTTTTCTGTACTCGGCGCAAAACTGGAAAAAGGGCTCGGTAGAATCTCGCCCTTTCCCAGTTACTCAGCCTAACAAAAAGTTTATATTTTCCTAACATTGACCTAATAATGTAAATATATGTCACAGATATCCAAATCATTTTTAAACCTCATAATGATATACACATTTTGTATTTTAATTGAGCATTAAAAAATTACTTACCGACAACGTAATGATACACACTACTATGTACCTAACTATGATGAACGGCCTTGGTTGACATATTTGACCTGATTGTGATTTGAAGAACTCTAGTGCGAAGGAAGCTGATATATTATTAATTAAAAAATGTATTGTGTACTTAATATAAAGATATAAAATAAAAGTAAACAAGTTCATTTTTAAAATCGAAACGCATTTTTCTTGTTCGCCATTTTACTGCAATATAATAAAAGAAGATGTGGTATGATTGCCAATGAGACAACTATCCACAAAAGACCAAAATGACACAATCATTAACAACTACTGGTCACCGTATGGCCTTCAACAATGAGCAAAGCCCATACCGCATAGTTAGCTATAAAAGGCCCCGATAAGACAATGTAAAACAATTCAAACGAGAAAACTAACAGCCTTATTTATGTAGAAAAAATGTCTGGTTCTTTTATTTTAAATCAGGACGTTTATCTGTTACAGATTGAAGTACTCGAAAAACAAAAATCAAACAAAAGGTCAAATTGGTGTGAATATATAAAAGAAGGTGTTTTACGAGTGTCAATGAGACATCTTTCTAATCCAAGTGACTATTATAAAAAGTAAACCTTTATAGGTCAAAATGTAGTCTTCAATACGCAGCCTTGTTTGTATGAGAGTTCTTGTCCATTCGTTTTTGATGCGTTTCGTTATTTGATTTTGCCGTGTGGTTATGGACTTTCCGAATTGATTTTCTTCTAAGTTCATTTTTTTTGTGATTTTACTTTTTTTCACACCGAACAGCAAGTCTTTAAGGGTCCAAAATGACATGTGAAAAACCATTCAATCGGGAAACAACAATCTAATCTATACAAAAAAAAAAAACGAGAATCGAGAAACAATTATGAACCACATTAACAAACGACATCTACTGAACATCAGATTCCTGACTTATGGCAGAAGTTAACACTTGCAGCGGGTTTATACGTTTTGATAGGTACCAACCTAGCTTCACCTTTATCTGAAAAATAGTAAAACAATAATGAATGCCTAGTTTCTGTTAAAAATATTAAAGACTATTTAATAGTTATTCTTAATATTGATGTATCATTCAATGCCAATACTCACAAAAACATGTATGCTTATATTCATTAATTATGTAATTGAATTATAGTTCATTGCAAATTGTTAAAAAAAAGTCAATCTATTTTGTAACTTTTGCCATGTCCTTGAAGACCAATTTGTTCATTCTCTCTTCAGAAATATTGCAATACATTTTCATTATATCATATTCGTAGGTTTAATGTCATTATTGTTTTTCATTCCATTCAATCTTTTAACTGATACATAATATCTTTTTTTTCCCTAAAATGTCTTGTACCGATTCAGGAGAATGCCAGTTGATATTTTATAGTTGCTGTGTGTGTTACATTGTTGTTGTTTTTTGCTGTACTTTAGTGTTTCTGTTGTTTCGTTGTTTTCCTCTTACCTTTTTGATGTGTTTCTCTCGGTTTTAAATTGTAACACGTATTTGTTTGTCTCAATCGATTTATAACTTTCGAGCAGTGGTATACTACTGTTGCCATTTAATTATCTATAACTATATATAGGAAGATGTGGTGTGAGTGCCAATGAGACAACTCTCCATCCAAATAACAATTTAAAAATTAAACCTATATAGGTTAAAGTACGGCCTTCAACACGGAGCCTTGGCTCACACCGAACAACAAGCTATAAAGGGCCCCAAAATTACTAGTGTAAAACCATTCAAACGGGAAAACCAACGGTCTAATCTATATAAACAAAACGAGAAACACGTATATATTACATAAACAAACGACAACTACTATGCATATATTTGAGAAAAAAATAAATTTAAATATACAATACTTTCAGGGCAGTTTTTTTTCTTTTCGTTTTTTTATAACAATGTATAGGATAATGCAGCCTTGATGTAGATCGAGCATTATGAAGTAGTTATTTAATTGGTCTCTAGAGGTATCTTGCTACTTAAGTACTTAAATTTTTAAATACTGTTCACATAGTATTATTGTAATTAGTAACAAGTGCGTTTGTATTGGTATGTTTATATCATGTATCCTGTATCAAAGTTTTGCTAGCATGCGCTGCAAAACATGTGTAATGTTGACTTTTGTGTCAAAGTGATTAAGATAATGTAACATATACCTATGATGCCGACATAATCTTTCTATCAGTTCAATTGGGGTTTAGGGATGATAGGTCATTACTTCTAGTAGTCCCTTAAAGTTTGTTAATTTATGTTTCTTTGTCATTTTACTTAGTTTCTTTTGTTACCTATTCAGACATTGGACTTTTTGTTAGTCTTGTCTGATTTCTAATTTGTGTTCATGTATATATTTTTTAGTTTAATAAGACGTCCATTTTCGCTGAACTAGTACATGTTTTGTTTAAGGCCATACGAACACGGCCTCCACGACTCCACGAAATTTCGCTGTGTTGAAGACCTGTTGCTGGCCTTTGGTTGTTTTCCGCTGTTTGGTGGGGTTGTTGTCTCTTTGACATATTCCCTATTTCCGTTCTCAGTTTAACTTCAAAGATGTGATGAGAGTAATTGTATTGTGTGAAGTAATTCGTGTCAAAACAAAAAGTAAATTGAAGCATTGTCAGACCCTTGTTATCGTACCATTACATAAAGGCAACAGTAATATACCGATGTTGAAAAAAAACTCGCTGGGGAGAAAATAATTCCAGATTACAAACGATAACCAAGAGAAATACGTCAGTTATAAGAGGAAAACAAAAGCACAACAGGAACACTGAAGTGCAACAAAAAACGAACGCCAACATACATAGTATATGTTAGATAACAACTGTCATATTCTTGACATGTTATGGGGAATATTAAGAAAAAATTGTGGGTTGAACCTGATCTAGCCAAACCTCCTGCGTGTATTACACATTTTAAGATATCGCAAAATTAACAATACTAAGTGACAGAAATACAACACAAACACACGCAAGAACACTCATCACAGAGAAACGCGCACATAAATAATATAACAGTCGTTACAATATCAAAAACCACAGAACAACACCAAACATTTTCCATCAACTATTAACAGCAGAAGACATCACAAACAGTGATGCACTTACGTAACGAACATGCAATCTCGAATATCATACAATTATATCACAATACCAGTCTAAACAATTGTCATACCAATGAAGGTATTGAAAGGCTATTTTATATCAAGTTAATTGGACTGCAAGCGAGAATACATAAAACAATATCTTACGTAATTAAAACAGAAACATCAAAAATAAATACATGAATGCTGAATGCGCGAAATACCAAGACATTTCGTAAAGCAATACAAATTCACATATTCGGGAATAGGTCACGTTCGGTTAACACAACGACATAGGTGTTAAACCAGAATCTAAGACGTAGTAAAAATACATCCTAAGTGAGTTAAGGCACAGAAACAGACACATTATAAAGATCAACCAATTCGTGATCGTGTTCATAAAATTTACAAGGTATCGTGTTAAATATGAAGTCTAGTGTGAATATGCAATAGCATAACGTATCAATTGAATTCATCCCGTTTGTCATAGATTTTAATGTGAATCTTCGATCTGTTTTAATATTGATGAATAAATGAAGTTAACCCATGGTGTGTGTTTACGTAAGATTGTAAAAGTTACTTTAATTTTGATTTAAAGCTATTCTTTAATTTGTTGTACTTATATTGCAGTTCCTTTAGGCAGTAGAGTTTTCTTGGGTGATGTCAGGTTCAATATATCCTGTTTCGGTCTATGCATGCTTAACCTGAGAAAATAAAACAAATAAAAGAAAAAACAAACAAACAAACAAACAAACAAACAAACATACAATAAGCAAAAAAACATTCATACAAACAAGCAAAACAAAACACAAAAAAAAAACACTCATAGCTATAGAACAAAATAAAAAAATTGATAGCAAAACGTATTCTTCTATAATCAACGTTGCAGTGTATGAATATTTTTTAACATTGATTGATATTCAACCTAACATGTCCATATCTCTGTAATCCTCAAACATATCATTACTAATCTTTTATTAAGTAGAAAGTTAATGAAATCTCACGGGTTTCTTTTAAAAGGTAATAGAAACAAGTATGGTAATCGACAAGTAATATTCCTCATATCTAATTGTAAATATCTGTATACTGTTTAAATGTATATGTATGCAAATAAAGCGTAGAACAATAACTGTTTGTATTGCCGCTACATTTAAAAATAATAACGACAAGTCATTGCCATGGTATTCATAGCAACATAAAATTCGTGTCTTGTTCGTTTACCACACAGCTCTTACATAATATTGAAAAAATAGTATTTTAAGGAGACGTATATATGAGTAAACATTTGTAAGTTAACTGGTGTTGAAACGTAAAATAAATTAGTTACAATTATAACGATCAGCTTTGTATCACAATTAAGTAAGAAACTTCTAAAGATTAATTCATAACTGAAAAACTATAAACAACATAATATCTTGTTAAATTGACAGATTTAAATTAAGTTAACAAAAAACTAAATGAGATCCTAATATTTATTCATAATTTTGTATAGATATATAGTTTGATTTGTCACTGTTTATTTTTCCTTACATATGCCTTAGGTAAATCACATCAAAGTCATTCACATTGCTCATATCCATGGCGAAGTTTAAAACATCATTAATAGTAATTCATTGTTAAGAAACATAATACAAATATAGAAAGGCCATTATCCTAACGCCTTTGCATGCAGACGTATAAGATATTTTGCAAAGGATATTAAAGATGCTGACTTGATTTATCTAGTACTAGTCAGGTTCATCCTAAAATCACTTCTACATCAAATTGATCTGTTGTATAACACATGAACAAAGGCAACAGTAGTATACCACTGTTCGAAAGTCATAAATCGATTGAGAGAGTAAAAAATCCGGGTTATGAACTAAAACTGAGGGAAACACATCAACTATAAGAAAAACATGAATATATGTATTGTATAGGATTTATAACGTTCTTAAATTCCCCGTTGATAAAAGTAACGAATTAAAAAACAATATAGGGATCCAACTTAGATGACCTTAAATGGTTGGCTATTCATAATTGCACCAGTTTAGGCATCCTTTTATCATAGTTCATATAAATATAACTTGAATCCTTTCCAATCGTTTCGTATACCTACCATATATATTACGTCTAAAGTTCTAAACTGTAATAACCATGCGTTGCAGAATCGTCCCCATTGAAGACTTTACGTCCAAAACTCCTGATAATATTGTACTTGGTACATTTACATTGTTAGAAACACTTTTTCCAAAGGGCCAAAATTCAATAAATCCCTAAACTGGAAACACAACTTTAAAATACTAACGGGTTTCGTCGAATGATATAACAGACAATGATTAAACGTGAAAGGAATGGGTTACATTAAGCTAGACAACGGAAAAACGGGAGGAAAAATGCGATGTCTTTCATACAATACAGAATATAAGGAAGATATTTGCATAAAACCTCATGCTGTATTTATTTCAAAGATCCAAATGTGGTTTAACACCAGCCTGCATCATACATAAACTTATTGCTGTCAAAGATCGTAAACTCCCAAACGATGTCAGTTTTGCTGGTAAATCCCATTATACATCAAAAGTTATCAACAAAACGTAACTTAGGGAGCTACCATTTGATTTTTATGGGGGGGCTAGGATGAAATTTGAAAAAAATAGGCAGGACAGGAGTTTTGAGTAAAAAAAAAAGGCAGGATGAGCAACTTGGTAAAAAAAAAGGCAGGATGACAATTTGTGTAAAAAAAGTCAGGATAAACTAGTAAAAAAAAAGGCAGGACCGAATAGAGTAAAAAATAAAAAGGCAGGACAGAGATTACAACAAAAAAAAAAGGCAGGACAAAATTTTTCATCCTAGCCCCCCCATAAAAATCAAATGGTAGCTCCCTTAAATCATATCAAATAAAGACAACATTAGTTTACCGATGTTCAAATCTCATAAATCTTCAAGAAACAGACAATTCAAGGTAACGAACAAAATTTGAGGAAATCCCATTTACTAAACAATGTCCACTAGTTTACATGCATCATCACGCCCTGCGAATTTACACTCAGTTTAAATATAATAATCAAGACTATAATGGAGTCGTAAAAATTGAAAATCAGAAAAGTTTACTAAAGACCGCAGTAACATGTCGCTGGTGACGTGCGACACCTGCACATTGATTCGGTCGACCAATTAATTACGATGACTATACGCGTAAAACTTATTTTTTGTCATCTAGAAGCCATTTAATTAAAGAGGGACGAAAGATACCAAAGGGATAGCCAAACTCATAAATCTAAAACAAACTGACAACGCCATGGCTAAAAATGAAAAGGACAAACAGAAAAACAATAGGATACATGACACAACATTGAAAACCAAAGAATAAACAACACGAACCCAACCAAAACCAGGGGTCATCTCAGGTGCTCCGGAAGGGTAACTGTTGAGTTAACCTCCTGAATACACCCAATGCCCATATAAGCAATATACTTATAGATATAGATAGATAGCGGAACTCTTGGAATTTGATTCTTCTAGGTCTATTTCAGTCGTTGTCTACTCTATAGGGACAGTTATGTGTTAGAAGCACACCCTTAATTCAATCCAAATGGTGTGAACACGCATTATTTAACCAGAAATAAATAGTTCTGTCTCTCTTCTGTGTTTAATGTACTTCTTTCTAGAAAAGAACTTTGCACTCGTATTTTTATCAATACACAACAGCAATAATAACCAAAAATGGAATAATTTGTCAAGACCGAGCCTTAAACGATAATAGCGAACTAATCATGATTTTCTGTAATTGTTATAGTAAGTGGTACAAAATAGTATACAACGAAAATCTAAACATATATGATCAAACGTTAAATAAAACAAAAGACAATAACCGTGATAACATTGCACCAGTATAGAAAGACATGTATATCCTATTAATACAGAGTATCATACTTCGTGCAACTAATTACTACTGTTGAAATACAAGACCACAATAGCAAAAAAAGAGGATGAAATTATATACAACTGCATAGTATCAATACTGCAACTAAGTCTTTATTAAGAAAATTGGGTATGTGTAGAAAGTTACTATTTAGATAATTATACAAATGAAAAACGCATAATTTATTGTCATGATTAGACGTTAGCACTGGGAGTTTGCTGCGAATACATATACACTGTATCTTTTAATATTCATTTCATTTTGAGCAGACATCCAAAAACGCAGCCACAATATTTAAGACGTTCAATTGTTCCTAGTTTTTTTGGCTAAAAATCTTTCCGTCGATTTTTCATTGATCTCTCTTTCACTATGCGTTTGATTTTAATCTATCTTCATTTATAAGCAAATTTTTTTATCATAGATTTTAGTCAGATCTTTTCATCACTTCATCGTGTGCTGATTCTATGTGACCTAACTATGTCCCCCTCTTGACATAGAAAATGAGATTGAACCGAAATCCTCCAAGGGCACTTTATATAGCTGTCAAACTTGACTCAAATTCTCATAATTGTTTTATAACAATGTAAAATATTTATCCAAATTATAAAAAGTTTAAAATAAACAGTTTACAGGACAAGGATATGATAGCAGGTAGCTTTATTGTGTGTGTATTTTAGTGTATAAGCCTTTCAATTAACTGTTGAGTTGGCCTCCTGAAAACAACCGATGCCCATATAAGCAATATAAACATAATTATAGATATAAATAGATAGCGGAACTCTTGGAATTTGATTCTTCTAGGTCTATTTAATTTTTTATTAGATTAAAAATATTTGTTTATCATCATTTTTACCTGTGTAAGAATGAGATTTTTGAAAATCGAATCAGGCAATTAAATGATTTACCTTTGTTTCACTTTCAATGTTGACATTCTTTTCCTTTAAATAATTAAACACGCACACAATTCATGCGTTATCCATCTCTAGTTAAGGGGTTAAATTGAAGTTCACATGAATATAGTTATGAAAGGTACCAGGATTATAATTTAGTACGCCAGACGCGTGTTTCGTCTACATAAGACTCATTAGTGACGCTCAGAAAACAGATTTAATGAGGTTGAATTATTCAATTGCAAGTGAATAATTCATCATCAATGATTCGTACCTTATTTTGACAAAATTAGACATACTGGCTAAATTATCAGTCCACTATTTCACTTTCATTATTTTTTGAAAAAAAAACATATTTCATATTTTTATGTATCTCGTAGCCAGCGCCCCTTTAAAATCAAATTACAATTTTGTCTTATTTCTTGAAAAAAAACCTTGGGAATTTTGAGTCCTCGATGCCCTTCAACTTTGTACTTTATTTGGCCTTTTATAACATTTTTGATTCAAGTGTCACTGATGAGTCTCATGTAGACGAAACGCACGTCTGGGGTAAATATGAAATTTTATTCCTGGTATCTAGGATGAGTTTATTAAAACAATTTGACATTGCCCATGCTAACTATACATTTATTTAGAAACGGCTGCTTTTTATTTTATATATTTTTCTTATCACTTTGCGTCCGTCGTCGTCGTCGTCGTTAACTTTACAAAATTCTTCTCCTCTGAAAATAATTGGCCAAATTGACCCAAACTTGGCCACAATCATCATTGGGGTATCTAGTTTAAAAAATGTGTCCGGTGACCCGTCCAACCAACCAAGATGGCCGCCATAGCAAAAAATAAAATATTGGGGTCAAATGTAGATTTTGGCTTATATCTCTGAATCTGAAACAAAGCACATAGGGTAATGGGTCTCAGGTCAAGATCTATCTGCTCTGAAATTTTCAGATGAATCAGAGAACCCGCTGTTTGGTTGCTGCCCCTAAAGTGCTAATTTTAAGGAAGTTTTGCCGTTTTTGGTTATTATCTTGAATATTATTATCGATAGAGGTAAACTATGAACAGCAATAATGTTCAGCAAAGTAAGATCTACAAATAAAAAATCAAATGATCAAAATGGTCAATTGACCCCTTCAGGAGTAATTACCTTTTAAAGTAAATTTTTTTTCAAAATTTTTCGTAAATTTTTGTAATCTTTTACAAAAATCTTCTTCTCTGAAACTACTAAAGCAAATTTAACCAAACTTTTCCACAATCATAATTAGGGTATTTAGTTTTTAAAAATTAATCTGTTGACCCAGCCAGCCAACTAAGATGGCCGCAATTGCTAAAAATAGAACATAGGGGTCAGATTTATCAGATTTAGATCTGCCCTAAAAAAATTAGACAAATCCGACAACCCGTTGTTGGGTTGCTGCTCCTGAGTAAGTAATTTTATGGAATTTTTTCAGTTTTTTACTATTATCTCAGATATTATTATTGTATCCAATGATATCTTACACGATAAATTATGATTTTAACCTTATTACACATGATTTCCAAAGCATCAGTAAATACAGGTGAGCGACACAGACTCTTTAGAGCCTCTAGTTGGTTTTACAAACATTACTTTTTGTGAACGTCCAATGGAGACGTTTTC
Source organism: Mytilus trossulus (assembly GCF_036588685.1). NCBI lineage: Eukaryota > Metazoa > Mollusca > Bivalvia > Mytilida > Mytilidae > Mytilus > Mytilus trossulus. Next base: position 55,578,014 of record NC_086373.1, read on the forward strand.
GATGTACATGTACATGTATCTTTTTACATAGAATGTGAATAAAATGGGTTTTTTTCCCTTCATTTCTGTATAACTGTGACGTCTAAATCGCAAATAAAATCATTGCAGACCTACATTCCGTTGTCGAATGCGACGTCAACATGAAGTCTTTGATTTACTTTTTTTTAAAACATCAAGTCTGTAAAATCTTTCTTGAATTTAATTATTTTTTAACAGAAGCTTTTTTATTATTATTAAACGAAAGTTTCTATATAAAAGTCAAAGTCTAAACATTTTTATTTTTATTTTCACTTATTATACTGATTAGACTACCTATCTGTTTTGCTATTAAAATGAAGATATATAGTACTAAGTCAAAGTTAGTTAAAATCAATTTCTTCATAAAACCTTCATATAAATTTATAAAACGTTGGTCGAAGCTCTGTTATGAACAAGAGATAATGTCAATAGTTTCGTTTGTAGTATTTAACTGATTGTTTTACATCTATAGTCAACATTACATTTGACACTGACATCAACAATCATACGGAGGACACAGGAATCCACTGATTATTCTTTTGTTAATATTCAAATGTAATAACCATTTCATTTTGTTTTTTACTTTCAATTCCTGATTCCATATGTATTAATATACAAGTTGGTATGCACTGAGAGGTTGATAGCATGGTGTTAAGACAATGAACCTTGATATAATGATAAGACTTGGTAGATAAGATCTTTTTAGCTGTTAAAGCAATGAACCTTTAGATGACTGATTATTTGCGTTTACCTTATATGGCATTGGTCTGAGAGCAAAACATATAATAGTTCGTTATAATTCAATACTCATTCACTGTTTTTTTTTAATTCTTTATAATGTTAATAGATGATAACCATTGAGATGACAAACCTTACTTTTAGGTCATATGTAGATCGATGGCCTTGCAGGGTCGGGATAATTATAATAATCGCTATTTTGTGCATTTTTTCGTTGATCTTTTTTTTTTGTGATTATTTTTCATATCATGCTACTCGCTTGAGATGGGAAATTATCGCTAGAATCTGAGGAGGCAAATGACGTTGCTAATGAAATTGGCATGAAATTGACAACGTCGTCATAGCTTAAATAGTGATAAACAGATTATCTTTGTTCATCTCAGCTCAATTGCTTCTATCGCTTTTGCTGTATCGTCTCGAGCGAAGAAAAAAAACCAATCTGGTTAAAATCATCAACAAAAATCTATAAGTCACAAAATAATATTTATAAGAAACGTTTCAAAACGAATCAATGAAATTATAGATATGCATGTCTTTCATAAACCTATAAAAAATACTAAGATCTAGTACATTTATGTATTTTGTTACGATTTAAAATTCAATGAAATAATTATGTTAAGATGAAATTAAGACCCTGTTCAACCTTGGATTTTGGGAATAGAACATAGTACAAAGGAACGTAACTCTTGCATACAAATGACACGTCAAAAGAATTAATTAACACATAATTCGTGCTCCTGGCCTTCAACGACGATTTTGAATTATCAATATTACCAGCAGTAATAAATCTATGGAATAGTTACAGCTAATGAACACTAACTCACAGTGAAATATATTTGTTCGAAACTCCTTGGGAAAATTTCTCACTACATGTACTTGATTTTCAAAGATTATAAATTATTACGGTTTACACTTTTTTAATACACCTCGTATATTCTTGCATTAACTTATCTAAATAAATATATATTTGAAGCCTAAACATTTGACAATAAAATTGAGAATGAAATTGAAATGATGAATTCAAAGAGACAACAACCGCATCATAGCACAACCAACAGCCAGGAAAATCCCGCGCTCGATGGTGGTCCTCAGCTGGCCCCTAAATAAAATTGTGTATTAGTTCAGCGAAAATGGGCGTCACACCATTCTCCTAAAATGTAAATGAAAACAAATTCAAAAGTTCACATTTTATCTATTTGGGAATTCAAATATAATCACAATTTCCGGTTAAGATTTGACAAAATACCAATATCCTGATCGTCAATTGAATATGCTAGTTATCGCATTCTTTTCTAAAGGCAATGTTATTTATAAAGCCCATGCATTTTGATACAGTCCATGTAAACTAACTGATCTTTTGATTAAACTTACCATTCAAGGTTGTTATTTGTAGTAAAATCTTAAAATATTGTTTTCCCTTGTATTGACATACAATCATGTAGTTGTTCTTCTCCTCATCAAACATTATGATAGCTAAATACAGAATGTATTATACATGATACTATAGAAATTTGGTACTGTTTACTTATACGTTCGCATTGTACAAAGTCATTGCGTTTTTCAGAATATTATGCCGTCTTTACACTAAATCTGTTGGATGTGTAGTGAGTAATACTTTAGTTTTGGAGAATATAATTTATTCATTAGTTATAAATGAACTAGCTTTCAATAACCACTGTCTCAGGTTTTTCTATATGCGCTGTCCCATTTCAGGAGTCTGTAGTTCAGTGATTGTCGATGGTTCATGTCTTTCATATTTCTCTTTCGAAAATTGTTTTGTTATACTTTAGGCAGCAACCATTTGATTTTCTGGGGGGCTATGGGTTTTTTTTTCTGGACAAACTTTTTTTTTCGCCTTCGGCGAAAGCCCATCTTTTTTTTTGGTGACAAGTCGAAAACAATTTTTTCTGTCAAATTTAGCATAACATATAGTGGCAGCTGAGGGTGAAACAAACAATTTTTTTTTCTCAGGGTAAAAAAAAAAATATTTTTTTCTTCCAAAACTGGAAACAAACTTTTTTTTCCAAAAAAACATAGCCCCCCCCCCCCCGAAAATCAAAAGGTTGCTGCCTTAGGGCGTTGGTTTTCCTACTTGAAGGGTGTCACATTTTTTTTGTGGGACCATTTTAAGGCCAACTATAATAGGTTATTGTTTTTTTCTCATTATTGAAGGTTGTACGGTTGCATATAAATGCTTACACCAACTTGATTTGAACTTTGGTGTACTATTTCTCATTGGAAATCTTACTACATCTCCTTTTTTTATACTTACTATCAAGTCATATAATTATGCCAACTTTGGTTCATCGTCTTAACATTATGGCATTAACCTCTCACTGTATAATATAGTTATATTTATATATACGGTCAGACAAAAATGTCTTGAAGTAATGATTAAATGTTTATATTAACAAAAGGAAGCGATGGGCGAACATCAATTCGACAGATATACTAAGTCATACACAATAATAAGACATCTGGCAGTCAACATATTTTCTTCAACAATAAACAGGTAATAATACAATATTCCAAGTTTATTGGCTCAGAGTTCATTGTTTTGTGCATTACTTACGCAGTTAATTTTGTTATTTCGGGGTCTTTTATAGCTGACAATGCGGATTGGGTTTTGCTCATTGTTGTAGACGGTTTGTTTACCTGTGATACATGTAGTTGTTAATTATAGTGTCATTTGGTCTCTTGTTGAGATCGAGTTGTCTCAATGGCTATCATACCACATTTTCTTATTTTTATATCATATTTGTCATGTACCAAGGTGTCAATGAAAAAAGTCAGATGTGTATTAATGACATTAATATTGCATTAGCAATACAGTTAGAAGAAGAAAAAACGGCATTTAGAAAAAAATATAGAATTTGGTAAAAGCTTAAAACATCCCTCGGAAAGACGTTGGAGAGGTGAAAGGTGCATGAGCAGAATCTTGAGCAGAAAAATATATAAGAAATGATGTGATCGTGAAGGCTGCAACCGTAGCTATAGAACAATATTACGCAGTAAAACAGTCAAACTGGGACCTTACTGACAAACATATATCGTTTGATTCGTTCCAATCCTTTTGGCAGCTGTTAGTTTAATAGTAGTTCTATCCAATAGAAATATATAATGAAATGATTTCCGCGCTAATACCACACATTTTGGAACAAATCTTCAGATTGCACGCTAAAGCCCAAGAAAGTGGAGTGTGTATACCAAAGAGGATATTATAGCATTATGGTATACGAGGAGCTTGTAAAAGGAGCAGAGCATAGATAGAATGTAAAACAGAATTATGTCTATATGAAGAAAATCAAACTGATGATATTAATCTCCGATTTAGTATTCAACTGCAACTTAGAACATAAATTAGGTCGTTAGATTGTTGTACATTGTCATTTCGGGGCCTTTTATAGCTCACTATGCGGAATGGGCTTTGCTCGTTGTTGAAGGCCGTACGGTGACCTACATTTGTTAATTTCTGTGTCATTTTGTTATCTTGTGGAGAGTTGTCTCATTGGCAATCATACCTGATCTTCTTTTCTCGACATATTATATTGCATAGAAATATTGACTGTATATGTATACACGTAATATTAAAAAACAAATCTGATCATATTAATACATCTGTTGATTTTAAACAAGTAGTAGCCTTTATATACGTGTCTCACACATCAGCAACATGACTATCGAACTACCCATCGCACTTCAGGTTGATCATCGCACTTCAGCGTCCCAATTGCACATTCCAGTCTTACAAATATAAAACAACTCCTTGTGAAAGAAAAGAAAAGTATAAATATGAATATCACCAGGGTGTGATGGGAGAGGTGCATTGTAAAAATAAAAACAAAAAAGAACGGTGGTGTTAACGAAACATGGTACTTCAAATATAAAAACCTAAAAAAATGTATTATGATTGGCAATTAGACACATCCACCAGAAACCTAAAGATAGCAACTATAATAGGTCATCGTACGGCTTTTAACAACTAACACAACCCATATAGCCTATCAAACATATTTAAAGATTTAGAAATGACAAATGTAAAACAATTAAAAGAAAAAATAAATAGTGCTTCATATTATATATGTTATGGTATTTCGGAAGATACATGTACATGTAAATTCTATTGCTTAGAATAAATTTTTGGTTCTGCTTTTTATTATTCATGCTGCATGCCTTGTTTTATTTGTTATTGCATATGTTTTTATATTCGGCAAAAAGCTCATTAGATCTTTTAAAATATGTGTGTACTGTGTGTCAATATGCCGAATAAAAATAAAGTTTTACTTACTACTTAAAATTAACGGTGTGATTTATGTACAAAACAATTAACGGAGAAAAAATATGCAATTCTACACTTCAACACTTGGCTAATCCTAATATGTAAAGGTAATTAGTATACATGCCTTCAAGTTTATGATATTTACATGTATCATGATCGGATTATAATTATATTTAATCTTAATATATTTGATATAAGCTCAATGTTATTCTACTTATCAAATCAAATGTTCTCGTTTTGTATCCTTTAGTAGGTTTAGATGACAGTCTGACTGTATAAAAAGAAGAAAGTACATTCACTCCTTAAACATTAACAGTACACCCAAACAAACAAACTCCATCCTTAATTTTACGAAACAAATCAACAATAACAAAGGATAAAGAGATTAACAGGTGCTAAATAGAAATTACAGCAGATTAAATGAGTAATTAGTGTTCGACACCATTTTTTCCAAACTGTCAGAAAGAATAAAATATCAAATGAATAGAATAATAGTATTTCAGTCATTTGTCAATTCAATTCAATTCAATATTTTATTTAAGTCTCATCTCTCAATAATATATAATACAACATTACATTAAATGTAAAAATATATAAATATAAAAAGAGAGCCATTCTGTACAGAATTATAAGAGACTATAACATTAAAAATTATATAAAGAATGCATCTATTATAAAACATATTGACATTAACATTATTTACAGTATAAAACATTTCTACGTCTATTTAAAATAAGATTACAGGCTTTGGCACAGCTACGAATCATATTATTATCTGTAAATAAAAACACTAATTTCTGTTTATCGTCATAAGACATAAAATCACTATTAAAATGTGTTGCTTCATCAAATAATGTTTTTCTAAAATCATCATACAAAGGACACGATAAAATAACATGGGCTTCATCTTCTAAAACATTCGTACAATTATCACATACTCGATCTTTTAAAATTAATTTTTCAAATCTCCCCGTTTCTATTCTTAGTGGTGCTACACCACATCGAAATTTGGCAAAAGAACTCCTTTGCGAAAATGGCATTGGAATTTTACAATAATTTTCCGTTTCAAAACTGTTCTTAAACAAATTATATGTGCGAAGTTTGTTACCCCCTTTACCAGATAAAGCTTTCTCTGATTGTAAATTGCCTTGCCACTGTTCGACATATTTACTAAACATTTTAGACATAACAGTATTGACAACTGAGGTACTATCAACATAATCTGTAATGATACACAAATGTTCTGCATTATACTCAGAAAACGTTTTCCTTACATAAAAATTCCAATTTTTTATACACTTATGTTTTTTACTCATAATGTCTGCCCATATGAAAATTTTTCTGTTTAAACGCTCAGAACTCATATTGTTCAAACGGCACCATAGTCGAATTAAGCATTGCCATTGTTTTTGAAAGATAGGTATCCACCCCATATCCCCTGCAACTGCAGCATTTGGAGTATATTTACCCACTCCAAGAAAAAATCTGCAAGCTCTATTATGGATGGCATTTATAAAAGAAAAATTTTTGCAACCCCAAATACCAGCACCATATTCAACAATTGGAAGCACCAAATTCTCATATAATTTTGAAAAGACATTATGAGTAACACCACCTAAAATTTTGCACTTGGCTATAACAAGGCCAAGTGCTCTATTTGCAGAAGCTGCAACAGCTTTAGCAGTTACATTATAATCTAAAAATTCACTTAAGACTAAACCCAAATATGTATAAGTAGAAGAATATTCAATGATATCATTCCCACATTTAAATTCAACATGTGACTTATCAACAGAAGGTGTTCTAAAATGCACAATATTACACTTTTTGGAATTGATGGTCATACAATTATCTCCACACCATACATCTAGTGCATTTAACAAAATTTGTAATTCTTTTTCATCGTTTGCAAGTAAAACCACATCATCAGCATATAGCAAAATACAAACTTTTTCATCATCAATATCAATACCACACTCATATGATTTCAAGAATGAAACTAGGTCATTAATATATAAATTAAATAACAAGGGAGATAATGGGCATCCTTGTTTAAGACCACTGTTAACATTAAACCATTCTGATAAATGGCCGTTTAATCGTACTGAACATAATATATTTGAATAAATAGACTGTATAGCAGCACAAAAATTTTCAGCCACCCCCATTACATTTAACTTGGACCATAGTATATTTCTATTGATGGTATCATATGCCTTTTTAAAATCAATAAACGCACAGAAAGTAGATTTACGAAGCTTCTTTCTGACTTCAATTATGTTTGTAAGAGAAGACAATTGGTCTATAGTGCTTCGATTTTGACGGAAACCATTTTGTTCGTCGACTAATATGTTATTGTCATCTATCCATTGCACAAGCCTTTCGTTTAAAATATTACAATAAAGCTTATAGGAAACACAAGCTAATGCAATTCCTCTGTAAGACAAAGGGTCGCGCGGATCTGTCATGTTTGCTTTAGGTATAGGATTGATAATAATTTTGTTCCATAATTCTGGCGTTTTTTGGAACCTAAAGCAAAAATCAAATAAATGGTACAAAAACAAAGTTGAGCAATTATTTTGCAAAACTTCAACTGGTAAATTATCAAATCCAGCAGATTTGCCTTTCTTTGCTTTGTCAATGACACTAGCTGTTTCAGCAAACGAAATGGGTTCCGTCAATAAAAAGTCATTAAAAGTATCTTTCGTATATGCATAATTTTGCGTTTCAGAAACCTTGGTTGAAATCTTTTGATTCAGCAAATTACTATATTCCGACTTCCATTTATCTAAAACATCTGTCAGTTTTGAATTAACATTCCCATCTTGTCAAAGATTATGACATTAATCCGCATAAGACACAAAGTTCAGAATAAAAAAATGTGAAATGAAATATATGCCAAAAATGAGAATAGAGTATAAAAAAGTATACAACAATTAAATATCATATAAATGAAATATTAAAATGTTGTTAACAAACTAATATCACACTTCAATGTCCAAATAGACCGTTCATATACTATTCAGTATTCCAAACAATCTTTGTTTCCGCTCATGGCGGGGACTTGAGTGGAATTTTAAGCAAGGCAATTCTAGTATATACTCTATATTGTTTTTAATTGAGAGTGGGTAAATATGATAGAGAATAATGGGTCAACACAAATTTAAAAAAAAAGTATAGAGAATAATATGTTGCTTTTAAAACAAATAAATAAAAGATAAAAATTGGTCAAAACAAAAAGAAAAGAAAAGAGAATCATGGTGGCTTAAAAAGTAACATAAAACTGAAATGAGGACCCACTTCCCCTCCCACCCCTTTTAAAATCCTTGTGTTTCAAAACAATTACTACTGTTTATATACTTACTCAAGTTGCTAAAACATATTTTATGCACAGCCTTCCGATTTACGGGGCGCCGAATGGGACTCTTGTGGTTTTGTACAAAATTCAATTCTGTCATATTAACAAAATCATTTTTGTCTTACAAAACTATGTGCTACAGACTTGTTTTGTGAGAACTTCAATTTTGTGATGACAAAATTCATTTGTGTAGACAAAATTCATTTTTTTCATGACAAAATTCATTTTTGTAGACAAAATTCATATTTGTCATGACAAAAGTCAATTTTGTCTAAAAGGTATGCAAATATAAACATTATAAACATATTTGCATACAAAATTGACTTTTGTTACCTGATAAGGAAATTAAATCACAAAAGTCAATTGTGTGAGGTAAGATTCAATTTTGTGAGACAAAATTGACTTTTGTGAGACAACACTAACTTTTGTGAGACAAAACTAACTTTTGTAAGACAAAATTCAATTTTGTGAGACAAAAGTCAATTTTGTTGAGACAAAAGTCAATTTTGTTGAGACAAAAGTCAATTTTGTTGAGACAAAAGTCAATTTTGTTGAGACAAAAGTCAGTTTTGTCAATTTTGTTGAGACAAAAGTCAGTTTTGTCAATTTTGTTGAGACAAAAGTCAATTTTGTGACGACAAAATTCAATTTTGTAACAACAAAATTGACTTTTATGAGACAAAATTGACTTTCGTGAGACAAAATTCAATTTTGTCAATTTTGTTGAGACAAAATTCAATTTTGTCAATTTTGTTGAGACAAAAGTCAATTTTGTCTCACTTGTCTCACATTGGTCAATTTTGTCAATTTTGTTGATCACATTGGTCAATTTTGTCTCTCAAAAGTCAATTTTGTCAATTTTGTTGGTCACATTGATCAATTTTGTCTCACAAAAGTCAATTTTGTCAATTTTGTTGAGACAAAAGTCAATTTTGTCTCACAAAAGTCAATTTTGTGTAACAAAAGTCGATTTTGTATGCAAATTAGTTCACAGATACCAAATAAACTAATTTGAATACAAAATTGACTTTTGTCGCCTAATTTTTAAATTACGTAACAAAAGTCAAGTCTGTGTAACAAAAATGAATTTTGTCATGACAAAAGTGACTTTTGTCCGCTGATAGATAATTTTGTATGACAACATTTTAAAATTTGAAGTATGATACAAATTTTGTTAAACTGAACTCATTTTTGTTGAACAAAAGTTACTTTTGTCCGTACAAAATTGAATCTTGAGTACAAAACAACAAGAGTCCCATTTGGCGCCCCGTACGAGTTGGGTAGGGTAGGAAAACATGCAAGCTCATGCCATGAAAATGCAATGTTGCTGTTTTCTATAACACGACTGGTAGTTTTTAAAATGACAGAATTTAAAATTTAAAAATAAAACAAAACGTTATACATTTGTAGTAACTAAATAAATAGGAAAAAAGAATGGAAATCATTTTGTTGTTGTTTATGATCATATAAAACAAACCTCGTACAAGGTTATGTGATTATAGTAGGAAGTTATGTCTAACGTTTCTAAGAGATAATCATACCCATTGAAAATGATATTAATACTCTTCCTAGTCAAATTCTCAATCTAATCTATATCAACAATTGATAATTTGATCTTTTCGTGACGTAAGATCTATAATACCATGTGACTGTACAGCATAAAATCAACAGTAACTGCTATAAGAATCAATACATCGCGATTCCATTGATATCCGTCCTTAACAGTCGCAGCAATTATTGAGTTTTTACTTCTGATGCAATGAACCAAAACAACGTGTAATATCAACATGAATGAAAGACCAAAAGTAGCTTTTCTTGGTGCCGGTGGCGTTGGTAAATCGTCAATTCTGCAAAGATTTATGTTTGGAACTTTTCAGGAGAGTTACATCGAAACAGTTGAGGAGATATATTCCTATCAATTCAATGAGAGCGGTAAGCGCCTTAATATTAATCTTTTAGACACTGCTGGTAATATACAATTTCCCGCCATGAGACAATTGTATATTTCAAAAGCACAAGCTTTTGTTCTTGTGTATTCTATTAAAGATGAAGCGTCTTTCAGTGAAGTTAAAACACTTTGGGAACGGATTAAACAAGTTCGACCAAACATTCTAGACATTCCGTGTGTTATCATAGGAAATAATTTGGATCAAGAAAACGATCGACAAGTCGAAACATTCGATGCACTGAACTGGGCGTGTAGTGAGAACCTTGGAGGATGTTTCGTAGAAACATCAGCAAAAGAGAACAAAGGAATACAAGAAGCTTTTTCCCTTCTTCTTGAACAATTTTTGACGCGACGACACGAAGATAAAGGACCATTAAAACTGCGTTCGCTAAGTCTTCATAAACTGCATTTGGAAATCGATGTTCCAGTATTGTTCCACAAACATAGTGATAAGTCAAAAGGATTACAGAAAGCAACATTAAGAGGAAAATCATGTACAGCTTTACGGCAAAGTGCGTGCATGGGAAATAATCAGATTAATAAGACTGAGGTCATGGACAAGTGTAGTGACATTGACGGGAAATTAAAACGTAGTCGCACTGATGGTGTTCTAGAGATATGCAAGTCTCAGGGAAGGCGAAAACTTCATTTGTTTTAAAAATCAATCTGAAAAGTAATTTTCTGCGACGTAGAATTTAATATGACACATTCATGAGAATGTTACTGTGAAATTACTTTAACATTTCGAACAATAAATACATTTGTGGGAAACAAAATATTGTATGGTCAGAACTTATTGCTATTGATAAATGTGTATTGCTAAAATAAGTTATATCTGCAACTCGGGGGTTTTATGCTTAATAATTGTTGATACATGAATTAAATGATTGTGATACTTTTCGTATTGTTTTATTGAAATTCTTCTTCAAAGGACGAGAAATGTTCTAAAAAAAACGGGAGAATGATAAACCTGCTTTTCGTGTGAACAAGTTCCTCCAAAACAAAATTGCTATATATGTATCCTCTTTACTTTGACAAATCAAATTTTACTGAATCATCCAGCTTTCTTATTCCAAGAGTTTCATAGTATCACTTTATAAATCCTAGCTTGTCTTAATTAAGTATTTGCAATTTAAAAAAAAAATGAAACGTAAGATTTTGAATTGCCATTGAAAAAATAATAATATAACGAAGCTGCATGTGATGTAAAACAAACTATAGCGTATAGATAGATTAAAAAATATTGAATAGCAAGTTTTCAGGAGAAAAAACAAAATATGCACAGTAACTGTTACTAGGACAAATGTTATATCACATTGAGAACTTATTGTTTTGGTTTTCATTAAACCGTTTCTATTTGCATTTATCACTCATCTTCTTCTGTTTATCTTAATATAGTAATGGTGCGGCATGTTTCATATCAACAGTTGATTAATTATTAAGCTTTTTCAGCAAATCCGATTATAATTTATTATTATACGGTATTATTAAGGTTGATATTAAGTTTCTCCAACATTTGATATTTTTGTAATTGCTTGTTGGTAAACATGAGTTTTGGAAAGGGTTTAAATGGAGTCACAGTGTAAAATTTAAATGAAAATGAGGTCAAGGTCATATAAGCCTTACACTTTATAAATATATCATGCACCAAATATAGTTAGATAATCTAGTTGCTATAGTATCTGTGTAGCAATTATTGACTGTAGAGGAAAAAGCAGCTTCGGTAGGTAATGTTGACAAATTTTCGTTTGACTTTGACTCATTAAGATTATATGATGGTACTAGTAGTTGGAGTTACAATAATACAATACAATACAATATGCTTTATTTCAAAAACACTCCGAGTTGATGTTATTTTAAACAAGTAGTCCTCATCAATTGGGACAAGCGGTAGAATGTCTGCTCTTTTTAATTGGGTAGTAGACTACAACGAGTTTGAACACAATATAGATATTATGAAGATTTGGTATGAGTGCCATTGAGACAATTCTCAATCCAAGTCAAAGTTTGTAAAAGTTAATCATTATAGGTCAAAGTTCGGTCTTCAACACAGACCCTTGGCTAACAACGATCAGAAAGCAATAAAGGGCCCCAAAATGGCTAGTGTAAATCTATTCAAATAGAAGAACAAGCGGTATAATCTATATTAAAAAACACCAAGAAACGTCTAGGAACCACACCAACAAACGACAACCATGGAACATAACTTTATCGTCTAAATTAAATGCGTGTATTCTGTAAAGTTGAACGAACTTTTAATGGTATCCTTCAAATGAATTGTATTAGTCAATCTAATTCAATTTTAGTGGTCAATGATTTATCAATTGGTTTACAAAATTGTAAATTTTCACAATTTGGAGATGACGGTACTATATGGAAATAAGTTAATATGCATTAAAATGATACAAAACAAAATAAAAGACTTGATAATATATGTAAATGGTGCTCTTCCTTGAACTTTACCATTTCTTTAAGAAAAATCTATAGATATGATGTTTATTAGAAGGGAACATGTAAATACAGTTTAAAAACTAGGCAATCATAATATAATGGAAATAGTTGAATAAATACAAATTTTAATTTAATTTGTTCGTTTTTTTAAAAATATAATTATAGAGTAGTTATGGAGTAAATTGTTTTTTCCAACACTGTTGATGTGCGTTCTTTGATTAACTTTTGTTTTTCCCGATTAAAAAAAACAAAGAGCATAGGTTATCATCGTAGAAATCCATTTTGATCATACACCTTGTCCTAATACCTGTCAAAATGTATGAGTTTCGTCAGTCAATGGTTGCTTTTATTGGTGATCGAGAGCCGATTTTTGACGACAACTGTTGAACTTATTCCGCATTTATTCTAAAATTATATAGAGAGATTAAGAGCTTGACATATTTTAATGGTGATAATGAAATTGTTTTTAGCGTATTCTTATAATTTTATGTATATATATTACGGAATGATAATTTAGTCTTAGATGTATGATTTTTTATTAGTGGCTTTAAACTATCTGTTAGATAACTGCGAGTACTCTCAGATCTGTTCATTGTGTCTTTTTGTGTCGGGATGTATAAGTACCCGACCACGTCCACTTGTATTTTTGTCCATCTGACGAGTTAAGCCTTTTTCATCTGATTTTTATAGTTCGTTCTTATGTTGTACTGTTATACCACTGTCCCAGGTTAGGGGGAGGGTTGGGATCCCGCTAACATGTTTAACCCCGCCACATTATTTATGCATGTGTCTGTCCCAAGTCAGGAGCCTGTAACTCAGTGGTTGTCGTTTGTTTATGTGTTACATATTTGTTTTTTCGTTCATTTTTATATATTATAGATAAGGCCGTTAGTTTTCTCGTTTGAATTGTTTTACATTGTCTTATCGGGGCCTTTTATAGCTTACTATATGCGGTATGGGCTTTGCTCATTGTTGAAGGCCGTACGGTGACCTTTAATTGTTAATGTCTGTGTCATTTTGGTCTCTTGTTGACAGTTATCTCATTGGCAATCATAAAACATCTGCCTTTTTATACTGTATACTTACATCTAGATGTTTTCTGGTATTTGCTGTAGTTAGTTTGCTCTGTCATTGGTGAGTAAACCACACAAACTTTTATTCGCTTATAAAACAAAAACAAACATTTTAGAGATAAAAAAAAACAACTGTAGTACTATATGTCGACTCTATTTTCCTTTAACCTGCATAATGATGATTTCCAAATAAAATCTGTCGATTTGATATTGAAGATGATCTTTAATTTAATAACAATACGCAATTAGTTATAGTTTGTAGATTTTTTTTATTTTGTCTTAGATAAGGAGGCAAAACTAGAGATTTCCTCCAAGCACAATTCGATAATTCAGAAGATTAATTCTGTGTAATCTTTTCATCAAACATTCCTAATTGCTGTTTGTAAAGATTGTTGTCTAGCTGATGTTTGCTCAACATTTCTTTATTCGGTATATTTTAATGATATATTGCGGTTGCTGGATGAGTTCATCACTAAATGGATTTTGAAACAAATAATGATGATTATAATTGACTTTATTGTATAATAGCACTGAAAAATGTCAAATGATCTAATTAGTATTTTTCAACATAGCATTCTGGTTTGTTTTCAATTTATTTATAGTCTTCATGTTTCTTTAAACAAACTTACAACTGCTGAAGTTGGACTGTCTTTTTTTACTTTTAGGAGTCTCGATCAGCTGTTTTGGTTCATCCTTTATCGTGATCGACGTTTTTGCTTAAATAATGTTAGGAAGATTTTAAATATCAGTAGCAAAAGGTTTTCTCTCCAGTTCTGAAACATTTTCGAAACTTTTCTTTGACAGATGCAGACGCTTCGCGCACATTACACCCTCAACTCGTGAACAGGACGTATCATGGTTTACTGTTGTCTGACCTTCTGTCTGTCGTCAACATGTCGCACAATAACTACAACCTGTGTTTTAGACGGGACGAATTAAGGTATGCGGTTGTCTGACCGTTTGTCTGTCGTCAACATGTCGTACATTAACTACCGGTACAACCTGTTTTCACGGTTTACCATTAACGTTGGTGAATTGTTTCTATCTATGGATGTAAGCTCCCTCTGAATTTTTATTAGAAATTTCAGATTAAACGTTTTGAATCATAAGGGGGAGGGGTTATAGTTTTCAGAACATCAATCACATGCTATTTAAATCTAGATCTAATAATGAATTGATAATATTACAGGAACCGTCCTTTTGTTTTGAATTAAAATTAAAAAAGTGCTACTCTAAAAGCCCAGAAACCACTTGTGTAGGAAGCCATTATAATAAACAAAAATATGTGACGTATACATTTTCTGACGTCAGACACACGAAATTGTTTCTTTTAAATTGTAACACGATGATGACTGATGTACCCAAATTTTGACTATTTTATTTATAATGTCTGTTTAGTTCACGCATCATTGTAAATATAACGGAATTTGATGAGACTGTCGTACAACGTGAGAGGTAACGCGCTATAAAACCAGGTGCACTGAGAAAACTTGCACTAGTCTAGTAAAAAATAGAAGAAAAAACAAATGTATAGTAATTAATGATTCAAGATTTCAGCGTTATTTTCATACAGACATATTTGCAAACATATATCTGGGTATAAATATACATATATTATGTTCCAGCAAATGAGAATAGAACATAGAACATAGATTATTTCATTGTGGATTAACATCAAGTTGGTCTGTATTTTTATATATGAAAAATACTTTCGAAAATACACTTAAAATTGAAATATTAGTAGTATAACGAAGCTTTTGTTTTTCGTTCTCTGGTGGTATGACTCGTTACAAAGGTAATTCCAATATGACTTCATTGAAGCAAATTTATAAATTTAGATATTGATTAAAATATATATATATATGTACCAATTCAATTACACCTTCTCGGGTGCGCTCGACTTGACTTATTCAGCACAAGGTTATTTAGAATTAAAAGTTGTTTTGGACTTTTTGTAAACAATACATGCTAGCACATCATAGGAAAAGATGTGAGTAATTATGTTTCTTTTAAATTCCTTAACAAAATCTATTCATAAAGTCTGCATTTCTTACAAAAATCTTTGATTTATTTGCCATAAAATCACCATTTTCTATAAATGCAATGAAACAATAAATAATATAATGCTTTGCATGAAGTTTTACCTGGGTATATATATATAAAAAAGGTCCGTCTCTGTTGTTCATTTTATTTACTGTTTTTGAACTATTGCAGTTTAAAATGTCGTAATTCACATTATATATCTTTGTTTGATATTATTGAACCAAACTGGCTGCCAAAAGTTAATAATTATTTCACTATTTGACTTTCATTAATGATGGAATAAACAAATACATGTTTTGATTTTTCGTTTTATCTCGTAGCTAATTTTCCTATAAAATTAACTTTCTCAAACATCTACGCTCGGGGAGATTCTGTCTGGTTGTGATAAAAGTAAATCTTTAAATCTTTATAGTGTTAAAACCAATAATTTCATTTATTAATAAAAATCACAACAAAGGAATCATTATGATTTTTATTATTGATTGAAATATTATGTTGAAAATAACCAATGTGCGAAATACATGAAGCGGAGATCTACCCGATAAAATCACAAACCTGACAACTCTGAATTCATTTATTTTCGTGGATATTTTTAATTATCAATAATGTGTTGAACATCAAATCTTTGGTTTACATAAAACCACTAAATCAACGAAAGTTGGTATCCAACGAATAATGCTTAATAAAAAGGCTATAAAAAGCATTACAAGATGAAATAATACAACCAAATGCAGTCGAATTCAACAACAAAAATGTAAATCAAGAGATGACTGAGGCATCACAAATATGACGAACAAATGAATAGGAAACAACAAGGGCTGATATTATTCAACATAGTTTTTGAGAGTCAAATAAAAAATGATTATATAAACCACTTTTAATTCATTAGAAAATTCCTTATGATATAAATTAGAATTTAAGATATTAATGTTCAGTTGATTTTTCTTCAGTTCAGTGATTACTATGATTACAAGTGAACTGATTTTGACATACATTGTGCAATCTGTTCATTAGCGTATATTTGTTTCGTTATATATAATTAGCACTGACTAAAGGATTGTCACAGTTAGCACCCTTTATTTCAACTCATTTCATATTTTTTGCTAATACACAATTTAAGAAATTTTATAGCTAACTGAACATAAAAAAAGGTCAAGAATATTAAAAAAAAAGTGATATGTAAATGAAAAAATAAAGTTTGTTCTTCAAACAGGCATATATTGCAAATTGTAAATTGTTAAAAGACCGGTGAAGATTAACATTTGTATTGCAATAAAGTGCATAGATTTTTTTATACAGTACAGTACTCTTACCTAATGAAGGTTAACTGAAGGGACGAGTACCAACCATTCCCAGCCAACGGGAGACAGTGGCGTCCTTTGGTGTCCACAGCCTTGACGGAGTAAAACTGCTTTACTGTCATAGCCATTTTGAATTTCTGTCACATTGATATTTCTCATGTGGATGTGAAACAGTGGTATACAGAGCTTTCACTGGGAGAGGAGATGGGGTCATGTTAAGGAGTAAGGGTTAAGTGACGTGCAGTTTATTTTTGGTGGTAAGGGTAGTTAGGGTTATGGGTAATGGATAATGGGATAGGTGGTTACAGGTAGGTACGGTTAGGTGTAGGTAAGATTATGTGTAGGTATAATTAAGGGTACGTCTAGTTAGGGATATTTCCGGTTAGGTAAGTCAAGGTTTGAGAGGGTAAAGGGTAAAGTACATTAAGGTGGAGTCGGGCGAAAGTGAAAGGTTGGGAGAGTGTGTGAGAGAGAAAGAGTGTGTGAAAGAGAGTGTGTGTGCGAGAGAGAGAGTGTGTGTGTGCGAGAGAGGGAGAAAGTGTGTGAGAGGGAGAAAGAAAAGGGTTAAGGGTAAAGTACATTAAGGTGGAGTCGGGCGAAAGTGAAAGGTTGGGAGAGTGTGTGAGAGAGAAACAGTGTGTGTGCGAGAGAGAGAGAGTGTGTTGAGAGTGTGTGTGTGCGTGTGAGAGAGGGAGAGAGACATAGTGTGTGTGTGTGTGCGAGAGAGGGAGAGAGACATAGTGTGTGTGTGTGCGAGAGAGGGAGAGAGACAGAGTGTGTGTGTGTAAGTGCGAGAGAGGGAGAGAGATAGAGTGTGTGTGTGTGTGTGGGAGAGAGAGAGTGTGTGTATGTGTGCGAGAGAGCTGGAAGAGAGTGTGTTTGTGTGAGAGAGGGTGTGTGTGAGAGGAGACCAGTGTGTGACAGAGGAGTGTATGAATGAGGAGGAAAACACTGCGGGAGAGAGAAAGAGAGGTTTGAGGGAGGAGGTGAGTACATGAGAGAAGTATGGAGTATGTGTTTGTGTTAGGAGGATAGTGTGAGAGAGGAGGAGATTATGTGTGTGTGTCCGAGAGAGGAAAAGAGAGTGTGTGTATGAGAGAGGTCTGAGAGAGTGGACAAAAATGCGTGAGAGGACGAGAGTGTGTGAGAGAGTCGGTGAGTACGTACGTGTTTGTGTGGAGGATAATAGTTTGAGTGCAGATAGAGTGTGTGATTTATATATAGATATACTACTTAATAAATAAATGATTCGAGAAATACTTTTAAGGTAAAACACTCATGATTTCCGAATGCAATAATGATTGTTCTCTCCGGACACTCTGGTTCAAAACCTTGATTCAATCCAGGTTAGGTTCTGAACCTATGTTCAACATCCGGGTTCTTTAGTTCAAAACCATGGTAACTGGTTCAACATCCGTGTTGTCTAGTAATAGCAACCCAATTTATTGGTTCTAACAAGGGTCGGACACATACTAGATGTGGCAGATTTAACATGTCCGTGATCGCATGACCCACTCCTGTACTGCGAAAGTGGTGTCAAAGTCTTGATTTTAGTTAAGATATTGTTTCCGATCAACATGTTTTTCATCAATTAGTGGTACTTATAACTACTTACATGATGTCTGTTTTTAGATGGATGTGATGTCTCTATCATACTTTTCCCCCTCTCAGTGAATCAGAAAAGAGAGATAAATACGAAGTTGTGATACATTGTTCCAGATATTGTATAGTTTTAAAATATCCTCAGAAAATTTTCTTTTTTTTAACCAAAAGCGACATACATGTAGTTAGATATTAACGTCAATAATAAGATACAGATCTCTAGAGGTCTGAAATATTAAAAAAATGTACCAAAACAGGATTATCTGCTATAGCAGTTTTCGCTTATTGATTTTACTTAATCTTGCTGTTGAATTGTTACGTTGGAATCGTTTCAAGTTTAATATGATAACAAAATATAATCTATTATACATGTAGAAGCTTTTATCGCTTGCACATACAATGCTGAATGGCGTTTGCTCCTTAATGAAGGCTGTAATGTTGTTTGTAGTAGAACTTTAAATATATGGTAGATAGTTATCTTATTAGTTAAATAGTGGCCTAGTGACCTAATACGGTATAAAGGGGGTCAGTAAATTCCATATCGGGTGAGAGCGAAGCTCAAATCCCCATATGGAATTAACTGACCCAATGTATACCGTATTACGTCACTAGCACACTATGTAACGAATTTATCTTACCGACTATCTTAACGTGTGAAATTAAGAATAGTGACCTATCAAAATGAGCAAGTCTTCAATACTGTTAGCATTAAGAAACTACTTTCATCGATCATACAAAACCAGATGCCTACAATAACAACTAAATTTCAAAAGTATCGATTTGTCCTCACCTTGCCACCCATCCACCTGCCCGACAAATCCACACTATAAACCCCATTTAGACTTTGTCCAATCTAGACAATTATCAAAAAACATAAACTAATCAGAACTTTAAATTATACAATTCAATATAACTATAAGAGTTCAGCTGCTATATTTAAAAAATGACAAGTGCGAATTATATTATAAAAGAAATAAAGGATAAAGTATAATAGTATATCCTTGATTTATTGTTTTTTTGAAATTTATTCTTTCCGTTGAGATTTGACGATAAATTATCACATTGCATAAAATTCCATTTCACATGTTTCATGGTAATAATTCTTGTAGATTTTACGGGTTTAGGAAGAAAAGTTGTGTCAAGCAACGTGATAAAGATAATGTTCAAACGGAAGTCTACTGATTGATGATACCATAAACAATCATGGCTTTATTCCATCAAATGTAAATTGATGCATAAATATTTGTATAGTAATAACAAACGACAGAAATTTGCAATAAAATTCGTAACGAAGAAGGGGAAAATCGCCTACCCTCTTTACAATCAATTAATGCATTCCGGAAATTAAAAGTTTTACGGTAAGTAAAGTGCAACATTTGCAATGAATTAAATAGAAAAATTACATGGATACTTTCCAATGACCAATTGCAAATCTTTAAAACAATGGCAAAGCTAAAGTTAAAACAAAGGTTGTTTTTTTAAATCCTACTTTCTCGATTGTTTGGGACTCAATTCGTGCTGATCTATTCAAAAGCCGTTAAAAACAGGTATATATATTTAAATGACTACACCAGCAAACACATATAATACCATATAAAAATTAAAAACAACTTATTTTTAATGTTTTTCCACTTTAAGTAAATGCATGTTTTTTTATCTAGTTGTTTTTTTTAATATTTCTTAAAATACCAAATTTTTAATAATTAATTTTGAATGTCATAAACACTAGAACAACACGTCATCAAATTAGAGATTAAATATCATAATAACATTCCTCGTGTTACTGTTTAACTGTATCAAAATCTCATACTTTTATAATATAATTTCTAACATAATATTTTTTCGTTAAATTGTAAAAATTCGACAGTCATGAAAGTGGTCCATAAATGGGTCAGCATTCTGTCTGTTTCTTACATATCAATAATTTCTGATGGAAGTTGAAGTTTCTCGCCATTCGTCCCTATTGTTACATCTTTAAAAAAAAAATACCGTGATGTTGATAGTTATCAAAGGTAACAGGATTATAATTTAGTACGCCAGACGCGCGTTTCGTCTGCATAAGACTCAAATGTCAATAGTTTTTCGTAGTGAACAGACCCTTCTTTGCGTTTTCATTATAAAAACGTAGATTTCAGTGGGTCAATTTCCAAATCACATCTATTTAAACCTTTATAATAGAGTGCACGCAAACACAAATAAATAATTAACTACATTTACATTCACTCAATAATACGTGTGAAAGTATGGCAATTTTTCATATTTGTGTGTTTGAAAATTGGAGTTAAATTTTTTGACCGCCAAATCTGTGTGAATAATCATAATTTTTCAAAGATCCTATATTTTTAAGCTTTGCATTTTGTTATCAATTATATTACCACAAATTCAACTGATGTATCACTGCCATTTTCTGCTCAACAAAATTGAACCCTTGTTGTACCTCTTTTCGACACACCATCTTCCTCAAAATCGGAACTTGCTCTTTTATCATATAACGCCTCTCCTCAGAGCTACAGTGTCGTGCATATAACCAAAATGTGCTGAATTACATTGGATTCAATAATTTCATTGCTTTTCTGTTGTAATTATTATATATATTTTGTAATTTGATTTAGAAAAACATGGGACTTTCAATATCCCATTGGACAGGGCAAAGTCCAACTCATTGTTGAAAGCCGTAGGGTGAACTATAGTTGCTAATTTCTGTTTCATTTGGTCTATTTTAAAGAGTTGTCTCATTGTCAATCATACCATATCTTCTTATTTTTATAGATTGGACCTAAATCTTTCGGTAAACAAAAACGTTATCGAAATTTGCAAATAAAATAAACAAAAGGCTCTCAAGAGCCTGAATCGCTCACCTTAATTTTTTTTGTTAAATCTCTCATCAATGATTATTTTGGCTTTTCAATTCATTTAAATGTTCTTTGAATCGTCCTATTTTCTTCAAAAGCCAAAAAAAATCATTTTCTCCTATGTTCTATTTTAGCAATAGGAGCTATGTTTCTTGACATACAAGTAAATAAAATATAAAATTTATACTAGATACTCTGAAACTCATTTAGCCTAAGTTTGACTGAAATTGATACAGCAGTTTCAAAGGAGAAGATTTTTAAAAGTAAGTCAATATGATGAACACATTGTGAAAAAAGTCTTTAAAGGGCAATAACTCCTTAAGGGGTCAATTGACAATTTTGGTCAAATTGACTTATTTGTAGATCATACTTTGCTTAACATTTTTGCTATTAAGAGACAGTGTCAGTAACTATCAAGTATTGTCCATATTATGACCGGAAAGTGAAAAAAAATATTTCCTTTTGATGTTTTGATATATGGTAGCATATATGATTGGTAATTCATATACATGTTACTGAAGTTGTATATCCACTGTTTCCATGGTAACGGATAAACAATTTTGTTGAAAAATGTGAATTGTTACAGTATTGTGTTTTATTTTGATATAGATCACAAATAAAAAAAATATTGCTCAGGCTGATTGTATGTGACATTTTCAAGTGTTCATAGTGATTAATAGCCCAAAAATATGTGTTAATTTGTTGTTTGTTAGATAAAATGGTCCTTTTTGATTCGAAATCAGAATTTTTCTTGACTTCTGTGAAATGATAAAACTCAAAAACGCAACACAGTTGTGGAAATATTCGATATGTACTCCAAAATGAATAATTTGGACTAATAAGTTCAAAAATAAGAATTGGTAGCCAGCAACTAGAAAAGACAAAATTTGCTTCAGAACATAGTACTAAAAGTGCTTGTATTGAAGATGATTATCTCCCCTGATTGAACTCTTCGCCTAGAGATAAACTAAATGCACAGGAAGTTGACAAGATTGTCATTGTCAACAAGCAGACAAGCAGACGGTTTTGTTTTTCACACTCTGAAGCAATGATAATGTGGAACAGGAGGAGGAATTGTTATTAAACATGACAGAAAACAATGCCTGTAAGTTTCTTTAAAATTCATATTTACATTAAAATTCTGTATAACATGTATACTATAACATGGTATTGGTAATAAAAAAGTTTCTCAAAAGATAGTTCTAAACTAATGACTGACTTTGTCTCTGAATATAATCATGATGTCATAATGAAGGTGATAACTGTTCCTTCAGTGTAAACAGGGGAGGATCCAACCATTTAAAAAAGGGGGGCCCAACCCAGAGTAAAAGGGGTGTCCAACTATATGCTCCCATTCAAATGCATTCACCATTGGTTGTCATAAAAAAAAAAGAGGGTTCCAAACCCCTGACCCACCTATTGATCTGCCAATGGTAAGTTTTAGATAATATGTCAGATTATGGATGTTAGTAAACTTTGGGGGGGGGGGGGGTGATTTTGAAATCTCAAACAACAAACAAATATATTTTGTAAATTTATCATTCATAATTCAATTCAATTCAATATTTTATTGGAAAGAGCACAATAATGAGTTTTTTCATAGGAATCCTGTCTCAAACTTTTTCTTTTAATATATATGTTATTTAAATAATTTGATAAGTGAAAATCAGATTGGCTTCAAAGAAAAAGCTAGAACAGCAGATCATATCTTCTCATTAAAGTCTATTGTAGACAAATATAAAACTAAAAAAAAGAAAATTTTTGCAGCATTTATAGATCTGCGAAAAGCCTTTGATACTGTCTGGAGAGAGGGTTTATTCTACATTCTACTCCAAAACAGACTTCCAGGCAAGCTTTTTAATGTCATCCAATCAATGTATAATGACAACAAATGCAGAATTAAATTTCAAAATGGTATGAGCCATGAATTTATATCAAATTATGGAGTAAAACAAGGGGATGTACTTAGCCCCACTTTGTTTAATATTTATATAAATGGCCTTGTAAATGACCTTGATCATGCAAACACTCAACCAATTATTATAGGAGATGTTAAATTAACATCATTATTATATGCAGATGACATTATTTTATTATCTGAAACCCAAGAAGGGCTACAAAATGCACTAAATGAGTTAACTAAATTTTGTTCCCTATGGAAACTTGATGTTAACAAACAAAAATCAAAAATTATAATATTCAATTCTAATGGAAAATCTCACTGTAATTATTTTAAAGTAGAAAAAGAACATCTTGAGACTGTTAAATCTATTTGTTACCTTGGAATAACTATAAATTGTTCAGGAAGTTTAAGTCATTCAAAAAAAAATCTTATGGAAAAAGGGAGAAAGGCTTGGTTTAAAATTAAAAAAACAGTCTCTTTAGATAATTCCTGCAGTATGCTTGAACAATTATTTGATACTTTAGTTGTTCCAATAACTCTTTATGGGAGTGAAGTTTGGGGTGTAAGCCAAGTGTTCAAAGATTCAGATCCATTTGAACATTTACATATTAAATTTATTAAAGAAATTTTAGGTGTACAGTGCAAAACAACAAATGTAGCCTGTTTAACTGAGACAAACAGAAGCCCTTTGTACTTTAAAATTCAGCTTTCAGCTATAAAATTTCTAAACCATATTGTAAACTCGCCTAACACTTTAGTCCATAAAATATATAATTATGTAGAGAAAACAAGTAAATGGGTTAACATTGTAAAAGACTGGTTAAATAAATTAGGTTTTGGTCATCTCACTTTTGATACTTTTAATTTAAAATATCACATAAATAGTATCCAACAAAGAATCTATGACCAGGCTTATCAAATTATAAATTGTTCTATCAATAAATGTGAAAAATTAAATTTCTTTTGTCATACTAAAAGAATTAGGAAAAGGCCCCCATATATTGATATATGTAAATTCAAAACTGACCGATCAGTTTTCAGTAAATTTAAACTAAGTGCACATTCCCTAGCAATTGAAAGAGGGCGTTATACCAACATTGAAAGAAGTAAACGCATTTGCTTATCCTGTAACAGACAAGAAATTGAGGATGAATACCATTTCTTCTCAATCTGTCCATGTTATTCATCATTAAGGGATACCTATATACAAAATATTAATAAAAATTTTAATTTCAATTTTATTAAATTGCAGTCCACTATAACACTTAAGCATTTGACTGTACTTTTAAATAGCAGTCTACCAGTCATTATAAAAATCACCATAAAGTATATTAATGATTGTCTTTTATTAAGAACATCTGTATAACTTGTATTTCTTTTAATATGCAATGCCAACCTAATTTTTGTTTGTGTTCTTTTTTCAATTGTTCATGAACATTAATAATGTGTTAACTGTTGATATTTATAGCCTTTTTTCTTCTTTGCTGTGAATACCACTGTCACTCTAATATAATTGTAATCAATTTAACTATTGTACGTTTATTGTCTTAATTTTGTATGCCATAACCATTTAATGTAAATGTGTTTGTGCGAATAAAATATTGTCTATTGTCTATTTAAAGATGCCCACCCTATTTATTTAACGCAATATTTTTTTTATCATGTCTATGACCTATAATGGTTTACTTTACATTGACCTATAATGGATTACTTTTTCAAATTGTTATTTGGATGGAGAGTGGTCTCATTGGCACTCACACCATATCTTCCTATACCTATGAACATGATGAAATAAAAGGGCTTAAAAATAACAACCAGGTTTATCATTTTTGCATGCACATATGTTTATAATATAATATGAGACACATGCTGAGACTATAAAAGACTTCATGCTTGTTATAACTTTTTGGTCTATAATGTAAATAATAGAAAAAAGCCAGGTCAAGGAGGACATCAACCCAATAACTCAATTAGGCAAAAAACATTTAGAGGTTGACTTGTCCAAATAATGATGACGTCTGGCAAGGCTATTTTTTTTTCTGGGACGCCTTCCTACTCCCAGAAAAAATTTAAAAAAGCCTTGCCAGACGTCATAACTATTTGGACTAGAGGTTCACATACATGTTTAAACAATGGTTATTTTTTTACACTGTGCCTATGATGGTGATTATGTTTTCTGGTCTGTATGTATGTCTGTTAATTTGTAAGCCTGTACATATGTTAGATGCTCTGTTCCATATCAGGTTGAAGATTATTAGTTAAAGGTAAATTTAACCCCAAGTTGTGCATGTTGACTTGTAGTGCAGTACACATGATCATTATAGTGTGAAATATTTAAATTTATTTAAGAATTGAATGCTTCTTTTTGTAACTTCATTCATGTCATTAGGGTGTAAAAGTGTTGACCGAAGTACATTTTGTATGAAGTGTGTAAGCTCTTCATTCCAAAAATTTGGGCACAGTCAAAGCTTTTACAACCCTATAAGTTACAAAAAGAAGCATGCAATTCTTATAATTACTTTTTTAAGCTAGGATAAAGAAACCACAAGTCATATCATTTTTTTTTATTTAATTCACATTTTTGCTATTTAAAACAGTTTATCTGTATCTATAATAATATTCAAGATAATAACCAAAAACTGCAAAATTTATTTAAAATAATAAATTCAGGGGCATTATACCTGAAAAACCAGTTACCCAATTCAGCTGAAAATTTCAGGACAGGTAGACCTTGACCTAATAAATAATTTAACTTCTTGTCTTATTTGGTTTGGTTGAATTTGGTTGAGTAGTTTTAGAGAGAAAG
Organism: Mytilus trossulus; assembly: GCF_036588685.1. Lineage (NCBI taxonomy): Eukaryota > Metazoa > Mollusca > Bivalvia > Mytilida > Mytilidae > Mytilus > Mytilus trossulus. The sequence goes on from NC_086373.1 coordinate 55,604,386, forward strand.
ATTTTTTAAAGTTAGCAAATATGATGAACAAATTGTGAAAAAATTGTAATTAAAGGACAATAACGTCCCTTAAGGGGTCATTTGACAATTTTGGTCATATGTACTTATTTGTAGATCTTACCTTGCTGATCATTTTTGCTGTTTACAGTTTATCTTTATCTATAATAATATTCAGGATAATGACCAAAAACTGCAAAATTTCCTCAAAATTAACAATTAAGTGGCAGCAACCCAACAATGGGTTGTTTGATTCATCTGAAAATTTCAGGGCTGATAGATCTTGACCTAATGAACATTTTTACTCCATGTCAGATTTGCTCTATATGCTTTCGTTTTTGAGATATAAGCCAAAGACTGCATTTTACCCACATTTTCTTTTTTTAGCCATAGCGGCCATATTTTAAAAAAAAAATGGAAAATAAAACACAATCCTTATTTTAGATACCCTAAGGATCATTCAGCTAAAGTTTGGTTGTAATTGGTTCAGTAGTTTTAGAGGAGAAGATCTTTGAAATAGTTTACGACGACAACGACGACGGACGGACGACGACGACGGACGGACGACGACGACGGACGACGACGGACGCCAAGTGATGGCAAAAGCTCACATTTCCTTTTAAGAAAGGTGAGCTGAAAACAGAGAAAGAAATAAAACAGTGAATTATTACCATTTCTTCACACTTGGTCCAATAACCTCAAAAGTAAGTTAACACAAAATCCAGCTTCAATCCTTAATTTTGATCGCTCTCATTATATGTTTTAGGCATAATAAATTGTGCGTTAGATAGAAACATTATCGAAATTTGAAAATTAATTAAACATGGATTAAAAAATAAACAGTGCCTAAAACTAAGCCGTTGGTCCATGGACTCTCAGTAGTATTTTAACGCAATTTAGATGTCATGCCTTCTTGTTAATCACTTTCAAATAAATATATTATCAGACCATTATTGTCGCTGTGGGTTTTCCCATTAATATTGCGTGCTGTAAACTAATATTGTATCCTAGGAGAAGATGATCTAAGTTGGACTCACTTGTGTATAATTTCTTAAGCTATATTTTGCAATTGAAATATGCTTGAACTAAAAAAAAAATCTTTTCATGACTTAATTGATATGAATAAGAAACTGCTTTGTACTAAATTGATGTTTAATGTGCCACATCTAACGTTTAAAGACCTAAAGACCTTAAAGAAACATATCACTATAGACGGACACATTATTTTCTGACTCTTAAGACAAGATTTTTCATTTATACCTCAAAGTCGAATACTCAGTTGAGAGCTATTGATTACTGATTTGATAGTATTAATTTTGTTCCCTTAACCTGACATCAGACATTTGGCATAAGCTTGATTTATTGGTCAATATATGCATAACCATTTCAAATATTAACTCTTAAGAGTTTTTAAAACCGACAAAACAAAAGCACAACAAACAAAAAACCGCATAATTCTTGTAAATGTTGAAATAAACAACAACATATTTTCTTTAATAAATTTATATGCACCTAATGAGAAAAAAAAGCGAAACATCTTCTTTAAAAATGTAAATAAAATAATTGAAGAACATAGTCTCGGAATTTTAGTAGTAGGGGGAGATATGAATGAAACATTGAGTAGCACAGATAGAAAGAATAATAATAAAAAAAGAGAACAAAAAATTACAAATAGTTTGAAAACTTTAATAAAAACAAACAAACTAGAAGATATTTGGAGACAATTACATCCGAAACTATATCAATATACATGGAAACGTAAAAATAAAGACGATGAAGCAAGTAGAATAGATTATTTTCTAACGGGTAAGGAATTGAGAACTATGATAAAGTCTACAGATATAAGACCAGCCCTAATTTCTAGTACAGACCATCAGGCAATTTCATTGAAAATTAACATGTCCAATGATAATAAGGGTAAAGGGTTCTTTAAAATTAACAACAGCATACTAACTGACAAATCTTATAAAGATAAAATAGAAAAAGTTATAGACTATTTTATACTTAAAAGCAATAACACTGAAAATTTATCACAACTATGGGACCTGTTTAAAATTGAAGTAAGAGAATCAACGATACAGTTTTGCAAAAATAAATCTAGGCAAAGGAAAAATGAAATTCAAAATTTGGAAAAAAAACTTCAAACATTACAGAAAAGAAAAGATAATAATAAACCAAGTGAAGTAGAAAAGAACAAAATCAATTTATTAGAAAGTGAGATAGAATCTCTTTATAGTTATAAAGCAAAAGGTGCACAAATACGTTCAAGAATAAAATGGATAGAAGAAGGGGAAAAGAATTCTAAATTTTTTCTAGGATTAGAGAAAAGTAGACAAACAAGAAAAAATATAATAAATTTAAAAAACGATAAAGGGGAGATAATTACAAAACAATCAGAAATACTAAATTTAGAAAAGAAATATTATGAAAAGCTTTACACAAGCACTAAACCAGATAAAAATTTTATAAACACATATATTAAGGATACAAATATTAAACAATCATTAAGTAAAGAAGAAAGCAATTCTCTAAATGGACTTCTATCAACAGAAGAATGTACAAAATCAATTTTTCAAATGAAATTAAATAAATCCCCAGGCCTAGATGGACTCTCAGTAGAGTTTTATAGAGAATTTTGGGACAAATTAAAAAATTATGCAATTCAAAGCTTTAATTATTGCTATAAAAAAGGAATGTTATCTGAATCACAAAAAATAGGCCTAATTTCTCTAATATTTAAAAAAGGAGACCCCACTGAATTAGGTAATTACAGACCAATTACACTATTAAATGTTGATGTTAAAATTATTGCATATACATTAGCCCAAAGATTAAAACCTGTGATGTCAAAAATTATCCACAGTGACCAAAATGGATACATTAAAAACCGTTATATAGGTTTTAATATACGTCAGATACAAGACATTATAGATCATGCAGAAAAGTTAAAAATAGATGGAGCTATACTTTTTCTAGATTTTTCCAAAGCCTTTGATTCCCTAGAGTGGGAATTCATGTATCAATCACTAACAAAATTTGGTATAGAAAATTCTATGTTAAGATGGGTCAAAACCTTGTATGCAGATATCAAGGCATGTATTTCTAATAATGGATGGATTTCAAGCCCACTGAATATTTTTAGAGGAATTCGACAAGGATGTCCTTTAAGCGCCATTTTATTCGTCTTTGCAGTCGAAATATTAGCCTGTAGAATAAGAAACGACAATAATCTTAAGGGAATAAATATAAAGTTAGATGGAAAAATGCACAGCCTAATAATAAGCCAGTTAGCTGATGATACTACATTGTTTCTCTGCTCTAAAGATGAAATCTCTCAGTCATTTAATATAATTGAAGTATTTGGTTCTCTATCAGGACTTATTTTAAATCGAAGTAAAACTGAAGGATTAGGTTTCGGAAAATTAAAACATATTCAAGACAATTTTGAGAATATTAACTGGAGCAAAGAGACTGTTAAAAGCCTTGGCATTCACTTTGGATATAATAAATCTCAATGTATGAATTTAAACATAGAAAAACAACTTCAAAAATCTGAAAAAATTCTTAACTCATGGAAAAAAAGAAAGCTAACAATGATCGGAAAAGTAACTGTCGTGAAATCTCTAGTTATACCAAATATAACATATTTAGCTTCGGTAACTGATATCGACAAAGATTCACTATTTAAATTTAAAAAAATGATTTATGAATTCATTTGGGACCATAAAAAAGAAAAAATTAAAAGAAAAACAATTAACATGAAAAAAACTGAGGGAGGACTTGGAATGATAGATATTGACAAGTTTATTGATGCAATAAAAATTAAATGGGTAAAAAGATTAATAGAAGGTGAACAGTCAAATTGGAAAATTATTCCCATATTATACTTTAATCAATATGGATCAAATTTTTTAATATTTCACATGAATCTGGATAATTTAAAATCAATAAATATCAAAAACAACAAAATCCCTAAATTTTACTTTGAAATACTTAAAACCTGGGTAAAATATGGAGGTGGTCAAACTAATAAACCAGAAAACTTTAGAACCATTAGACAACAAATTATATGGGGTAACAAATACATAAAGTTAAATGGGCACAGTTTAGTTTTTAATCATTGGATAAAAGACAACATAATCTATGTAAATGACATAATTGATGACAGAGGAAGAATATCAAAAGAAAAAATACTCAATAAGTTAAAATGTAAAAGAAATTGGATTGCAGAAATAATACAAATAAGAAAGAGCATACCAAATCATTGGAAAGATATATTACAAAAACAAAACTCATTAAAAACTATTGTTAATTGTAAAAAACAACTATGTTTAAAACAAGGCGCAATTATATCTGATTTACAAAAAATCGATAATAAAGATATTTATGTCATCTTATCTAATGTAAATAAAGATATTCCTATAGGGTTTACAAAATGGCGGAAAGAACTAAATATAGATAAAATTCAACCAAAAATTAAATACACATTAAATTTTATTTTTAATTATTTAGAAGACAATAAATTAAAAATGGTTCGATGGAAATTATTACATTATATACTACCTGTAGGTACACATCTTTTCACATGGAAAATTAAAAACACCAATCTGTGTTCAGTGTGTGGGATACCAGATACTTATCAACACAATTTCATGGAATGTACTTATTTTAAAGTTTTTTGGAATAAAATTTGTATTTTATTAAATAAGCTTCATATTAGTGAGCATATAGTTACTTTAAAACACTTAGTAGTAGGATACAAAATAGAAGAGGACTCATTAAATGATATTAATTATCTCTTGACAGTCATCCTATTCACTCTACACAAATGCAATTGTATTTCAAATAATAAAATAAATCAAGTTAATGTTTATGAAATATTTAAACAAGAATTTAAATACAGATATCATCTGATGGAGTATAGAAATAAAACAATAAGTAAGATGCTTAAAAATATTCAAAATTATATGTAATTGAAAAGTATACAATTGTGTGGTGTGATAATCAATAGCTATGCTTGATTTTATATTGTACATGTATGTTGTAGTTGTTGGTTTTTCATTTTTTGTATGTAAAAACAAACCAAACAAGACACTTTTTTTTTTAATGTAATATATAAAACTAAAATGATTATAATTCAACACTGATTTGTTAAATTTACACCGAATATCATCAAATAATATATTGTGTGTATGTTCACTTTGTTGGTATCAAATCACATGTTAAAATCCTTATTCTTTCTATTATATTTCCAGAAACATCTAATCTTTTTCACTTTAGATACATTTATTTTGTTTCTATGACAAAATTGTTAACGAATAGTAAATAACACTTACCAAACAAGTTTTATGTAATCCAAAAATTTATTTTCACAACAAACATGTGCTTCCTTTTGCACTAGCTTTCGGACAATGATTTGCAACTAATCCAGCACAAAAGGTCAAGTACAATTAACTGGGTCAAAGATGTAAACACGGGACGATGAACACAAATTCGGAAGGCAAAATGATGTTCCGTAAACACGTGATTTATACTATGAAATTTTATTGTTAATATGTATACACTGTATTTAAAAGAATGTGTATGTGATATATATAATTAACACTTTAATACTTTAGTATAATTTACTGAACTTTTCCCTGGAAATTCAGTAACTAATTACAGGGATACTCGGGCTAACGCTGTAATCCGAGTAAATTGTTAAAGCAGCAGATATATAATAAAAGATATTTACTTTGAAAAAAAAAAAAAAAAAAAAAAAAACAAACAAAAAACAAACAAAAAACCTTATCAAATCATGCACACATAACATTAAGTTGAGCAATTTAAAAGCGTTCATATTATGCATAGTATTACATACAAAAGTAATACATTAAGCTTAAACACACACACAGAAGCAGATAAGTAAGAACAAAATAGCAGAGACACTATATGTAACCAAACATTATGCTGAAAACAAAGAATCAAAATAAAACCAATGACTACAATTAACATGTCTGTCCGGCAGAAAATTTGCACGAACTACCAGACCAAAAGTATATCAGAATCTTACTCAATTCTTATTTTAACGTTCCGCTTTTACTTATCGTAATAATTGTAGACCATATGCAGTTGTTTTTACATATGGTAGGTCTGCTATATTCTGGTATACAAAAAAGCGTGCGAGTTTTCCTTTATGTATGAATATAAACAAGACATTCTTTATTAATGATTTAAGAACCGCCAACTTTCGGCAGGAAAAAGATGATATTAGGTTAGTAAGACTTTAATCGCAGTGTATTACTTTCAACTTTTTTTTTAACAAAAACCACAGAGCAGTCAGTATAACAAATAAAATATTTAGTCAATTTATACACCAACCGAGTCTAGTAAAGCAGAAATTGGAATAAACAAAAACTATATTAGAAAAATCCTCAAATTTCAGAACAATATAAGAAAAAAAACACAACAGAAAAAGGTCTTAAAAAGATTAATATCATGTTTGGTTCTAGAATTTTTAAAAGGGGTTAGCTGGCAAGCCAATGTTTGAAATGATTCTTATAAATATTTGTTTTATGATGTATGAAGCTCCACAACTTTGGTTGACCACAGAACACCTTTCTGTTTCCCCTTAAATCTGACTCTGACTACGAAAGAGGTCCTAATTTGGAACTTGTGATCAACGCAAAAAGTATATTGAGCCATTTATCTTTTAATGATCTTAAACCTTTTATATTGCGCATTGCAAAAAACCGAGACCATTAGATACATCATCTGATTCTATATGATAAGGAATTTAATTAACTTAAACACCATTTCTGCATAAAGATTATGGCAATTTCTATCTCTTTTTTCATATGGAAATTGAATGATAAAACATTTTACGACGCTCTTTACTCTTGATCAATAAATCAATCCGATTTTATTTGAAGATAAATGACTTATCTCAGTTCTTGTAACGGATCATTTGATAAGTATTTAGTCATTACATTAATAGAAAGAATCTCTATTGGAATAGTAAAATGATATATGTGTTATTAATGACTTTGAGGTTCCAAGAACCCGCATAGTATCGGTAAATTAAATGAAATTTTACGTGAAAAAAAAAGAATGTATATAAAAAATCAATTAATAGTCATAAATCTGGGTCAAAAAAATGTTGGATCTAGAGTTTTATTTTCCTTTGAAATTAATAGTCTGATGAGATTTGAATTATTTCTTGTTATACCTGGTTCTAGCTTTTCTATGATACGTGGCAGGTAGCATAAAAGGTTAATAACACTTGTCTAGTAATGAATTAGTTCCTATATACATGAAATAGCAAAATACATAATTAGGTTTTAACCTTGTGGGTATGTTATAAAAAAAAAGTCACATACTGGTGGGATTTCTTTTAAATATCAGAAACATATTTCTTTTAAAACATGTTAAACAAAATTATTTTCATTTATATTTAAAAATTGACTTTCGCTTTTAGACTCTAAATATCAACTTAAAGAGCTAAATTGATTTCTTTTCAATTTGTTAATCAAATTCCATGTACATGTAACATCATCTTGTTATCTTCGCTTTGTTTGAATAATCATCCATCCTCCGACTTCTAAAAGTATGTGCTGGTTACTTCAAACTATTTAAAAATTTACCACATAGAACTGTCTTACACGAAACAAATCACAATATGACTACAATTGATACAAAAATGCAGCTCAATCATGAGACAATACTTATTTGTAATTGAATTCATCAAAGTAGGAAAAGTGATTATACAAAGTTCTTTGACCCTCGAACCCGCAACAATTTAATGAAATCTACCATTATGTCTTTTAAAAAAAAACATTGCCCATTATAAACCTAATAGAATAATAAAATGTACAAAAGAAGGATGTTTTGAGAACAAAGTAACATAAAAAAAAAATAACCAATCACAGGTTCTCAACCCTTTATAACACCATGTTGACTGCTGTACCCCTATTTTTGACATTTTTACCTATTATATCTGTTTGTTTAGTTCACGCATCGTTGTAAATATAATGAAATTTGATGCAACCGTCATACAAGTGAGAGGTATAGCTAGCTTCAAAACCATGTTCAATCCACAATTTGTCTAGATAAGTAAATATCTTAATCAAGTCAGGAATATGAAAGTTGTTATACATTCGTTTGAGCTTTTTGAGTTCAATATTTTTGTTATTTTACTTTTTTAATGTACCGATATTTGCTTTTTATTTTGTGTAAAAAGTAAAATCACAAAAATACTGAACTTGATGATTTCTGTTAACACCTGCCAAATTCAAACTTCCTGATATTTATCAATCAACATATAAAACTTTTTCATGTCTTCAACCCCCGTATACAGTACATTCGTATATAGGACCTAGCAATATCATTATATGTGTTCATCATAATAATGATCAAATGAATTTAACCTTGATCACGTATAAACAGACTTTTGGATGAAAAGTACAAAGGTATTTAAAACAGAGTCTATAGTAAGTAGAACAACAATGACTATCGATTTGTACTCATTGTATAACGTCTTATGTCATGCCCAGTAAATCAAAATCAGCGGGATTTACATTTAGTTAGCAGAATGTCGATTTCACGTCTATCTCGATCAGTTGTACTTATCTACCTCATTATTACATCTTATTTAGTACACTGACTTAACTTCCCTAAATTCATGGTCAACACCAGCACTTGCACTATTATCTTCTGGTTAAAACACTTGAGTGATAGAGTGCCATTGTCTTTGCACGTTAAGAACCCTTGCAACAACTTTTTGAGTATCCGTAGGTGACCTGTGTAAGGTCACCATTTCTGTCCCTATCCTCATCTTCCAGTGGCAGTCAAATGTCCTCGACCATCATCCCGGATGGCTTTTAATATTACAATACCACCTTTTGTGTTTATATGTTTAAACATATTTATTTATAGTGGATTGATAAACAAATTTTGCAACTTATATTAATCCTTTGTACGTTGCGGGTGCGAGTGCTGCCTTGTAGCGGCATTATCCTGCTCTTTTCGAAATCTACAAGGATGTCTTTTACGTGCAAGAGATATTGCTCTCTCTAAACAAGGGTCAGCCATTTATCGTCCCGTTCCCACGGACTATCATCGTATCCTCAAGACGATACTCGCAAATGGCGTCAAGGGAGAGCCGAAAATTCAGTTCCTAAAATATTCATCCCGGACCGGGAATCGAAACAGGAAACTTTGTGATAGCAGTCCGATGCACTAACCACAACATCACGGCTCTCTGTTGTATTTATTATTAACTTGTTATCGTCCTGGTCATTCATAAAAAAATTGCAACTGAACGTTAAGCAACCAACAATCAATCAATCAAACGATTACTTGATTTATGAAAGGTCAACGACCATCGAATTGTGGGCCTAAGTAAATTGTGGGAATTCATAAGTAAAAAACTGGCATTTTTGAAAATGATTTTTTTTTGTATATAGAAAAAATTAAATAAAATGTAAAAATAAGAAGACGCTGTATTATTGCCAATAAAACAACTCTCAACAAGAGACGAAATGACACATGCAGAAATTAACAACAATACATTGTACAAACTTTTTTCTATAAAAATGCTGTTCACAAACAAGAATTCATATTTAAGGTAATGAAAATTTCACTTTATCAATAACCACACTGATTAAAAAAAAATACAACAATGGTGATATAAAAAAAACTGGAATTGTATATCGATAACAATTTTTGTTTGTTTGGTTGATTGATATTTCCATATGTCATGCGATATTGCACATTAAAGTAAATGTTTGCAAAACATAGATATAAGTGAAGTGAATATAAATAGGGATATAACCACAAATAGAAGGTCTACATCAAAGCTTGTTATTTTATCCAATATTAACTCTGATGAACGACTTCAAACGAGATTTTTTTACAATCATAATGATTTCAACATTCCAATTGTCAAATTCCTATTTTTCAGCAGCAGAAATCATCCTCTAGTACGTTTAAGTGTCTATAACATTGTATATTCGGACTTCATCTGCAGAGGAGTCTGAGTACACAAAATCTTCTACAATACATTTGTTTGGTTTTTTTTTTAAATTGAAATCGAGACTTCATACGTTTTAGGATGACACTATGAAAGTCTCTGTCTCAACTCACTGGTGAAATTTGTCGCAGTCTTAATTTTTTTGAAACCAGAAAAGTCTTATGGTCGGTGATTTGGTCGATTGTGTCTTATTCTCGAGTGTGCCATTTCCAGAGCTGAACTGAACTAATTGAAATATAATATTTCTACCAAGTAAATGATCACTTGTATTACATCATCTTTGACAAACATGAGTGTCGTTCCAATGAGTTATTTCGTGGGAGTAGATTGTTTTCAATTACAAAGTATATATATCATCTGTAAATAACATAGTTATCATGTTCAGAAAATTAGATGTGCAATATTTTCAAAACTACACAGATATATAGTTACGGACAAGCGTGCTCAATGATATTTGTCTGATTAGCATTATGGTGTTTAAATGACACTGCTACACGCACACAAACACCTCCATGCTATACTTAGAAAACAATGAAACACATTTGTCTGAAAATTTTTTACAAATGTGCTAAGGAAACCTATCCTTTCTTTTAACTAACAATCATGGCGATTGGTTGAAATATGACAGGGTGCATCAGTACAATATGAAGAGAAAATTTGGAAATGTGTTCTGAAATTAACTTTTTGAATTTTTTCCACATCTTCTTAATGCAGAGATATAATTAAAACAACAGTCTTCATGGGCAATATACTTCATCATAAACTAGTTCACTTGAAAACACTCCTTACTTTAAAGATACACCAAAACAATTTCAATTATAAACACGTTTTGCAGATCTCAATATTGACGACTTCTTGTCTTAACCTCCTGATTGCATCTGTGCTAGTTCCCAATTCACATATAATTCAGCTCCCATGTTACTACATGTGACCTCAACATTGTCAATAGCACTTCCCTGTGAAATGCGTTATCCAAAGGTCCGAAATATCGTGGGTCTAAGTCCATCAATTCGAAATACAACTTCAAAATACTGTTGGATTCAGTCGAGGATTATGCCAGACAATGAAAACGGTGATACTCTTTCCGAGGCTGTCAGGTCGTTGATACAAATCAGAATAAAGAAACTGAATAAGTTTATGAATACCCATACTACGTCAATATTTAAAGACCCAAATGTTGCAAAACACTTGTTCTACCTCCATCACAAATATGTTGTTGTTCACGCAGATAAAGCCACATACACTATCGTTTTTGTGTGTGTGTAAATCTCATTACATAAACTGCTTTAAAAATAAATAAGTATTGACAATTCACATGGGAGCTCAACATATATCCTCAAATCCAAAGAGAAAATCCTGAATAATCTAAAGTTAGTTCGCTGTTTCTTTGGAATTTCAACCAAAGATGAAGCACTGTCTCTTCCATCACTGTATGGGATACCTAAATTACATTAGTGTCCTTACACACAAGGGTATATTGCTTTGCCTTCAAGGTTGTGCTGCAGAAAACCTCGTTCTAAATTATTAACATCTACTTTACCAGCAATAAAAACCGGGCCTCAAAGTTATTGTGAAACTGCCTATTCTAGAGGTGGCGTGAATTGGATGTGGATACACCAAAAATCAAAAGATCTTTTAGAGTACATACAATTAAAGACTCTTTCATCTTGCAATAGTGTTAAAACATTTGACTTTTCTTCACTATACACAAGTATTCCCCATTCCGAACTTAGAGTTGGATTTGCTTTGTTTCATAAACAAAAGAAGGCCAACGTAGATACAAGTATATTGGGTAAGGGAGGAATAAGTCCTACTTTGTAATCAATCTGATTCAGACATTATCAAGATGCTTGCTTTCTCGATTGACAACATATTTGTTAGGTTTGGAGGACGAATTTATCAACAGACTGTCGAGATTCTAATTTGAACCAATTGTTTCCCTCTTCTTGTCGACTTTTTTTTCTTTATTGTTATGAGGCTGACTACATTCATGAACCTTAGAGGAAGAAAGATAAGAAGTTAGCAATATCCTTTAACTTTACTTTCCGCTTTCTAGATGATGTTCTCTCACTAAATAATTAAAAAAAACTGGTGACTATGTTGAACGCGTCTATCCCAGGGAATTAGAGATAAAGGATATCAGGATTAAAATCTAGAAGTTAACAATGCAGATCGATTGAAACAAAACCTTTCGACAAACGAGATGATTTCAACTTCCAAATTGTGAACTTTCCATTTCTATGAAGCAACATTCCAGCAGCACCTGCATACGACGTATAAATCTCAAAAAAATATTCGATATTTCAGGGCTTGTATTTCCTATCATTATTTCCTTGACAGAGGGTTGCTGTTCACAAGGAAGCTATAAAACCAAAAGTTGCTAATGGTGAAGTTGAAATCATCGTAAATTTTACAATTATAGAATAACCGTTTCACAGATGATATTGGTCTGAACATACAAAATTAACCAAAGAAGACATGGTAAATAAGTATGAAAATGACTGAAAAACTGAAAACGTCCGAATAGTTTTATTTAGACTTTTCTGATAATGTTATGTTCAAAATGAACGTTTAGTACTTTTAAAAAATGCATTCCTTTGTAAAATATTTGTATAGGTATCCCACATTAATGTTTTGACCACACCAAATTAATACTAAATTTCAAGAGGTACTTTCTCATATAACTGACACTTTATGTATGCCTTTTCTTAAACTCGACGCTAAACGGGTTTTTTTACTTATTTTTAACATACATGTACATCTATGATAACATGATCCTGTCCACACACAAATAAACACCTTTATACTATGATTAGAAAACAATGACAGACATAAGTCGAAAAACACTTACAAATGTGGTTATGAAACCGTAAATAATCAGTTGTGGTGTTTGATTGGTCATCCTGCTTATATGACGTATATGACGAGATATTTAAAACGTGTTCTGAGGTTTATTTTCTTGCTTTTCATTATCATCTTCTGAATGCAGATATGTATAAATTAATCATAATATGTTATGCAATTTTTCATTTTATAACAATACTGCACATACTGGCACTAGTAAGCCGTTATGTATATAAAACTGTCATTTTTATCGTATAGCTCTTAAAAGACTCAACGATTATTTCAATACATGTTCTGCCATTCATTCAATATTCAGTACTGTTCAGACAATATGGTTACACTGTATTAAGATCTGTTCAGACGGTATAGTTGTTCTTTTACAATTGTGATTCAACATCAAACTTATAGTTATAAAAGGTACAAGCATTATAATCTTATACGCCAGACGCGCGTTTCGTCTACATAAGACTCATCAGTGACGCTCAGATCAAAATAGTTGTAAAGCCAAACAAGTACAAAATTGAAGTGCATTTACGACCCAAAATTCCACAAAAGTTGTGCCTACTTAAGTGTACAAATGAATCATGAACAGAATTGAATACATAGCAAACGAATTGTCTAAAGTGTACCAAATTTACCGACGTTGCTTAGAATGAAACATTATAAAAACCTGAAAATAGCCGAATAATTTTATTTAGACTTTGGTGATGATGTTTCGTTTTTAAATGAAAATTTAATACTTAAATGCACCTCCTAGTACTTGTTTAGGTATCATACATTTATATTGTGACTTATTATAAATTTGATGGATTTAAATATGCACTTACCCATTTACCTTACACTGTTTATATTCTTATTCTATAACTCAACACTAAACGTTTTGTTTTTCTTAGTCAACATACATCTTTGATTAAATGACACCATCCACACGCAAATAAACACCTCTATACTATAGTTAGAAAACAATGACAGTCATTTGTCGGAAAAACTGCTACAAATGTGGTTATGAAACCTATCCTTGTCTTAAATAATTAGTCGCAGTGTATGATTGCTCAATCATGCTTATATGAACATAAAAAAGTAAAACGTGTTCTAAGGTTAACTTTCTTGTGTTTCATCATCATCTTCTGAATGCAGATACGTATCAAATAATCTTAATATTTTATGAAATCTATCATTTTATTATAGGGTTTCCAACGATATGCACTAGTAAACCAGTTTGGATCTGAAACTATTATTTTATTATAACATCTCTTAAAAGTGTGCATTATAAATCATTAAGTAATATACAGAACTTTGTTAAATTATCAGGACTGTTAAGATAATATAGAACTAGGTTTAATCCACCATTTTCTACATTTGAAAATGCCTGTACCAAGTCAGGAATATGACAGTTCTCGTCCATTCGTTTTTGATGCGTTTTGTTATTTGATTTTGCCATGTGATTATGGACTTTCCGAATTGATTTTCCTCTAAGTTCAGTATTTTTGTGATTTTACTTTTTGCTTGCAGTAAATTGAAATCTGTCCAGTCTATGTACAGGTTGTTCGGTCATTGTTTTTAATATGAAAAACGACTGAAAACTGAAAATGCCGAATATTTTCATTCAGAATTTTTAATACTTAAATTCATTACAATGTATCTAGTAATATGTTTGTTTTTGTATCATATGTATATTGTCACTAATTCTAAATTGATACTAATTTCAAGATGCACTTACCCATATACCTGACACGGTATATATTCTAATTCTATTATTCAACGCTTAACGTTTTGTTTTTCTAATTAACATACATTCGCACATGTACACTTCTATATTAGAGTTATAAAACAATGACAGACATTTGTCTGGCAAACATCTACAAATGTGTTTATGAAACCTATCCTTTCTTTAAAAAGCAGAGCCTGGTGTTTGCAGGTCATTCAGGACTACAATGTATAAAAAGAGAAATGTAAAACGTGATTCGAAATTTTGTCTGGTATATATTCTTTATATCCTGAATGCAGATACATATTAGATAATCATAATACTGTATGTAGTCATTTAAAATGATACCTCTCAAACATGTAGTAAACCAGTTTAGATATAAAACAGTAATTTTGATCTAACAGCTTTTAAAAGTTTGAACTATAAATCATTAAATAATGTTCAGAGATCTTTGTTAAATTTTAAGAACTGTTCTGATAATTTGCTTACAGTAAATATATTCTGATCTGTTCAGTCATTGTTTTTAAACATGTGCATTTCAACATTTTACTAAACAGCCACTGAACAGTACTGAGTATATCGCAAGCATAGTTCTAAATTATTATCATCTATTTTATCAGCAATAAAAGCCTGGCTTGAAAGTTTTTGTGAAACTGCCTATTTTAGATGTGGCGTAAGTCGGATGTGGATACTAAAAAAATCTAATTGTATTTTAGAGTACTTACAATCAAAGACTCTTCAATCTTGCAATAGTATTAAACATTTGACTTTTCTACACTTTACACAAGTATTCCCCATTCCAAACTTAGAGACCAATTGAAAGAAATGATATTGCTGTGTTTCATAAAAAAAGAAGAAGGCCAAAGACGATACAAGTATATTGTCTAAGTGAGGGATAAGTCCTACTTTGTAAAGAATAAATCTGATACAGACATTATAAAGATGCTTGATTTCTCGATTGACAACATATTTGTTAGGTTTAGAGGATGTATTTATCAACAGACTGTCGACATTCTAATCGGAACCAATTGTGCCCCTCATTTTGTCGTCTTTTTTCTTTATTGTTATGAGGCTGACTTCATATAGAAACTTCTAATGAAGAAATATAAGAAGATTGCAATATCCTTTAACTTTACTTTCCCGTATATAGATGATTTCTCTCACTAACTAATTTGAAATTTGGTGACTTTGTTGAACGCGTCTATCCCAGCGAACTAGAGATAAGGGATATCTGGATTAAAATCTAGAAATGGACAATGCAGATCGATTGAAACAAAACATTACGACAATCGAGATGATTTCAGCTTCCAAATTGTGAACTTTCCATTTCTATGAAGCAACATTCCAGCAGCGCTTGCATTCGGAGTATATATCTCCCAAATTGATACGATATTCCAGGGCTTAAATTTCCTATCATGATTTCCAAAATTAACCAAAGAAGACATGGTAAATAAGTATAACAAACTGAAAATGAACGAATAGTTTTTTTCAGACTTTGCTGATAATGTTATGTTCGAAATGAACGTTAATTACTTCTACAAAATACGTTACTTAAATTTCAAGAAGTACTTTCCTGTATAACTGACACTATATATTTTAATATTATTATTCAACGCTAAACGTTTTGTTTTCTTAATTAACATAGTTTACATACGCACATGTACACCTCTATACTATAGTTATGATGAACATATATGTACATCTGTGATAAAATGATAATTCCACACACAAATAAACACCTCTATACTATGATTAGAAAACAATGACAGACATTTTGTCGAAAAACACCTACAAATGTGGTTATGAAACCTTAAATAATTAGTCGTGGCGTTCGATTGGTCATCATGACGTATATGACGAGAAATGTAAAACGTGTTCTGAGGTTACCTTTCTTGTTTTTCTTCATCATCTTCTGAATGCAGATATGTTTGAATTATTCATAATATGTTATGCAAAGTATCATTTTATAATAATACTACACGTACATGCACTAGTAAATTGTTATGGATATAAAACTGTCATTTTTATCTAACAGCTCTTAAAAGACTCGTCTATACATTTGTTTAATTTTCAGTACTGTTCAGATAATAAGGTTATACTGAATTAAGATGTGTTCAGACAGTTTAGTTTTTCTTTTACAGTTTGTGCTCTTTATTCATACTTTGTGCTGGTGGTTTTTTTTTAATTTTTAAATGAAAGTTTAGTACTTAAATGCACTTTCTAGTAGTTGTTTAGGTATCATATATTTATATTGTGACTAATTCTAAAGTTAATGGATTTCAATATGCACGTTCCCATATACCTGACATATATATTCTTATTCTATAACTCATAGCTAAACGATTTATTTTTCTTAATTAACATACATTTATGATCAAATGACACCATCCACTCGCCAAAAAACACCTCTATACTATAGTTAGAAAACAATGACAGTCATTTGTCGGAAAAACTGCTACAAATGTTGTTATTAAACCTATCCTTGTCATAAATAATTAGTCGCGGTGTTTATTTGGTAAATTATGCTTATATGAACAAAAAAAGTAAAACGTGTTCTAAGGTTAACTTTCTTGTGTTTCATCATCATCTTGTGAATGCAGATACATATGAAATAATCATAATATTTTATGAAATCTATCATTTCATAATGGGGTTTCCAAAGACATGCACTTAGTCTAGTAAACCAGTTTGGATCTGAAATGATTATTTTGTAATAACAGCCCTCAAAAGTGTGAATTATAAATCATTAAGTAATTTTCAGACCTTTGCTTAATTTTCAGGATTGTTCAGATAATTTGCTTGCAGTAAATAAGATCGGTTCAGTCCATGTTCAGACGATTCAGTCATCTATACTATTAAACGAGAAGACCTCATTTTTTGTGTCGCTTCTTTTCCTTCCTCAATAAATTAATGATCATGCCTCTGTGTTCTATAGGTTACATGTATAGTTGCATTTGTCATCCATTCTTATGATTAATCAAAGTTATTTGGGGAGAAAAACTACAAAATAGGTGTCCGGATATTGTTTCCGTCAGCAGACTGACTTTTAGTAATAGATAATACTTTCGGTTTTAAACATGCAAAAGAACAATCAATTGTATGATAGATTACAAAAATGAAAAATAAATAAGCAAATCAGAGCGTTCTCCATATATCGCAAGAACCACAACTATTATTCTTACTTCGAGACAATTATTTTTCGCGTTTATCCACATGTAAACTACGATTATACTACTATAATATATAAAGACTCTCTGTATTCTGTCTACGTTTTTTTATATATATATATATATTTACTATCTGAGGGATTATACCAGTTGCGTATAAATTAAAATAAGTAAAATATGTGAAAAGAAGAATGTGTCATAGTATACGGAAGCCACATCGGCACTATCATTTTTTTTATTTTTAGTGGACCGTGAAATGGGATGCAATCTCTAATTTGGCATTCAAATTAAAAATATCATTTTATTAGGAACATATTAACAAGTTTCGAGTTGATTGGACTTCAGCTTCACCAAAACTACCTCGACAAAAACTTTAACCTGAAGCAGTACAGACGAACGGACGAACGAACGAACGGACGCACAGACTAGAAAATATAATGCCTATAAATGGGGCATAAAAATTTATTGTTGAAAGTTAAGGTAGTGATTTGGCCAAAATGAGAGTAGGGAAGAGGTTAGAGGGAGGCATGACTTCTTTTCCGGACGTCGCGATCGGGATCGGGTGTTTTTAATCTCGGGATTTTTGGATAGATCCTTACGGTCCGGGAATATTTGTTATCGAATTTCGGGATGTCGGGATATGAATTTCGTTAAAGTACGCACCTCGGGATAACATGTTTTTAAGGTCAAGGAACAGTAAATGGGCTATGTCGCAGATTTTGCTAAAAATTTGCATACAACCTTGGCTCGTTGAACTACAACTGAAAATCGAAAAAATAATACATTTATCTCTTTTATTATCTGAAAAATTGCAGATTGATTTCTTTTAATATGGGTGAATATTTGTATAGAAAGCACATAAAATCGGCGAAAAACCTTCTAAAATTTGTCTTAAAATCGCCAAATCTCTAATTCTACTCCATAGATTTTTCTTAAGAAAATATATATTGTTGACACATAAATTTCTGTTTTAATGATATAAAATAATCATAGGGTCACCGACTTCGTTTTTTGTCTAATAATCAATTTGATACCTTGTTGGCAGTGAAAAACGTCAAAAAACAACGTTTTACGGCCTGCAACGCGATAACGTTACGATTATTTCGACGTTTTGTTGGATTTTTTCACAAAGAACGCAACTTTGAATAATGTATACCGTAAAAACGAAGTCAGTGACCCTATCTTTATTTTGCATCATTATAACGGGAATTTATCTATCAACAACATATAGTTTTTTAAGAAAAATCTATGGAGTAGAATTAGAGATTTTGCGATTTTAAGACAAATTTTAGAAGGGTTTTCGCCGATTTTATGTGCTTTCTATACAAATGTTCACCCATTTTGTAAGAATTCAAACAGTAATATTTCAAATGATAATTGAGATAAATACATTATTTTTTCGATTTTCAGTTGAAGTTCATCGAGCCAGAGTTGTATGCCAAATTTTACTGAAATCTGTGACATAGCCCATTTACTGTCACTTGACCTTAAGCTAAGGATTTCTGTTTCAGTGGCCCTCCGACCACCCCTATGCAAGATTAAAATCCTACTATTGGCATGTTAATAGGGCTATCAAAATCATATCACTGATGGATTGTACTAGAAGCATATTTTATTAGAATAATAATGGTCTATAAGCAGTTTCATTTATTTCATGTTTGAAATTTTTGATTTAATTTGACTTTTACCAAAAAATGCAGTGTTGCAAAGAGGAGGAATAATTGTGGTACAAGGCCAGAAACACGAAAATAAATAAAATTAATAGAAAAGAGAAAAAAACGGACTTTGAAAAAGGGAGAAGGTTTTTGATACTTTATATGAAATTCCCCAGACATAATATCTTTTACAAAAAAATCATCCTACAACAGGTTACAAGCTGTATATGCCCCGCGATTTCGCGGTTGTGTTCTAATTGTTTTAAAACCTGTGCTAAAACATATGCATATCACCACCATATTAAATTGTCTACACAGCAACTGACCAGTACTGAGTATATCGCAAGCAAATTTTCTGAAGGGTACCAATGCTATAACGAAGTGGATAAGTCCGATAAAATGTCTGTAAACTAAAATTGACTCAACATGACCGTTTAAATCTTTCATTCATGTTCTAGTGATGTACATCAGATATATGAATTCTTGTCCAAGTAATACATTATCCAAGGTAGTACGGGTGTCTTTCGCCATCTTAGACTGTAAAAAACAGAGAATATAAGGTAAAGATTTTCAATCAAGTTCAAGTGTAGATTATTTTTGATTAATTTTTAATGTTTTCTAATTTACATTTAAAGGGAGGTAACTCTGAATTTTTCTACTTCGTACTTGAGCCAACAACAAAAAAAACGCACAGTGACATATCTTTTCTTTTAAAATTCTCAAAGCATTTTCTAACAGCTATCTTCTCGAATTTTATTTTACAATTCTATCATTTAGTTTAGCTTCT